>NW_006291207.1:326740-336840 GCF_000327345.1 Myotis davidii
CTGCTTTTTCATCTACCCTTTGGCTTACCCTTTTTCCTTCTCGCTCCTATGTTTTGGAGGTGGCCTTGACCCATGTGAACTTCTCTCCATATTCTTTTCCTGACATTGCATCCTTTCCCATTCCTTCATTTTCATTCCATACCATTCATTTTCCATAAACATTAGCTTCTTATGTCTCCATTGATTTGCCATAGTTTCATTATGAATTTTGTAGTGATGAAGGGGATGAGACTGAAAGCCAAATCTCTTTCATCCTATGAATAGTTTCTGAATACAATCTGTGACATAGAATCCCTGTTTTTTGTCTCTCAAAGGGACTTCTTTCAAAGTCTATATAAATTCAGATGTTATGCTTTTGCCTAATAGGAGTTTTCAGGTAAATTCTCTGATTGGCCTTGATCATATTATTCAAATATTCCCAGATATAGAAATATGTTACCGAATATTTTGTGGACATGTTTTCTTTCCATTACAGTAATTTTATTTCTTTTTTTTTTGCATTTTCATTGACACAGTTATTAGCTGTGCAGATTGTAATTCTTTTTAATGTGTTTAGAAGTACTCCATACCTTCAACGAAGATCATTGATAATGTATCTCCCTGGTATGAAATTTAATGGTAGTGATATAAGAAAATGTTATCCTTGCATAATCCTAAAGGAATTTTTAGTAAAACACTAATTAAAAAATTAAAAGTTTTACATTCCTTATTCTAATCATACTTTATAATTATATATATTTTTTTGTTTTCAGGAGAAATAGAAGTTATCAATATATCCCTACAGTCTGTAGTAAGCTACAGAAGGCTACTGCCGCAATAACACATTTGCATAGATAGGTCCTTTCCTCTTTCCTCGTCACTTTTTAAGTACTTATCTCAGATAGCGATACATGTTTTGATTTTATTCTGAAAATCTTTAAGGCCAATGCAACTCAATGACGGCTGTTGTTTAACCCAGAGGAATTCCTAATCGACCTCCTCTCACAGCAACATTTTGAACCTTACCTACTCTGGCACCAAGCAGTGTATGGAAGCCAAACTACAAGCTCTGATTTGTGAGGTAGACTTTCAATATGTGGTGTCAATTCTCATCAATATGTGTCATTGGAATCCCACAGAAAACTAAGCACTGTTTCAGATTTTTGTACTCACCCCTCATTAACCTTGTGCCCTCATTTTCAATGAATAGGAATTTTTTCCCATTTGTTTTTCCGTTAGTGGGAAGAGGAAAAAACTTGCCTTTAACCACTTCACTGTGTACCAGTCATGGTCACATTGTTTCCTGTATCTTTGTCTTCCACTCGCAACATCTTCCTCAGTACACTGTGCATTTAATGTACATGATTTGTCCTGTTAATCTTCCCACTGAAGTCGCCTTCTTCATTTGTTATTCAATTTCCTTGATTTTAATTCTGTGATTTCTCCATACACTCTATGCCAGTGGTTCTCAACCTTGGCTGCACATTAGAATCACCTGGGAATCTTTGTAAAATCCTGATTTCTGGGCCCCATCCTCCGGAAACTGTTTCTTTGTTATTAACGTTGTGGCCTCACCCCGTAACAAAGAAACAGAATTTGTTATAGTTTCTCTAAGAAGTTAGTAAATAAAGGGCATTAGGTTGATAGGCCCATGGTTTAATTTTTTAAAAATCTTTGTGGAACACATTCAAAGATTGTGCCAATGTCATCATCCATACTGGAGTGCTCATTTCTATGCCACTGAAAGTTTCCTAACCGTAAGGGATGCAAAAATTCTTAAAACTCTAAGTAAAATTTGACCATATATTGTTTTTCAAAGCCTGTGTAAATTATATTATCATTAATTGATCAAGGATGAACTTGAGGTGTATTATTTTTCTTGCCCATGTATACATTGCCCACGTGATTTCAATGTACAAACATTGCCCATGATTGTGCTTGGGAGATTTTTTCCAAAGAGAGTAATTGTTTTATGGTTTTGCATTTTCAATAACATCATCCTCATTTTGGAAATTCACTTTTGCATAATATGTGTAGAAGAATTTCATGTTGCACAGAGTGGTATTCTAGTTCCTTTCATGTTGTTATTTCCCATCATAGCCCCTTTGGCAACAGGATTGTATGGAAGTTAAATAACATTTCCTCAAATTTGTGGGATGGTCTTTGAGCACTGTGGGTTCAGTTCTCAGAGACACATGTCAGCATCAATGGATCTAGAGGCTGCTGTACTGAGTGGAACAAGTCAGACAAAGAAAGATAAACACCAAATGAAACAACAAGCTGAGGCAGATTCACAGACACAGAGAACATTGTGATGGCTTCCTGAAGACAGGGGTATTGAGAAGTAGGTCAAAAATGTAAAGGAATGAAGAAACACAAATTGGTATTTACACAGTAGTCTTAGGGATGAAAATTACAGCATAGGGGATACAGAAAATAATATTGTAACAACTATGTATGGTGCCAGATGGGTTTAGATTTATCAGGAGTATCACTTCCCAAGTTATTTCAAAGTCTAATAATTGGGTTGTAGCCCTAGAACTAATATGATATTGTACATCAATTTTTAAAAAATTAAAAAGATATTTTAAGCATTTTAAGAAAGAAAGATATTTAAAAAGTTATGCATGTAGCCGAAACCGGTTTGGCTCAGTGGATAGAGCGTCGGCCTGCAGACTGAAAGGTCCCAGGTTCGATTCCGGTCAAGGGCATGTACCTGGGTTGCGGGCACATCCCCAGTAGGAGGTGTGCAGGAGGCAGCTGATCAATGTTTCTCACTCATCGATGTTTCTAGCTCTCTCTCTCCCTTCCTCTCTGTAAAAAATCAATAAAATATATTTTTTTAAAAAGTTATGCATGTAAATTAGAAGTAAGAGACACGTATGGAAGCTTTGAAATTTTTGTGGCCTTTTTTGACATTTGTTTTATTTGAAAATAACCCTTGCTTTCTTCCTTCTACTAAGTGAGGGAGAAAAAGGAAGGTGAAAACTTTATAATAATATTGCTGTTTTTATCTCTAATAATATTTTTTCTTTACTGTTGACACTATCACAAATGTCCCCCAATGGAAGTCAATTTAATATAAATGTTTGTGTGTCTACTCATGTTACTTGTAACTTCTTCTTCAATTACCAATGATCATCATTCCAAACCCAACATACACACATTTTTACATAATTTCCCCTTACTACTTATCTTTCACCCTGAAGGTGTCCATGTTCCCTTGCTACTCAATTATAACCCATTATTGCTTGTTTCAACTGTTTGTTACGTTACCTATGCACACATTCCTTTTGAGTCACCTAAATTCACATCTTTTCCTACATCTTTATAGTGTATTTATACTGAGTGAGGCTGATGTGTCAAAATGTGTCCAGGATTTGATGATGGGATTGCATTTACCCAACTGATTGTCATGTAATACTTCATTTCTCTTTTTCCCTGCGTGGACTTTAGCTTAAAAGTGTTCTATTTAGCTGGCAGTTAAAATAGAAACTCACATAATACAAGGTTGGTATAAATGTTGTAAATAGAGTGGTTTAGGGATACAACCTTGTTGTACTTCTAGAGACCTCAGTTCAAGATCCTATAATGTACTGTTGGTGGTTACTGTATCCACCATAGCTGCTGCAACACTACATCTTACTGTACACATTAACTAAACCAAAACACTTATAAATCTTACACATTGAAAAATAAATCTTAACTAATGTCAGAAGAGATAAGAAATACTGTAATAGGCAAACCTGATAACTATTATTTATTTCAGTTTATATACTCACTTTATGACCACTTACATTTTGAAAAGAGTACTCCCTGGAAAATACTGAGTTCTCAACCACTATTTCATCCTCCTGTGTGTGTCCGATACAGTGTGTATCTATATGTTATGTTGTGCATGTGTGTTTATTTGTAGCCTGATAGGTTAAATTTTAAATATAAATATGTGTGAAATTTGAGTTTTATTCCTATTTCTTATACACAAGATTTTGATTGTTCTCTATTTTTTTTTTTCAGAAAATCTTGGGAAAACATCTGGTAAATGTTTATAAAATCCTTACTCGTAACTTCAATAAAATGACTGCTTTCTATTGCCTTTAGTTCCCTTCTATTAATTATATGCCATCAATAGTCTTTCTGTTTTCCTGGATCATTACATTTAATCAATTAACTAAGGTCTTCTGTAATATTAAATCTCTCTAATTTGGTATTCCAATCTTCCACATATTTCCATCCCATTTTATGTATTCCATACCATTGTTATCCAACCAAGATTTTTTTTTCCAAAAAAAAAAAAAGCTATAGTTTCACTATGCTGGTGAAATGAGGGACATTAGCCTTACAGGAACAGGGACAGGTTCCAATCTGTTCACTTTCCTGGAACACATTCCAATACAGGTCAACATCATTAATTCCATATTTGAGTGATCATGTGATACTTTCCTGATCTAAGGGATGTGAAATAATCCTAATATTCTGAAACATACGTATAATTCATTGGTTAAGTGTGAACCTGAGTCACATTTTCCACTGCCTTTGTACACATTTCCATTGTGTTCACAGGTATACAAATATTTACCGTGGTGTTCCTGGAAATCATTTTATATTCAACCATACACCAGTTTTTCTCTTTGGCTTTAAATTAACACAATTTTAACATTGCTAAACTGCAGTGTCTGCTAATATTTAATGGAAGCATTTTATATCCATCAGAATCGTCACTGATCATTATAAATTTCTCAAGTCTCAAAATTTCAACTGAAATACTTTAAAATTATTACCTGGGGATGTTCCAAAGATCTTTTCTACAACACAAATGTGATCTTTAGGGCTTAAACATCCTCCTTGCAATGCCATTATTTTCATGATCATTTTGATTTTAAAGGGAGTACACTTCAGTAACGTACCAAGGTAATATGTACCACAGGCTGTTTATGGTTGCTGCTACATGCAGCACTTTGAACAGATCTTTGCTTTTACTCTTTTCTTTCCTATGTACTTCTTCATTGTGATATTTACCTTAATCTCTTCATTTTGTTTTTCAGAAAGTCCAAAGCAATATAACGGTAAATTTTCTGAAACCCATTTATTCCCAATCCCCTTTAAATGAGTTGCATCTTGTTTCCTTAATATTCTGTGCCTTTTACACTCTCTGCCAACTATTGCCTCACTCTTCTAGATTTCTACCCTTCCCTTCTCAATAAATTGGTAATGGGTTTCTCTCACATTAGATCTCTGCATTTAAATTTTACAACCTTCCATATTTTCCCAATCCTATTTCCCTAGTTCATACTATTTCTTTCTCTAACACCATTGCCTTTCTCAGTTTTTCCTTCCACTAGAAATTTGTGAGACACAGGGTGTTAAGTTGATATACATATGCTTTCTATTGTGCATCTCTTTCTGGAACACATTAGCTTTCCTGGTCTTACATGACTATGCTTCCCTTCCCAATCTTGGCTACAGACTCCCTCATATTAAGTTCTCTCCATTTAGTTCATTTATCTAAAATGAAATAAGCCAGAGAGAAAAAGTCAGGAACCACAGGATTTCACTCATACATGGGATATAAAACTGAACGCAACAACTGAACAAACAGAAAAACAAACAAAAACTCATAGACACAGTCAATAGTTTGGTGGTTACCGGGGGAGAGGAGGGTTGGGGAGGAAGTAAAGGGTAAAAAGGTCTATTATATGGTGGTGAAAGAAAAGTTTTCTTTGGGTGGTGACCACAGTGTCAATATTCATATGATGGATCATAGAAATGTACACTTGAAGCCTATATATTTTATTGTCCAATGTCTCCCCAATATATTGATGAAGATAAAAATAGAAAATATTACTTATTAGTGATATCACAAATATTGTCGTGTATTCTGGATCCTAATGCATATTTCCTCCAGAAACAATGGCTCAATATTGTCCAAATTAAATTTGGTTGTGACTCTAATATATATCATGGCTATTGCAAATGTAAGACATGTGTACATGGAGAGGCAAAAGTTGGCTTATAGTTGTGAGTACATGAAATACAGAGCTGATACTTGTATTACTATTTACTTATAAAGTATTATGTTATTTAAAAAATAAATGTAAATTTACTTTTGCCACACCCTGTATTTATAATTAGTAACAAAGAACTTCTCAAAGCTAACAAGACAAAAAAAATTCTAAAAAAGGTAAAATAAATTAAAGATATTTTTATAAGATAACTGACAGAACTTTATTCCTTTTTTGTTAATTTGCTACAACCATACCTTTTCTCAATTTTAATATTAAGACAATTGTTTCTGAGCAAATCAGAGTGTTGAGCCAATGTTCCTATGTTCATGCTGTGTTTAAATCTGCACTTTAATAGGTTTAGTATTGCTTGAGTGTTTTACAGTAAATTGAATTTTATTCACATTTGTTCCCCATGATATTCACAATATCATTCCATTTATTTTTCATAAATACTTCAGGAAGAACTTGGTGAATTATTTCTGACAAGCCTTAATTCCCATACCCGAGCAAAATAACTGTTTACTTACTGTCTCTAGCATTGTCTGCCTTTTTCCTTATATGACACTAATGTGCTCACTTTTGACATAAATAATTCTCCAAATTCAGTTCCACCTACTTATTTTTCAACTTTCCTACTTTTCCATTTATTCTGTTTTCCAACTCATACCTGTAGTTCCATATAAATTTTGGTATTTTCTGCTTCCAGAGACTTGCCATATATTCACAACAAATCTTATGAGGTGATAATTAGGCACATGATTGATTTCCACTCTATATACACTATCCATAAAATATCAATGAAATTAGGACTCTGCCTTTTTGTTGTTGTTGTTCAAGGAGGCCATTTTATGCAAACTTTGAGTAATGGGAGAAGATTCCAAATGTGATGAGCACAGTTCCTTCCTCCATTGCCCTGTCAAACACTGTGTAACCCTGATGTCTTTCTTTGATGACTTGTGACCTTGAGCCTCACTCTTTCAACTCTCTGAATATCAGAATTGGTAAAACTTAGCCAAGTTTTACCATTTATATGAATATTTTATATACTATATTTTGGACAATTTCTTCTCAGCTACATTAAATGTTCTTCATTCCGAAAACAGCAATACCTTTACATATTGAAAAAGGATGCTCTATCTTAAGGAAAGTTATGTATAATGAATCTTTCACTCAGACCTCTATGTGGATGGCATGAGAAGCTGTTTGTCACAGCATGATCCACAAAGGTTTTTTCATGGAGCCCTGATAGAATCATTAAATGCGTTATGTCCTTATTTCCTAATGTTATATTTCAAGTATGTTTTAGATTAGAGACACAATGGAATTTGGGAAGAGAGCTCCTTATGTTCATAAGCAGGATTCATGTGATTATTGATCCGGATACAGGTGTTGATAGCAGGGTCCTTTTACTAGATAAAGGCTTCTGCATCACACTTTCAGTACCTACCTCAGGTATGTGCACTTTATCTATATTAGTCTGAAAAAGTGAAAGGCCCAAAACAAGACCAAAGATTACTATTTTTCACCCCAGAGGAAGTTCTGCTTTAGGTCTGTCATACTTTCATTTCCCATCTCATTCCTTTTGAACGAATGGGTATGGGGATGGAGGGTGACACTGGCTCTCATTGGTTGCATGGACTTAGGATCCTTTGGCCCCACTTCTTAGAAATGTGGGTCAGTTTCCATTAAAGAATAAACAGCAGAAGGGTTTCAAATTAGTGTCCTCCTCTCTTCCTGACATTGTGCCTTCATTATGTTTGAACAGTTTTTTTCTTTCTTTCACTCTTTCAGATAAGGGTGACCAAGATAAAGCCAAGTCCCGTGAAGGTATTTCACTTTGCACTTACTCAGTTTCATGTGTTTATTTTGCATTTGTTTTCAACTCTCAAGGATCATCTTCCTTTCTCCACCACACACATGTACACCACTCTTTCATGTATTGCTATGATTTCAACATAAGTTTACTGTCTTCATTTATAATTCAGTTTCCCCAATGATTATTTCTTTGATGGTCCTGTCCTTGTAATGTATGCAAACAATTCCTCTCTGACTAGAAAATTTTGGTAATTACTTTCCTACAAAATTTTGCTGTTTTTAAAGTGTCTGATCTGAAAGTTTTGTGCAATATAGCTCCAGGCCATAGTATGTAGACCACCCCGCTTCAGGCCAATTCCCCACTCCTGCCCAGCCATTACTGCCATTTCATACTCATCTCCCTTTCCCAAGAATTTCTTATGATAAACTTTATTCGGGCATTAATTAAAATCAGGCTCACATAAAATAAAGTTGTGTATGAACCATTTGACAAAACATTGAGGATAGAGGTACCATTAACTTAAGCTGCATAACCAATAAGAGCAGTAGTTCAGGATTCTATGAATCACTGATTGTGGCAGTTTTACTAGCATACGGCTAGCTACCACAATAGAAGAACTAACTATATATCTTTAGCTGCAGCAAGGGGTCTTATGAAGATAAAACCTTATTCTTATGGATGCGCACTATCCCATTGTATATAGGTGACAGTTTATCTTTATGCAAGCAAGATGAAAGGACACTTGGGTTGCTTCTATGTCTTGTCCACTGTGACTAACGCTACAGTGAACATAGGTGTGCATATATCATTGGGAAGAAATATTTTTTCAGATTGTGTGGCATAGGTATCCATAGAAGCTGTTGCTGGGTCATATGGGATCTCTATTCTTCATGTTTAAGGAACCTCCATACTATTTCCCACAGAGGTTGTACCAGTTCCATTCCCACCAGCAGTACATGAGGCTTCTCTTTCCTCCACAACCTCTCCAACACTTGTTATTACTAGTCTTGTTGATAACAGCCACTCTAACAGGTATGAGGTGGTATCTCCAAAATGAGCACAGAAGACAATC
Source organism: Myotis davidii (assembly GCF_000327345.1). Classification (NCBI taxonomy): domain Eukaryota; kingdom Metazoa; phylum Chordata; class Mammalia; order Chiroptera; family Vespertilionidae; genus Myotis; species Myotis davidii. The sequence goes on from NW_006291207.1 coordinate 335,613, forward strand.
AAACAAAACCTCACCGAGATAGGAAAGCATGGAACAGACTCAGGATTCTCAGAGGCATGATGGTATTTGTATGGGGGTAGGGCGGGCGGGCAGGTGGGCTGCAATGATTCACCAAAGAACTTAAATGCATATATGCATAACCCATGGACACAGACAGCAGTGTTTTTAAGACATGGGAGTGAGGCTGTGGGAAAAGTGTCGAGGGGGGCCATAAGCGAAAAAAGGGACATCTATAATGCTCTCCACAATAAAGACTAAAACGAAACAGAACTCATAGACACAGACAACTGTATGGTGTTACCGGAGGGAAGGGGTGGGTAGTGCAGGATAAAGGAGGTGAAATACATGGCGAAGGAAAAATATTTCACTTTGGGTGGTCAGCCCACAATGTGATACCCAGGTGATGTATTAAAGCACTGCACTATTAGTTCCACATAATTTTTAGTAAACAAAATCATCCCAATAAATTTAATTTAAAAAAGTTTAAAGAACTTTTTTTATTAATCTTTATTGTTGAAATTTTTTTATTGTTTTATTGCTTAAAGTATTACAAAGGGTATTACATATGTGTCTTTTTTTCCCCGCCCTTGACAATCTCCTGCCTTCCCCTACCCCCCAGTGTCTTATGTCCATTGGTTATGCTTATATGCATGCGTACAACTCCTTCGGTTGTTCTCATACCCCCCTCCCTCCTGCCCCCCAACCCTCCCTGGCCTTCCCGGTGCAGTTTGACAATCTGTTTGAGGCAGCTCTGCCTCTGTATCTATTATTGTTCATAAGTTTATAATGGTCTTTATTATCCATGAATGAGTGAGATCATGTGGTATTTTTCCTTCATTGACTGGCTTATTTCAATTAGCATAATGTTCTCCAGTTCCATCCATGCCGTTGCAAATGGTAAGAGTTCAGTAGATGAATGGATTAGAAAACTGTGGTACATCTACACCATGGAATAGTATGCTGCTATAAAAACAATTTTTGATACAATATCTACACTAATAAAAGAGAAACATGGTAATTGGCATATGACCACTACCCTTCCCATTGGCTAATCAGGGCAATATGCAAATTAACTGCCAGCCAACATGGCTGCTGGCAGCCAGGCAGCTTGAAACTAACATGAGGCTTGCTTGCCTCAGTGACGGAGGAAACCAACGATCCCTGCCTGCCGTTGAAGACCTCTGAGCCTACAGTTTCAAACATTTTAACAAATATAAAGCTAAAAATA
>NW_006291207.1:337793-349685 GCF_000327345.1 Myotis davidii
CGACACCCCAAGTGCACAAATTTTTGTGCACTGGGCCTCTAGTTAATAATAAAACACTAAATAATCTCAAAAGGGATCACACAAAATTTTAAGGTAATTGCCAGAACTAATTTTTGTATAATTTCCTCAATTCATAGAATTCATTCATTTTTCCATATTTAATGACCTCAAAAGGGAACTCTCAGCCATATTTGTGTGTGTGTGTGTGTGTGTGTGTGTGTGTGAGCGTGTGTGTGCGTGGGCACATTATTTGTTTTGTATCTGCATCCTAAGTTTAAATACGTAGTTTTCAATATTTTTGAATGTTTTGTGTTTTTCATAAAATTCACATTAATTTTTGCTTCGTGTTTTTCAGACAAACTTCTGAAGATATTGGGTAAATTTTCTCTTATATCCCTTTACTCCAAAACACTTTAAAATGACTGCTTTCCTGATGTGTCTAGCATTTCCTGCCGTTATACTGATTGGCCAATTCATTGCTTTGCACTTCTGCTAGATGCCTACTAACCTAACACAGATTTCCTCCAGAAAACTTGATTCTATATTGTCCAAGTCAAGCTATTGTTCAACTATAATATACAACATGGCTACTGTAATCACGAGACATGACTTCAGGCAGGTTCTAAAGTAGGTTAAAGTTGTGAGTACATGAAACACAGAATTTAATCTGTTATTATTTTTATTTATTAATTATTATATTACTTAGCAAACAACTATAACTTTACTTTTGCCCCACCCTAAATTATACTTAGTACCGAAGAACTAGTAAAGCCAGAAACCACCCACCCCAAATTAAAAAGTCTTCAAATTGAATTAGGAATATTTTTATAAGGTAACTAACAGAACTGTATTTCTAAATTTTTCTGCTTAATTCACTATATTCAGACCTATCCTCCCTTTGAATTTTGGAACAATTGCGTCTGAGCAAATGAGAGCTTTCAGCCACTGTTCCTAATTGTGTGTGTTGTGTGTTCCTCTGAAACACAACAGGTTTGATGTTGCGTGAATGTTGTAGAAGAAATTGAATTTTATTCATATTTGTTTCCCATGATATTTACAATTTCACTTTTATCTTTCAGAAAATCTTCAGGAAAAAATTGGTAAGTTATTTCAGACAATCCTTTATTGCCAAATCTTTAAAAACAATCTGATGTCTTTAGCATTATCTGCCTTTTCCCCTCTTGACATTCATGGGCTCACCTTTCTTTTGGAAGTCTACTCCTTTTTCATCAATTATTTTTGTCTGTATTCTGCTCACATATTAAGTTCCATCTATTTATTTTCATAACTTCCATGTTTCCCAGTTTCTTCCCTTTTCCATGTCATATCTGTCCTTCCCTATAAACTTTGGCATTTTCTGCTTTCCAGAAACTTGCCATATTTACTGTGAATCTTATGAGGTGAAGAGGGTTACGCTAACAGGCACAAGATTTCCCCTCTGTATATACTGTCAGTAACATACCCATTAAAGTAGGACCTCTGCCATTTTTTTACAAGTTGCGAGGCCCATCTTAAGCAAACTGAGCGATGAGAGTAGATTCCATATGCGATGAGTGCATTTGACCCCTCCAACCGTCCTGGGAACATTTTCTAGGTTCTGATGTCATTCATTGACAAAGTGTGACTTTAGGCCCACTGTTTCACCTCCCCGGTGACCGTATTACCCATTGACCAGATAATTTTTGCAATATTTTTTGTCCTTTTTCTTTTCAATTACATTAAATGTTCTTTATTCGTTTGCATTTTTATTCGTTCAGGTATTAATTCACAACATTGCAAAAGATTTTTTTTATATTTGAAAAAGTATGTTACATCTTACGGAAAGTTTATGTGTGATGTATCTTTAGCTCAGAACTCTCTATGTGGATGACATGAGAAGCTGTTTGTCAGAGCATGATCCCCAAAGGTTTTTGCATGGAGCCCTGATAGAATCATTAAATGCTTTATGTCCTTTTTTTTCTAATGTTATATTTCATGTATGTTTTAGTTTAGAGACACAATGGAGTTTTGGAAGAGAGCTCCTTATGTTCATAAGCAGGATTCATGTGATTATTGTTATAGATACAGGTGTTGAGAGCAGGGTACTTACTATATAAAGGCTTCTGAATCACACTTTCAGTACCTGCCCCAGGTATGTGCACTTTGGTCATTTTAATCTGAAAAAGTGGAAGGCCAAAGATTGATATTGTTCATCCCAGAGGAAGTTCTCCTTTAGGTCTGTCATACTTTCATTTCCCATCTCATTCCTTTTGGACGAATGGGTACAGAGATGGAGGGTGACACTGGCTCTCATTGGTTACATGGACTTAGAATCCTTCGGCTCCACTTAGAAATGTGGGTGAGTTTCCATTAAAGAATAAACAGCAGAAGCGTTTCGCATTAGCATCCTCTTTTCTTCCTGACATTGACCCTTAATTATGTTTGAACTGTTTTTTCTTTCTTTCACTTTTTCAGATAAGGGAGACCAGGATAAAGGCAAGTCCCATGAATGTATTTCTCTTTGTACTTACTCATTGTCATGTGTTTATTTTTCATTTGTTTTCAACTCTGAGGGATCATCTTCCTTTCTACACCACACTCATGTACATCATTTTTTCATGTATTGGTAAGATTTCAACATAAGTTTACCATCTTCATTTGTTACTCAGTTTCCCCACTATTATTTCTCTGACGGTCCTGCCCTTGCAGTGCATGAAAATATTTCCTTTCGGACAAGAAAATTTTAGTTACTACTTTACTGTAAAATTTTGCTATTTTTATAGTGTAATGTTAAAGTTTTGTGCAATAGAGCACCAGACCATACAATGAAGATGGCCCCCACCACGCCTGACGCCAGGCCAGACAAAGTAGACCACTCACAGTACTCCATCCCTGACCAGCCATTACTGCCATTTAATACTTCATCTCCCTTCCCTCTGAATTTCTTAGGATAACCTTTATTCAGGCATGAGTTAAAATCAGGCTCACATACAATAATGTTATATATGAACCAGTTGACAGAACACTGGGGATAGACATATCCATTAACCTAATCTTCTTAACCAATAGGAGCAGTAGTTCAAGATTCGATGAATGACTGTCTTTGGCAGTTTTATATGGCCAGCTCCCACAATAGAAGAATTGACTATATATGTGTGTGTATGTGTGCATAATATATATATATATATATACTTTTTCTTTATCCATGCATATATAGAAGGACACTTGGCTTGCTTCTATGTCTTGTCCACTGTGACTAATGCTATAGTGAATATAGGAGTCCATATATCATTAGGAAGAAATATTTTTCAGATTGTGGGGAATAGGTATCCATAGAAGGTGTTATTTATTGGTCATATGGGATCTCTAATATTCATGTTTGAGGAACCTCCATACTATTTCCCACAGTAGCTGTACCAGTTCACATTCCCACCAGCAGTACATGAGGCTTCCCTTTTGTCCACAACCTCTCCAACACTTGTTATTACTAGTCTTGTTGATAACAGCCACTCTAACAGGTGTGAGGTGGTGTCTCCTTTTAGGTTTGATTTGCATTTCCCTAATGACTAGTGCAGTACAGGATCTTTTCAGATACCTTTTGGGCATTAGTTTGTATCTTGGGAGATTAAATACTGCCCTTTGGGGCAACAGGGATGGATCTTGAGAATATCATGCTGAGCAGACAAAGCCAAGAACCATATGATTTCACTCACATGTGGCATATGAAACTGAAAGCACAAAATGAGCACACGAGACAGTCAAACACAACCTCACAGAGACAGGAAAGCATGGAACAGACTGAGGATTCTCAGAGGCATGGTGGTGGGTGCGGGGGGACAGGTGGGATGGAAAATTAACCAAAGAACTTAAATGCATGTATGCATAGCCCATGGACACAGACAACAGTGTCTTGAAGACCTGGGTGTGAGGCAGTAGAAGAAGGGTTGAGGGTGGCAATAGTGGAAAAAAAGGGACAATAAAGACTAAAGCAAAACAGAACTCATAGACACTGACAGGGAAGGGGTGGGTAGCACACGATAAAGGAGGTGAAATATATGTCGAAGGAACTAGAGTTAACTTTGGGTGCTAAGCCCACAATGTCATATGCAAGTTATGTGTCATAGCATTGTGCCTTTAGTTCCACATAATTTTATTAACCAATGTTATCCCAATAAATTTAATTTACAAAAATTTTAAAAGAATAGAGATACAATATTAATAATAAAATAATAAATAATCTCAAAAGGGATCATTAAAAATTAAGGTAATTACCTGAATTAACATTCACATAATTTCCTCACTTCAGAGAATTCATTCATTTTTCCCTTTTAATTACCCAAAAGTGAGCTTTCAGCCACTATCTCCATGAAGACACTTGTGCGTGCATCTCTGTATGTATGTGTTTATTTGTTTTGTATCTGCAACTGAAGCTTAAGTTTACATACGTAGTTTTCTATATTATTAAATTTTTTGTTTCTTATAAAATTTGCATTAATTTTTTAATTTCTTTTCATATTTTTATTGATTAAAGTATTCAATATGAGCCCTTATCTCCACATTGCTCCCCATTCCCCCATTAATTTTTCCTTTTCATTTTTCAGATAAAATTCTGAAGATATTGGGTAACTTTTCTCTTATGTCCCTTTACTCCCAAACATCTTAAGATGACTGTTTTCTGATGTGCCCAACATTTCCTGCCTTTTTATTGATTGGCCAATTCATTACTTTGCACTTCTCCTAGATGCTTACTAACCTAACCCAGAATTCCTCCAGAAAATCTGGTTCAATATTGTCCAACTAACTCTATTGTTCAACTATAATGTACAACATGGCTATTTTAAATATGATATCTAACTACAGGCAGGTTCAAAAGTAGGATAAAGTTCAGAATAATCGGAGAATAATAATATTCTCAATCTCTTCTATTGAATAACTAGAGGCCTGGTGCACAAAAATTTGTGCACTCAGGGTGGGGGAGGGGGGCAGCGTCCCTCACCTCAACCTGTGCACGCTCTCAGTCTGGTACCAGTCGGGGGAGGTCCACCTGTTTGCTTAGGCCTGCTCCCCAGGGGATTGAGCCTAAGCTGGGAATCAGACATCTCTCTGGCAACCCGGCAGCCCTCGGGGGGATGTCCACTTGTCAGTGGGGAGCAGACATAAGCTCCAATCGGACATCCTTAGCGCTGCTCAAGAGGCAGGAGAGGCTCCCACCACCACCGCTGTACTGGCAGCCATCAGCCTGGCTCTCGCTGAGCAGAGCTCCCCCATGTGGGAGTACACTGACCACCAGAGGGGCAGCTCCTGCATTGTGTGTCTGCCACCTGGTGGTCAGTGTGTGTCATAGTGACCAGTCATTCCCAATCTTTCTGCTGTTAGGGTCACTTTGCATATTACCCTTTTATGCTATAGGATAGAGGCCTGGTGCACCAGTGGGGGCCAGCTGGTTTGTCCTGAAAGGTGTAGTGAAGGTACTGTCAATTACCATGTTTGTCTATTACTAGTTAGGATTATTATATTATTTAGCAAAAATTTATACATTTACTTTTGCTCCACTGTATATTATATTTAGTCCCAAAGCACTTGTAAAATCAAGCAACTCCCCCAAACTATAATATCTTCAAATGAAATTAATTATATTTTTATAAGGTAACTAACAGAACTGTATTCCTAATTTTTTTTTTTGCATAATTCACTATATTCAGACGTCTCCTCCCTTTGAATTTTGGAACAATTGTCCCTGAGCAAATGAGAGCTTTCAGCCACTGTTCCTAATTGTGTGTGTTGTGTGTTTCACTGCAATAAAAAAGGTTTGATGTTTTGCGCATGCTGTAGAAGAAATTGAATTTTATTCATATTTGGTTCTCATGATATTTACAATTTCACTTTTATTTTTCAGAAAATCTTCAGGAAAAAATTGGTGAAGTATTCCTGACAATCCTTTATTGCATTACCTCTAATAACAATGTGATGTCTTTAGCATTATCTGCCTTTTTCCCCTCTTCACATTCTTTGGCTCACGTTACTTTTGGATGTCTGCTCCTTTTTCCTCAATTATTTTAGTCTGTATATTTCTCACATATTAAGTTGCATCTATTTATTTTCATAACTTCCATCCTTCCCAGTTTCTTCTCTTTCCATCTCATAGCTGTGTTTCCCTATAAACTTCGGCATTTTCTGCTTCCAAGAAACTTACCACATTTACTGTGAATCTTGTGATGTGAAGAGGGTGCTAACAGGCACAGGATTTCCACTCTATATATTCTGTCTGTAAAATACCCATTAAAGTAGGAACTCTGCCATTTTTCCAAGTTTAAAGACCCATCTTAAGCAATCAGAGGGTGATGAGAGAAGATTCCATATGAGATGAGTGCATTTGACCCCTTCACTGTCCTGCCAAAATTTTCTGAGTTCCGATGTCATTCATTGACTGAATGTGACCCAAAGGCCCACTCTTTCACCTCCCTGGTGACCATATTCCAGGTCGCACAGACAATTCATATAATATATTCTGGCCTTTTTCTTTCCAACTCCATTAAATGTTCTTTATTCTTTTGCATTTTTATTCACACAGGTATTAATTTACAACATTGAATAAGATTTGTTATATTTGCAAAAGGATGTTACATCTGAAGGAAAGTTTATGTGTGATGTATCTTTAGCTCAGAATTGTCTATGTGTATGCCATGAGAAGCTCATTGTCATAGCATGATCCCCAAAGATTTTTTCATGGAGCCATATTAGAATCATTAAATGCCTTATGTGCTCCGTTTCTGATGTTATATTTCAATTATGTTTTAGTTTAGAGACACAAAGGAATTTGAGAAGAGAGCTCCTTATGTTTGTAAGCAGGCTTCATATGATTACTGATCCAAATACAGGGTTGATAGCCAGGTACTTTTACTATAAACAGGCTTCTGCATCAGACTTAAAGTACCTCTCTCAGGTATGTGCACTTTTGCCATTTAAGTCTGAAAAGGTGGAAAGTCTAAAGCAAGACCAAAGATTGTTATTGTTCATCCCATAGGCAGTTCTCCTTTAGGTCTGTCATACTTCCATTTCCTAACTCATTGCTTTTGAACGCATAGGTATTGGAGATGGAGGGTGAAACTGGTTCTCATTTGTTACATGGACTTAGGATCCTTTTTCTCCACTTGTTAGAAGTGTGGGTCAATTTACATTAAAGAATAAACAACAGAAGGGTTTCAAATTAGCATTCTTTTCTCTTCCTGACATTGAGCCTTCATTATGTTTGAACAGTCTTTTTCTTTCTTTCACTCTTTCAGATAAGGGTGACCAGGATAAAGCCAAGTCCCATGAAGGTATTTCATTTTGCACTTACTAATTGTAATGTGTTTATTTTGTATTTGTTTTCAACTCTCAAGGATCACCATCCTTACTCCACCACATACATGCACATCACTTTTTCATGTATTGCTATGATTTCAACATAAGTTTGCTATTTTCATTTGTTATTTGGTTTCCCCCATGATTATTTCTTTGATGATTCTGTCCTCATAATGTATGCAAACATTCCCTTTCTGACAAGAATATTTTAGTAATTACTTTTCTGCAAAATTTTGCTATTTTTAAAGTGTCTGATCTGAAAGTTTCATCCAATATAGCTCCAGGCTATACAATGTAGACCACCCATCCTACCCATCTCCAGCCATACAATGTAGACCTCTCCCCTTCCCCATCCCCAGCCAGCCATTACTGCCATTTAGCACTTCACCTCCCTTCCCTCTGAATTGCTTATGGTAAAGTTTATTCAGGCATGTGTTAAAATCAGGCTCACATACAATAAAGTTATGTATGAACCATTTTACAAAACATTGAGGATAGAGTTCCCATTAACCTAATCTGCATAACCAATAGGTGCAGTACAGGATCTTTTCAAATACTTGCTGAGCATCTATATGTCTCCTTGGAAGATGAAATACTGCCATTAGTGACAACAGGGATGGATCTTGAGAATATCATGCTGAGCAGACAAAGTCAATAACCATATGATTTCACTCACACATGGCATATGAAACCGAAAGCACAAAATGAGCGCACCAGACAATCAAACAAACCCTCACAGAGACAGGAAAGCATGGAACTGACTGAGGATTCTTAGAGGCATTGGGTGTATGTGTAGGGGGGTTTGGGGGGAGGACAGGTGGGCTGGAAATATTAACCAAAGAACTTAAATGCATATATGCAGAGCCCATGTACAATTATAATAGTGTCTTGAAGACCTGGGTATGAGGCTGTAGAAGAAGGGTTGAGAGGGTTAATGGGTGGGGGGGGAAGGACTTCTGTAATATTCTCCATAATATAGTTTAAAAAGAGAAAAACCTCATAGATACAGACAACTCTATGGTGGTTACTAGAAGGAAGGGGTGGGTAGTACAGGATAAAGGAGGTTGAAATATATGCAAGGGAACAAGATTTGACTATGGTTGGTCTGTCCACAATGGCATACACAGATGATGTATCATAGCACTGCACTATTAGTACCACATAATCTTATTAACCAACATCATCCCAATAAATTTAATCCACAAAAAAAATATTTAAACTACAGTAGACATTTAGTATTAATAATAAAATACTAAATAATCTCAAAAGAGATCACAAAAATATGTAAGGTCATTACCAGAACTAATGTTTGCATAATTTCCTCATTTCAGATAATTCATTTATTTTTCCCTGTTTAATTACCTCAAAGGGGAGCTTTCAGCCATATCTGTGTGTAGGCACATGTGTGTGCATTTGTATATGTATGTGTGTGTATTTGTTTATATCTGCATCCTAAGTTTAAATACGTAGTTTTCAATATTTTTTAATTTTTTTGTGTTTCTAATAAAATTTGCATTAATTTTTCCTTTTTTTTCAGCCAAACTTGTGAAGATATTAGATAAATTTTCTCTCATATCTCTTTACTCCCAAACACTTTAAAATGACTGCTTTCTGATGTGTCTAACATTTCCTGCCTTTTTATTGATTGGCCAATTAATTGCTTTGCACTTCTCCTAGATGCCTACTAACATAAGCCAGATTTCTTCCAGAAAATCTGTTTCAATATTGCCCAATATTGTTGCAACTGTAATATACAAAACTAGGGCCCAGTCCACGAATTTGTGCACCTTGAAAGGAACTGTGGGCCCTGAGGCTGTAGTAGGCAAAGGGGCAGTTCTCGGCCCATCCTCCACACCCCAGCCCGGCCCCTCCTGCCAAGGCCCCCAGTCTCCTGTCTGTAGCCAGCCCTGCTCCCGCTGACCCCACTCTCATGTGCTGGGGTGCTGACCCCTCTCGCACCTGCTGATTTCTTGGAGTGATTGTGGCCATTGGCAGCAGCGGGTGCAAGCAAGGCCAGCACCATTAGTGGGTGCAAGCGGCACCGGCTGCCCCGATCGCCCCTCAGGATCAGGGGGAGGTGGAGCAGCCCTCAGGGACAATCAGGGCTGGCAGCTGCCACTCGCACCCACTGAGGGTGCTGAGTGATCAGGGCCAGCACCAGGTGCTGGCAATGGGTGCGAGCAGTTGCTCTGACGTCTGCAGTGGGTACGGCCGTGTGGGTGCCAGCAGCAGGTGTGAGAGTTCAGCAAGACCTGCCCCTTTGTCCACCACAGTCTCAGGGCCCACAGTTCCTTTCAAGGTGCACAAGTCCGGGAGCTAAGAATTTTCAATAACCACCACAGATTCACTCTTGGCACCCCGCCTTAGTCTGGCGCCCCCACTCACCTACTCCACCATCAGCTGTAGCTGATGCCCACCATGTTTTGTGCATGCCCCCTGGTGGTCAGCACACATCATAGCGACTGGTTGTTTAGTTGCTTGGTTGTTCAGTTGTTCTGTTGTTCGGTCTATTTGCATATTAGAGCTTTATATGTTTACGAGAGGTCCGGTGCATGAAAATTCATGAACTGGAGGGGGGTCCCTCAGCCTGACCTGCCCCCTCTCACAGTCTGGGAGCTCTCAAGGGTGGGAGGTGACCCAGTGATCAGGGAAAGGCGACTCCCCATCACACCTCTGCTGCTGCCACTGCCAGCAGCACAAGCCTCACCTGTCCCTGGTCACCTGAGCCTCAGGTGGCCCTGGGTGGCTGGGCAGCCAACCGCTGAGGCTTGCCTGCAACTTGGGCTAGCCCTGGGTGGCTGGGGGGTTGGGGGGCTGAGAGGACTGGGGGAATCTGGAAGCAGGTGTGTGGCAAGGCCGGGCCCACCTCGGGGCGGGCCTGGACTTCCCACGTGCCTGCTGCCTGGGTAGGGAGGAGGGGAATGGGCACCACCATCTTATGGCTGTGGATGCCACCATCTTTGAGGGCAGGGCAGTCAACCAGCATATTCCCTCCTTATTGGCTATGAGCACTGCCATATTTGAGGGCGGGGCAGACAATTAGCATATTCCCTCTTTATTGGTTGTGGGTGCCACCATATTTGCGAATGGCAGTTTGTGAGGGTCAATTAGCATATTCCCTCTTTATTAGATAGGACTAGAGGCCTGATGCATGAAATTCATGCAAGAGTAGTTCTTTCTTCTCCCAGCTGCTGGCACCAGCTTCCCTCTGGCACCCAGGACCTGTGCTTTCCTTCAGCTGCTGTCAGGAACCTGGGACCTGGGCTTCCCTCCTCTGGCCACTGGCAGGCATCTGGGACCCAGACTTCTCTCGCAGCCCCGGTTTTGTCTGTAAGAATGTCTGGAAGGACATTCGGACTGATTAGCATATTACACTTTTATTATTAAAGATAGATAGATACCTCTGAGTCATTGGCATTTTAAGTGACTGGTGTGAACATTTAGTCCAACAAATGCTCAGGTCATTGGATTTAGAACTCGCTTTACTTATATTTATTACTTCATTTCTTTCCTTTCATGAGATTTAATGAAGATGAGCTGCATTTGGGGGCCTGAATTGAAATAGAAACCCACATAAAACAAAATTCTGTATTCATAGATTGACAAAAAATGTTCTGAATCAGGATACTCAGGCATTGAACTCTGTATTTTCTCTAGGAACAAGGGTTCAAGCTTCTCAGTTTTGCTGTTTTGGGCTATGTTATATACATAGCTATAACAAAAATGAGAACTGACTACATAAATTTAGTAGCAGCCAAAAACCATATTAAAGCAAGCACACTGAGTAATAAAAGCCTAAATGAAATTTAAATCAGTCATGTGCATTTTGAAAAGGTCACTACCAATATTATTATTCCTAATTTTTTTTCTCAATTTAGTAAATTCACTTATTTTCTCATTTTGGGGTAGAATATTCTCTAGCTGAAAGGGAGTAGCCATCTGTCACTATTGGTACCTTTATTTTGTATGCATGACGTATATACATGTATGTGTTTATCTACATCTGACTATGTTTAATATTATGTTCAAATTTTTCAAAAAAATTAATTTGTATGCTTGTTTTTTATTGTACTTTCACATATTTATGTCATTTTTATATATTTTTTATTTCAGAGCCAGAGAGATAGGTAGGAACATCAATTATGAGAGAGAATCATTGATCGGCTGCCTCCTGCATGCTCCCTACTAGGGATTGAGCCTCAAACCTTGGCATATGCTCTTACAGGAAATCAAACTATGACCTACTGGTTCATAGATTGATGCTCAACCACTGAGCCACACCAGCTGGGCTACAGAGATATTTTTATTTTATTTGCTGGATGATCTTAAGAAATTATTTCGTATATTTTTCTGACAACTCTATATCCCAAAACTCTTTGACTTATTTCTTGGTGTCTTTGCCATTCCCTGTCTTTTTCTCTATATGTTGATTTCCCTTTCTCCTGGTTGTACAATTTTCCACCCCCCATTTTTGGATATGAACGTGTTTCTTATTAACTTATCTCCATTTCTGTTTTGTTATCTTTCATCATTACTATTGCATCTTATTTGGTTCCATACCTTTCTTTC
>NW_006291207.1:349717-359705 GCF_000327345.1 Myotis davidii
CATTGACTTCCTGTCTTCCAGGGACTTGCTGGAAGACATCATAGTTTCATGATGAATATTGTGAATGGAAGAGTAGGAAAATAAGCACATGGTTACTATTCATATATTTCTAGAAAATGTTCATTAACTTAGGACCTTTGTAAGTATTCAAGTTGACAGGGCCATTACTATGCTATCAATAATTCCCCAAATTTTATTAAATGAGAGAAGACTCCAAACTTTCATTGTTCTGTCAAAGACCGTGTGAATTCAGATGTCATTCATTGCTGGAGAGTGAACTCCAGGATCACTCTTCCATTGCCTTTGATTATATAACCCAAGTTTTTGCAGTATACAAATATTTTGCATAATTTTACAGGCTTCTTTCTATTTCCCACCATTGTATTTCTTCTTTTTTTCACTTGAATTGACAAAATTATTAATTTTGTAACATGTAATTAATTTATGTTTGTAGAAAGTCTTTATAATTTAATAAAATGTCATTAGTAGTATATCTCAATTACAAAGTTTTAATTTCATAGCATGAAAAGTTATCATCCTAGGATATACCTAAATTATTTTTTTCATACAACACTAATATAATCATTACAGGTTTAACATTCTTCTTTTCCCACTTATTTTTCAATTTTAAATTTGTTTCCAAAAGGAATGGAATTTAGTAATATATCTCTTTAATCTATAGAGCAGGCTTCATATGACAGTAGATACAGACACAGTCATGGACAGAGGGGTGTTTTAATGTATACATACTCATCACTATTTAAGTATCTATCTAATACATATGAGAGTGTTTGCATTTTATTTTGAAAAAAGGAAAACCCAATGAAACACAAATGATTGATGCAGTTTATCTCAGATGTTCCTGTTTATCTCCTTCCATTGTGCTATCTTATATTATTTTGTTAACTAGACGCCTGGTGCATGACATTTTTGCACTGGGGGGGGAGGGGCTCTCAACCCAGCCTGTGCCCTCTCATGGGGAGTGGGCCTAGGCTGGCAAGTGGATATCCCCCTGAGGGGTTCTTAGCACTGCTGTGGAGGCAGGAGAGGGTCCCATCACCGCTGCTGCAATCACCTGCCATGAGCCTGGCTTCTGGCTGAGTGGTGCTCCCCCTGTGAGAGCACACTGACCACGAGGGGGCAGCTCCCGCATTGCACCTCGGCCCCCTGGTGGTCAGTGTGCATCATAGTGACCAGTCATTCCCAGTCGTTCTGCTGTTAGGGTCAATTTGCATATTACCCTTTTATTATATAGGATAGAGGCCTGGTGCACAGATGGGGGACAGCTGATTTGCCCTGTAGGGTGTCCAAGATCAGGATCAGGGTCCTGCTGGGGTGACTGGCCAGCCTGGGTGAGGGGCTGAGGGCCATTTTCAGACTGCCACACCACCTTCAGGGTGGGGGTCCCCACTGGGGTGCCTGGCCAGCCTGGGTGAGCGGCTGATGGCTGTTTACAGGCTGACCAAGCCCCCCAGCGGGGAACCTCACCCGTGGGTGTGTGACCAGCCTGGGTGAGGGGATGAGGGCTGTTTTCAGGCTGGCCACATCCCCTTCAGGGTGGAGGTCCCTGCTAGGGTGCTTGGCCAGCCTGGGTGAGGGGCTGATGACTGTTTTCAGGCTGGCCACAGCCCCTTCAGAGTGGGATGGTCTCTACTGGGATGCCTGGCCAGCTTGGGTGAGGGGCTGAGGGCTGTTTTCAGGCTGGCCACAGCACCTTCAGGGTTGGGGGTGGTCCCGCTGGGGTGCCTGGCCAGCCTGGGTGAGGGGCTGATGGCCACTTTCAGGCTGGCCACGCCTCCCAGTGACCCAAGCCCCAGCCTCTCCTTTTTTTTCTTTTTTCTGGGATTTGTCTATCTTCTACAATTAAAACTTTGTAGCTTTGAGCAGAGCCCAGGTTGACTGGAATCTTGGGTTGCCTCTGGCAACCCAGGCTCCCAGCCCCTCCTTGAGCGCAGGCCTCTGCTGGATAGAAGCAGATATCAGGTATTTATTTATCTTGTATAATTGAAACTTTGGAGCCTTAAGCGGAGCTCGGGGCCAGCAGGGCAGGGGGGAAGCTTGGTTTCTTCCATTGCCGGGGGCAACCCAAACCTCCTGCTCACTCTAGCTCTGTGACTGTTGCCATCTTTGTGACGGAGCGATGGATTGCATATTACTCTTTTATTAGATAGGATTCCTTTTGCACCAATAGGTGGGAGAATGTAAAACAGTTTTGTCTCTGTTTGATGAGCCAGAGGTATAGATCAATTTGAACCATAGAGCAAACTTTAAAAGGGTTTCAAATTTTTTTCTCCTTCCTGACATTGTGCTCTCATTCTTAATGAACTGGTTCTTTCTTCCTTTTATTTTTCAGACAAGGATGGACAAGAAAAAGGCAAGTCCAATTAATGTATTTCACTGTGTATGTAATTCTTTCATCTTTTCTCTATGTTGGCTCCCCCTTTTTCATTTTTGCTTTATCTTTGCCTTCAATTTTCAATGATCATATTTTTAACTAACATACTCTACATTTTTATCATTTTGCTTTGTTATATTCTCAGCTGAAGTTGCCATCATCAATTGTTATTCAGTTTCTCCCACACTACCTCTAATTTCTCCTACTGTTGCAATCAATGTGGACAGATCCATTCTTTCAATATAATTTTATTAACAATTTACCTGATAAGTTTTGCACTTTTAATATTTCTGATGTATGAATTTTCTCCAACAATGACTCAGGTAATTTGATTTTTAAATCTTCCACTGTCAGTACCTCAATTCTCTTTCTTTCAGTGATTTTGTTTACATTAGCTCATTTAGGTATAAATTAAAATAGAAATGCAAATACAAGCAGGTTTTGTTCACAGGTGGACAAAAATACTGTGATTAGATATGTCTGGAAACTAACCCCACATTTTCATAAGACCAGTGGTTCAGTATTCTCTAATTCAGTGCTTTAAGCAACTTTATACCACATAGCTATACAATAATAAGAATTGACTAATCTATAATAATAAAAGGATAATGTACTAATTATTCCAGATGTCCTTCCAGATGACCTTTGAGACTAAGCTGGGGCTGCAAGGGAAGCCTGGCTCTCGGGTGCCTGCCAGTGGCCAGAGGGAAGCCTGGGTCCCCTGGCAGACAGATGGAAGCCTTGGTCCCAGGTGCCTGCTGGTGGCCAGAGGGATGCCCAGGTCCCCGGTGCCAAAGAGAAGCCAGTGCCAGCAGCCGGGGGAAGGAAGGCCTACTCTTGCATGAATTTCATGCATTGGGCCTCTAGTCAAATAATAAAGGTCTAAATAATATTGAGTATTAAGGGATTAAGAACAATTTAAAGGTAGTCATCATACTAATATTTCTAAGTTCTTTTCTCCATTTAATAAATTTTCTCCTTTTAAACAAACTTTTATGTATGGACTTCTCCTATATTAAGTTTTCTACATTTATGTCCCATTCTTTCCTATTTCTTCTTTTTTCATTCCATATTGTTCATTTCTCCCTTATAAGCATTGGGTTGTTGTTGTTGTTGTTTGATTTTTTTTTTTTTTGGCCGAAGACTTGTTATATTTTCACTAAGCAGTGGTGAGATGAAGAGCATTAGATTGAAATACTCAGAGTTTCTCCCTCTGCCCACTCTCTCTCTCTCATGTCTCTCACATAGTAGAGCCTATTTCTATGTAACTAATACTTCCCCAAACCTTAAGAGATGGGAGTAGTCAACAAACTTGCTGAGTAAGTTTCTGTATCCATTGTCCTACCTGAGATGTGCAAATTCTGATGCCATTCTTTGGTGAAGTGTAAACATGAGGCTCAATCTTCCACTCCCCTAGATCATATGGCCTGAGGGTTCACAAGTATACAAATATTTCCCTTTATATTGAATTTAAGAAGTGACACTGGTTAACCCCTTTATACAGGTTTGGTTTGCAAAATTCCACAGCATATCATCTGTTCACTGTATTATGTTTTCACCACCCCAAGTCAAATCTCCATCCATCACCATTTAAGCCCCTTCCAACTCCCCAACCCCTCCCTCCAGAAATCATCATGCTGTTGGAGGGATTTAGTAAAAAAAAGAGAAAAACACAGCAGTATACAAATTATTTTACACAATTTTTCCTGGCTTATTTTCTACCCACCATAGTGTTTATTCTTTATATTTATGCATTTTATTGGCATAGTAAATAATTCTACAAAATGCAAACATTTTATGAATACAGAAGAATTCTTTAAGTTATATATATATATCTATATATATATATAAATTCTATTTTTTTCTGTAAATGACTTGAGAAGCTAACATCTTTAGATGTTTCTGAAACTATAATTTTCCCCTTTATCAATAAAATTTTTAATATATTTTGTTTTTAGATTGAATGCTATTTGAGAATATATCTTTTTAATGTATGTGGCAGGCTTCCTCTGACTAGTGCTGCAGATGCAGTTTTGGTCAGATGGATGCTTTTACTGTATTCTCCTCATTACTTTTAAAAATATCTGTCTTGTACATGTGAGTGTGTTTGCATTTTATTCTGCAGAATGGTATAAGGTTCAATGAATGACAAATGATTGATATAATTTATACCACAGAAAGGCGTATCTACTTTCTCTCATGGTGTCATTTCCCATCTTAATTAATCTTGCTCCTACAACTGGATGATGGGAGGAAGGCTCAATTCAAGTCCTATGAGTTATGCTTATCTCTTGAAGTTTCCAATCTTCTGTCTTTGTTCTATCCTATAAAAGTAGAATAGAATTCAGTAATACAATAAAATATACTTTAGTAAGCAAAGAAGCATTATTTTTCTAAATTTCCATATTTTCTAAAGTTCAAGCCACGAGTTCTTCCCCTTCTCCTCCTTCCTTCCTGTCTTTATTTTAGCCACACTTCTTCCACTTTTCATCCTCTCCTCCCACCTTTAGTTGATTTCCCATTTCTAGCTATCTTTCACCTAAGTTTTATCATCATGTTTGGAAAAATGGAATATGAAGATATAGTAGAGAAAGAGAAGGTCCAAATGAGTCAGAAGAAGAAATATGACAAAAACAGAGTTAAATGGAAAAGGCAATGAGAGAAAACACAAAAGGAAAGAAAAAAAATAATGATTTTCTCTTTTTTTCTTTTGCAGTTAGGCCTAGATCATTCTATGCTGGTGAGTGACATGAACTCTGATGAACAATACACTATTATCAAAGATATCTTAAATTAACATGTAGTGTGTGCAAGAAAATATATAAAAATCAAAGAAACTCCAAAACATACATTTCATTAAATCAATAGATTATTCAATATATTAACAAAGGTGTTTGAAATATTAAATTATAATGGTTTTATTTAACTTTACTTTTAATGTTGATATCCCCATCCCCCCTCTCATTGCCCATTTCCACCCAGCCCCACTCCCCCTTCCCTCTGGCCATCACCACACTGTTGTCTGTGTCTACAGGTTCTGCATAATGTTCTTTAGATAATCCCATCACATTATTTTATCCATCCCCCCTTCCATGCTGAGAGTTGTCAGTGTTCCACATATTCATGCCTCTATTTTTATTTTGTTTGACAGTCAATTTTATCATTAGAGTCCATATATAAGTGAGATCATATGGTGTTTGTGAAATACTGCATGGCAGTAAAAAATAAAACCTCTTACCTTTTTTGACAGCATAGATGGACCTAGAAATTATTATGCTAAGTTAAACAATCCAGTCAGAGAAAGACAAATAGCAGCTTTATAAAAATATTGTATCTCACTTTATGCTCTGATAGATAAAGGATGAGGAAACCATAGCAAAAAACATGTATTTGGCTATACAGGTAGATTCTTTATTTCTTTCCAATATTCTAAATAGGTTAAAGACACTTACCAGATGCAAAGGTCAGATGAAGAACATAAGGGTAGTTAGTTCTTCAAGTCAGATATAACTCAGCGGGCTGTGAAGTGCAAGTACATGAACAAATATTTCCATTGGTACTCTCATTCCTGAATTAATGCTTCGGAATTCATACTCAGATATTCTGGGAGGACAGGAGCTTTATCTTTCAGATAGTGGGTTTTCATGTTGATATGTTTCTTGCAGCTTGGAAGAAAGAAGAATCGAGAGCTGGTGAGTGTGTGGTGGTACAGAGGGACCCTACTCCTTTGGAGGTACTGTCAGGGGAAGATGAGTGGAGGAGCACTGGGTCTGCCCAGAACCAGAGAAGCCCTCACAGAATGGGGATCCTCGGGCCCAGGCAACTGAGAATTTCCAGGAAACATGATGGTCCATTTGTCTTTGCAGTAAATGTGATCCTGGATGCAGCCACTGCCCATTCTGCCCTCCTCCTGTCTGAAAATGGGAAACAAGTAACCTGGCAAGAGACTTGTCAGGATCTACCCAGCTCCGCGCAGAGATTTGACTCCCTTCCCTGTGTGCTGGGTCAGCAGGGCATCAGCTCAGGGAAATGCTACTGGGAGGTAGAGGTTGGGGACACACAGTCCTGGGACCTGGGAATTTGTAGGGATAATGTAAAAAGGAAGGGGAGGGTCACAATGTCACCAGGGAATGGTTTCTGGGCCATCAGGCTCTACAATGGGGAATACTGGGCTCTTACCTCCCCAGAAACTCATCTTACTCTAAGAGAAAGACCCCTTAGTGTGGGGATATTCCTGGATTATGAGGCTGGAGAAGTATCTTTCTGTAACATGACAGATGGGTCCTATATTTTCAGCTTTCCCAAGAACACATTTAATGGTGTCCTAAGACCACTTTTCAGACTTTGGTCCTCTGGCTCAGGGCCCTTGAGCATCGTACATGTGGAGGAGAAGTGACTATGTACTTCATAGGCCTACCCTTCCTTGAGTAATAATGACATTGGGCCCCAAAGATGATCACAATTCTCCCAGCAGCCACAATTATTTTTTTCTATCTTACTGATTCATTCTCAAGATGGAGCTATGGCACACAGACTGATTAAAATCACTTGTATTGCTTTCTCTTGCCTAATTGCTCTGGCTAAGGTTTCCAGAACCATGTTGAAGAAAAGTGGGCATCACTGTGTTTCTGATCTTAGAGAAAAAGCTTTCAACTTTTTACTACTGACAATGATATTAGCCATGTCATATGTGGCCTCCAATACGTTGAGGTAGTTTTCCTTGATACTCAGTTAGTTCAAAGTTTTTATCATGAATGCATATTGAATATTGTCAAATTGATTTCCTTCATCTATTGAAATGATCATATATTTGTCCTTCATTTTCTTAACATGATTGATTTGTGAATATTGAGCCATCCTTGCACTTGTGCAATAAATTTTATTGATCATGGTGTATGATCTTTTAAAAGTTGACTCTATTGTGCTAATATTTTGTTGAGGATTTTTGTAACTGTGTTCATCAACGATATTGGGCTAGAGTTTTCAACTTTAGAGTATCCTTGTCTAGTTTTGGTATACAGCAATTCTGGTCTCATAAAGTAAATTTGAAAGCATTCCCTGATTGTTGGAATTTTGGAAGAATTTTAGAATTATAGGTATTAATTCTTCTTGAAGTGAAAAATCAAAACCCCAAGACCAGCCTCCTGAGATCCACCACTTCTTGGGCTTTAATTCCCCACCTGAACTTGTCAGAATTTAAACTCTAATGAGATGAGGAAAGAGATATTCATGGGGATTCTCTAGCACTGACCCTAATTCTACATGGAAAATCAACAATCATGGTATGTTCTTATTCCCTGAGACTCCAGTATATCCCATCTTCAAACACCTACATGAATGGACCCATTATGGAAACAATGCTTTAGTGGACCTCATTAGACATCATTTGAAGGGCCCTCACTTACAAAGGACCATTCAGAACGTTACCCAAGCCTGTCTGATAAGCACTAGAAGCAATTCTAAGACAGAACGTGCTCCTATGGGAAAAGGAGTATAACATAAGTGGATATGCCTATTTGAGGACTGGCAAGTTGACTTCACACAGATGCCTAAAACCATAGAAACTTTAAATTTTTAGTAGTTTTTGTAGACACAATTTTTCGGGATGGGTAGAGGAATAACCCACTGGAACTAAGAAGGCAACTGAGGTAGAAAAACTTCTACTCAAAGAAGTAATTGCTATGTTTAAACTCCCTTATAGCATTCAAAGTGACGATAAACCATTGTTCACTTCAGAAATCTCCCAGAAAGTAGGACATGCACTACAGATTCAATGGAAACTACATGCATTTTGGAGGCCTCAATCTATGGGAAGAATGAGAAAATGAACCATACAATAAAGACCCTGCTGAAAATATGCAGGAATCACATTTGAAATGGGACCAGGTACTCTCTATTGTCTTGCTTCAGGGTAGGGGGGTGCCCCAAAACACACTCAAACCCTTTGAGACAGTTTATGGGAGACCCTTCCAAGTTCCTGTTTTAGGGACACCTTCTTTGGATTTAGAACATGAATTAAAAATCAAACAATATGTATGACAACTAGGGCAAAAGTTGACAATTTTGCACAAGTTTTCTCCTTGCAGGTCCATCTACCTATCTGACAGGCTCTTACACGCATTCTAGCTAGGAGACCGAGTCTTAATAAAGACCTGAAAGACTCAAGGTGCAGAGCAGCAGTTAGCTGAGCAATAGACCAGTTCTTATGATGTCCTGCTGACAACACACTCCTTCCTAAAGCTCACGGGACTCAGTCCTTGGATCCACCACACACAGATGAAGTGGGTACCACCTGAGGAGGATTCAAATCTTGCTGCAGCTGCTGATACTGCAAGGGAAAGCTGGACCTGCACTCCTGATAGACTTTTAAAATTCCTCTTTAGGATAGGGACAGCCTCCCAAAGCTAAGTGACAACGTGACTTTTCATTTTATTCTGCATTTTCCAGAAAGGGACTTCCTTAGCAAACTTATCCTGCTATTGAGAGTGACACCCAAAGCCATGCTCAGGATTAGGTTATGGGGGTCCTTTAGTCTCTCCAGTTTCTGATTTCACTATATTTCCCCACATACACACTACAAGGAATACCCCTCACTAAAGATTTGATTGTTTGTCTGCACAATAGGTCTCATTTGGAAGCACCGCCTCTTGCAATATGAAGCACTTAACCAGCTCCGCTAGTTCAGTAGCCCCATCCTCACTGCGTATGCCATATTTGGAAGACAACAATCTTCCTCCTGTAAAGGCTCCCCTATATTCTTGACTCTTCCCCCCACTTCCTTTATTAGACAGTAAGAATCCCTGGACCCAGGCATAGATGAGAGTATGTGTTTGGCAGCAGGAAGAAACCACAGAAGATGAGACCTTCATTCATTTACCCTGTGAGATTGCAAGGATCCAGAATTTGGAAAGGGGGAGTTGTTACATGGGTGCAGACAGTCATCTGGGGCCCAGGAGAGTGTCTCCCATTGGCCAAGATGGTGTTAGGGGGAGGTTCTTACACTGAGCTGCCAAAAGCTAGTGATATGAATGGATAGGGCCATGAGTACACCAAGAGCTAACAAGATAATCAGATAGGGGGAAAGCCCTCCCTATCCAGATAAGAACAGCAGGCTTGAGCAGGAAAAGGAGATGGTCATTGAGACAGAGGGTGAAGGGTTTGCTCTTTGAGACAGGAGCCTGCCATTCTCCCAGGTCATATAGTCCTGAATAAATACTCTTTTCTTTTCCACAAGCACGTGCCTGATGAGTTTGGCTTTCATTGCAGCAGGGAGACAAACCTCTATTTTCTGTTCAGTTATATATAGTGCAGCTGCTGATACCTGGAAGGGTTTTCTGAAGCTGATGTGATCTAGACTCAGAGCCTTTGTGGTTGCAAATAAGGTGAGGAAGCTCCAGTTGCTGGATATATTTTCCAATGTATCTTATTATACCCTTATTATGAAAAGGTATATTTTTGCCTATGTTAAGAAGTATGTCTAATAATTATTTGTATGTAGCCTAAAGAACTGGACCTGTACGCTTTTCCTATAGGTCTTTTATATCAAGAACTGCCATAGTGTTTACAGCACCAAACCTTTCCTAGCTTTCCCTA
>NW_006291207.1:359759-361341 GCF_000327345.1 Myotis davidii
AATATATGTTTTTTGATGTTGCAAAGAAACTTGCTTAAGTACCTAATAATCTCATTAGAGATTTGGGTTTTCTTTTCCCAAAGAGGCTGGGGTTTGGCATAGGTACGAATGATGTTCTCGTGCTTTTGAAAAAACATTTAGACTTTTGAAAAACCCTCCTAATATAAGCTTGTGTTACCATTGGCGGGTCAGCATAGTGCATTTCTCAAGTCCAGACGTTATCCATGGGCCAATTCTAGCCTCCAGTATCTTGCTGTATAGTTTATAGGTAGGAATATTTTTTACATTTTAAGTCAGGGGTCCTCAAACTTTTTAAACAGTGTCCCTCAGACCGTTGGAAGGCCAGACTATAGCTTAAAAAAAAAACTATGAACAAATTCCTATGCATACTGCACATATCTTGTTTTGAAGTAAAAAAACAAAATGGGAACAAATACAATATTTGTATTTGCATGTGGCCCCTGGGGCCATAGTTTGAGGACCCCTGTTTTAAGTGGCCCTGGGATCTGTGAAAGCAGCAGGGGGTGTAGCTATAAAAGTTCCCCATTTGCAAATGTACTGAAAGAGTTAAGGACAACAATAGCAGCTGCTATCTCTAACAGTGCCAAAGGAGATTAGGGGAACTTGCAAACACTTCATAATTGATATTTCTTCTCCAAGATATTAAAATAAAATTAAGATGTTGTCTTGACTTAATTCTGTATCTGGAAGACAGTCAACTTTGACATTTTTTTTTTCTTTCAGAAAAAATAACACATTATTTTTTTTGCATAAATTAGATTTTTCATCACTTTTAAAATATCTAATATATGCATCAACGTTGTTTAATACTTTTGTGGTTGAATATTTAGTATATGAGGCATTGTCTTTGCTAAATACAAATACTTAGTTTTCCTCCTGCTTTGTCAGTGAGCTGGTGGCATTGCTTATGGCAACTGCTGCCAGTGACAGCACATGGATCTCTGAGAAAGCCTTTCCAATGTCAGTGCTCTGTTCTGTATCCCTCACCCAAGGTCACCCCACTAGCCCCTTGAATCTATACACTAAACTACAATCTCTGCATCTAGGTTTATTTGTGAAAATCACATTTTTTTCTGATGTGGAGTTTGTGTTGCAGGGCATCTAGAGCCATGTGATGTATACAGCTTTGAACAGGACACTTGCCAGTTCAGTAGGGAAAAAGGGGGAAGTGTATAGAAATGATTTTAGCAGAATGTGTCTTCCTTATGGAGCTCATCATTATTCATTTACTATTGCCGGAAGCCGTTCCACCCTTGCTGCTTGACACAGTCGCTGCAGGGAAGAAACATCTGCACAGCATATGCTTTAAGGGACCTGATGTATATGGCATACTGTTCTTAATATGTTTGCTCCCCTTCTTAGTGCTATGTGTTATAACCAGAGCTACTGTAAGGCCCTAAGACCCCCGGGGAGTCCGACGGAGGGGGCGACGACCCCAAGTCAAACGCAGAGGCCGGAACTTGATGCAAAAGCAAGAGGATTTTTATAACAAGCGCAGCGCAGGGGCTCTCAGCCAGACAAGCAGCAACCCAAGGGAAGGGATGGGTGCATGGAGCCCCCA
>NW_006291207.1:367206-380442 GCF_000327345.1 Myotis davidii
CATCTGAACACTGTCTCCGTGTCCTTCATTCTTCGCTGACTCCATCCACACCTTTGGGAACCCCTGGACCGCTGGGGCAGGACCCTGGCATACTATAAAAGAGCTACACAGCCAATTCAGTTTTTAAAGTGAAGATCTTCTCATTAATAAGAAGAATCAAGAAGGAACTGGTGATAAGAACAATATAATTTTCACATAAATTAATCCCAAGGCTTTTTTGGTGTCTGTAGTGTCAGATTATGTACAAAGTTAATAGTGACTTTGATATGCATCCTCAGACTACTTCTTGCAAATCAAGAAGTTGAAAATAAATGAAAGAAATATGGTAATGAAATAATGAGACACGAGAGGCCTGATGCATGCATTCATGCACTGGTGGGGTTCCTTGGCCTGGCCAGTGGGGATCGGGCTGAAACTGGCTCTCCAACATCCCTGAGGGGTCCCAGATTGCGAGAGGGTGCACTGGGCCTCTACTCTCTCTATATAAAAGCCTAAGCAACCATCTGACCATTTGACCATTCAATCAGTACCAATGACAGGCAATGACCACCAGGGGGCCAACGCTTTGACCAATATAGGAGGGAGCTTAATTCCTCACAGAATCAGATGTGGGTTAGGTGCTGGGGTACTGTCAGCCCAGAATCTGGTTCACCTGCACCCAGACTCAGAGAGGAGAGAGGAGGGAGCCTTCATGGAATCAGCCATGGGTTAAGCTGCTGCTGGGGCACTGTTGGCCCCAAATCTGCTTCACCCACACCCCGGATCCAGAGAGGAGGGAAGAGGGACCCCCAAAATTTTTTATGGGAGATCAACACTCATGGTTTGATCTTATTCCCTGAGATTCTAGTACAGTGGTTCTCAACCTTCCTAATGCCACGACCCTTTAATACAGTTCCTCATGTTGTGGTGACCCGCAATCATAAAATCATTTTTGTTGCTACTTCATAACTGTAATTTTGCTACTGTTATGAATCTTAATGTAAATATCTGATATGTAGGATGTATTTTCATTGTTACAAATTGAACATAATTAAAGCATAGTGATTAATCACAAAAACAATATGTAATTATATATTAAATATGTATTTTCCAATGGTCTTAGTGACCCCTGTGAAAAGGTCGTTTGACCCCCAAAGGGGTCGCGACCACAGGTTGAGAACCATTGCTCATCCTATCCTCAAACACCTACATGAATGGACCCATTATGGAAATGATGATCAGTGGACTTCATTAGACATCATCAGAAGGGCCCTCATTTACAGAAGACCATTCAGAATGTTATCCTGCATGGACTGGGCCAAAACCATCAGTCTGACATTCCCCGAGGGGTCTAGGATTGCGAGAGGGCACAGGACAGGCCAAGGGACCCCACTGGTGCACAAATCTGTGCACTGGGCCTCTAGTATGCATATAAGATCTTTGTTTAATCTCTTTCTACCCTCCCCCTCCCACCTTCCCGCTGAGACTCATCAGTCTGTTTGTGTTTCCATATCTGTGTATTGAGTGTCTACCCCCTGGTGGTCAGTGCGTGTCTTAGCTACCAGTGGAATGGTCCAACAGTCAAATGTCAGACACTTAGCGTATTCAGCTTTTATATAATATATATTTGTAATACTGTTCAAGGGTGTGACTGGGAGAAGATCTGTTAAATCCTCAGGTAATGGATGTGGAGATCCAGAAGGTCTGGATCTCCACATCCATTACGTTATTACATTATTACATTATGTTTCCATGCACAGACATGGAAACATGCAACAGACTGATGAGTCTCAGGGGGAAGGAGGGAGGGTGAGGGTGGAAAGAGATTAAACAAAGATCTTATATGTATACTAGAGGCCCAGTGCACATCCATTACGCATATTACGTTAGTGCATTAGAAAAGCATGGCACATCCTGTTAGCTGTCCATTTGTAGCCCAGCTGAGACTTCCTCACATTGTCCAGATTCTTCCTAATTGGTAATTCTCCCTCTGTTCTTTACTTATACAGCCACCAATGGGTTATTTTGGGATGAGGGAAGGTGTGCAAAGGTAATCATTTTGAAACTTAGCTCAACTTCTACAGAAATTATATAAACAGATTTATATATAAAAAGTGGTAGCAGCTGACAGTGCCCCAAACCAAGACTAGGTTTACCCGTGGCTCACAGCGTCAAAGCCAGTAGCCTAACTACACAGGAGAGGCTGGAGAAGACTGTGGAGGAATCATGAAAGATGGAATCTTAAAGGAACCATGACAATTCACTTTATTTTCAGAAAATTCACAGGGTGCTTATATCTATTTTACAGGTATCCTTTTCACAATTAGTAATCCAAATCATAATTTAGATTGAGTATATTTTTAAAAAGCCAAATTGATATTATACAAAGTTTCATATATAGTATTTTATTAAATCTTACAATACCATGTGAATTTCATATTATTCCCATTTTAATGATGAGGAAAGTGAGGCAAAATGGATAAACTAGAACATAGATAAACTAGACTTCACCCTCCAATCTGTTTAGCTCCAGCACTTCCTATGTCTAAAGAAAGGGGTAGGAACACAGCCTTCCTGGCACTAGTAAACTCAATGTGTGAGTGCCCTACAGGTAAACATCCCTTGGCCATTGCCATGCCATGACCTTGCATCTCAGGCCTCTTCACTGGGGGCCTCACCTCATAGCAAGATGTCACATTGACACTCTCTGATACTCACACACTCCTTAAGGAATATTAAACATAAAAAGAAACAAAACAAAAACCCCACAAGAAGTCACCTTGTATTAAGTGACTGAGGCTAAACTTATGGTTTTTGGATAGCCCACAGGGCATAAAAGTCAAGCCCTTTGTTTTTGGAGATTCTTAAAATGACACCAAATCCAGTAACTTCAAAGGATGAGATCTTAGATGCTACTCACCTGGCTGGAGTTAAAAGAGTTTCTCCTTTTGTCTTGATGAAATGTTTCTGCAGTCTCACAGACAAACATACAAGGGTTATCTAAAGTGTTCATCAGGCTATACATTGCACCATGAAATACCTACTCAGCCAAGAGTAATATAATGCAGGGGTGGTGGTGGAGGAGGGTGGGAAGAATCCAACCCTTAAAATCCTACAATTTTGATACAGAGTTGAAATGTTAATGGTTATCAATAAACCTAAGATAATGGAAAAGTTTAAAGGTTACAGGTTAAGACAAAAATTACATACCCTACATACTAGATTTTCTGAATAATTCAAGACACAAATAATGAATATAACAAAAAGATTTATTAAAATCAGGTATGAGATAGGGTTCTGGGCAGGTGATCCTTCAGAATTGGTTCATAAACTCACATGTTAGAATGAAAGGTACAGCTCACCATCCTAAGTCTACCTGAGAACAATGAAGAAAAAAGTGAAAATAGACTTGTTAGAATAACAGATATAAGGAGCTCTGAGCTGGCTTCTCTACATTTACAAGGTGGCTACAAGCTTTATTTGGTGCACTCACAGAGTAATGACCTTCAATTTATTCACAAGCAAGCTCTTATTTTTATAATCTCATTTCAAAGATAACTTTATATATTCTTTAAAGTCAGAGTATTTTAAAAAAATAAAATAAAATATCTTCAGATAGAATCACAGGACTCTGCCATAGCTCTACTCAAAGAGCAACCACACTCTAACTGCCCTCATGGCTTTAGTGCCACAGAACAAAGTTTACAGGTGAGGCTCCACAATACCTTTACCCCATGAAGACGGTGATATGGATCATAAACCTTCAGTTAATTGTGGGTGAAACTCCTAATGAGAAGAACAGAGTTCAGAGTACTTCCTGTCTGTTCCCTCTGAGGCTGGTGTGATAAGAGGGTCCTTGAACAATGCACTCCCATCCACCTTATCTGCCTTGAAGGCACAGTGTGAGCTGATAGATAAGGAGCAGGAGGCAGGGAGATGGCAGCCTGGGCCTGTGTTCCTTAATCCTGGGTCAAGTACAATTACTTGACAATTTTTTAAAATTACTGGTTCATAGCCCTACCTTATCTTCCTCCGCTCCTCCCTACCCCTGAGAAATTTATATTTGATTGGTCTGAGGTGGGATCTTTGCAATGATACTTTTTCATAGAATTCTTCTGGTACCTTTCATGTGTAGCTGGAGTTGAGAACCATTTATCTAGAACTATGTTAATTTTTTTTAAAGCAGTTGAATAGCCAACTGGACTGTGATGCCAAACCTCCTTGAATTGTATCACTCAAAATATGTATTCTTAGCAATTACAATGAAGATTGATTCTTGGCTGGTTGGTTAGGCAGAATCTGAATCTTTTTGTACCCTCCCTAAGCAAGTTTTGGGATTAATTTTATACTCTGTGGTGGTTGTGACATGGAAGAAGTCTGCTGTTTGTTTCCTAACCACATTCTCTCTCCCTGTCTTTTCATTCCACACAAGGCACATAAGAGAGGCTATGGATTGACCTAATTCAAGAACAACAGGGACACAGTAGAGACCACCTCCGTTAGGAATCTCCTTCCTCTTTGAATAATGTTGTGGAAATAAGGAGAATACAGAGCTTCCTTCCATAAACCTGGGAAGGTGAAAGTTTGAAGAGGGTAATTCTCCAGTTGCCACTACCTAAGAAGCAAGATAAGCTATGCTTTAGCCTTTAGGTGAACATCCTTGGAAATTAGCACTAGTGAGAACATTCATTCTGATCAAGTTTTCCTCCTCATCACAGATATGTAGAGACTTTCATGAAAAAGAAGGGAAAGGCCCTTGCTCTTTCAAGTGTTGTCAAGAGATTTAAAACACCCCCAGTCCATTTGTTTAACTTACATTTCAAGTTCATGGAATAAAGCATGTGATTGTGCTTCCAAAATTACCCAATGCTTAGGCCCAAGGCATCAGTAACTAAAAGAAGAGTAGGAAAAGGTGAAAGGCAAAACAAGCAATAGTCTTATAAAAACTTGGTGTCTCAGCATCTTTCT
The DNA here is from genome assembly GCF_000327345.1 of Myotis davidii. Taxonomy (NCBI): domain Eukaryota; kingdom Metazoa; phylum Chordata; class Mammalia; order Chiroptera; family Vespertilionidae; genus Myotis; species Myotis davidii. Next base: position 372,154 of record NW_006291207.1, read on the forward strand.
CTGAGTTTCTTTAGATAATTGACAAATGGACCTGGGTAGGCAGGCAGAACAGTAGAATTGGCATGTGTGAAGACAAAGGACTCATGGAAGTTTCTAGTTCCCTATGCTGGAGTAAGTGCCTGTGATTTGTCAGTATAACTTTAAACTGAGATAATGCCATAATAGACAGTGTTTTGGAATGAACAGCCACATTCTGGTATTAGAGGAGATAAGGTTTAGGTTCTTTTTTTTCTTTGTTAAACTTGCTTTTTATTATTGACACTATTACAGATGCCTCCCTTTTCCCCTCTTTGATTAACTCCACCCAGCCCCTGCCCACCACATATTCCCTGTGGCTATCACCACAATGTTGTCTGTGGCTATGGGTTATGCATATATGTTCTTTGGAGTTTTTTGTTTGTTTGTTTGGTGTCTTTTTTTGGTGTGTGCATTTTCTTTTTTAAAAAAAATAAATATTTATTGTTGAGAGTATTACATATGTCCCCTTTTTCCTCCATTGAACTCTGCCACCCCACCCCCACTTCCACCCCACGCCTTCCCCACCCTATTGTTGGTGTCCATGGGTTATGCATATACACATGATTTCATTGGTTGATCTCTCCCCCGCCACACAGACACCCTCCCTCCCCTACCTTCCCTCTGAGTTTTGAAAGAATGTTCAATGCTCCTATATCTCTGGCTCTATTTCTGTTCATCAGTTTATGTTGTTCATTATATCCCACATATGAATGAGATTATCTGATACTTATCACTCTGGCTAGATTATTACACTTAGCAAAATACTCTGCAGTTCCATCCATGCTAAAATGGTAAGAGTTCATTTTTTTATTTTTAAAAATATATTTCTTTATTAATTTCAGAGAGGAAGGGAGAGGGAGATAGAAACATCAATGATGAGAGAGAGAGTCATTGATCAGCTGCCTCCTGCACACCTGTTACTGGGGATCGGACATGTGCCCTTGGCCAAAATCGAACCAAGACCCTTCAGTCCACAGGCCAATGCTCTACCCACTGAGCCAAAACGCCTAGGGCAAGAGTTCTTTTTTACAGATGCACAGTATTCCATTGTATAGATGTACCACAGTTCTTTAATCCACTCATCTGCTGATGGGCATTTAGGCTGTTTTCAATTCTTAGCTATAGTAAATTGTGCTGCTATGAACATATAGTTGCATATATTCTTTCTGATTGGTGTTTCTGATTTCTTGGGATATATTCCTATAAGTGGGATGACTGAGTCAAATGAGAATTCCATTTTAAATTTTTTGAGGAAACTCCATAATGTTTTTCACAGAGGTTGCACCAATCTGCATTCTCACCAGCAGTGTACAAGTCCACAGCAACACTTGTCGTTTGTTGCTTTGTTGATGATAGTCATTCTGGCAGGTGTGAGTTGATACCTCATTGTCATTTTGATTTGCAGCTCTGGAGTAATTAGTGACTTTGAGCATTTTTTTTTCTTATGGCTTTTGGCATTCTGTATGTCTACTTTGGAGAACTGTCTATTTAGGTCCTTTGCCCATTTTTTAAAATTGGATTTTTTGTCTTTCTTTTGTTAAGTTGTATGAGTTCCCTATAAATTATGGAGATTAACCCCTTATAAGATGGCATTCACAAATATCTTCTCCCATGCAGTGCGCTATCTTGTTATTTTGTTGATGTTTTCTTTTGCTGTGCAGAAGTTTTTATTTTTATGTAGTCCCATTTGTTTTCTCTTTAGTTTCCATTGTCCTAGGAGATGTACCAGCAAACATATGGCTATGAGAGATGACTGAAATTTTGCTGCCAATGGTTTCTTCCAGGATTATTATGGTTTTACATCTTACATTTAAGTATTTTATCTATTTTGAGTTTATATTTATGTATGGTGTAAGTTGATGGTCCAGTTTCATTTTTGCATGTATCTGTCCAATTTCCCCAACACCATTTATTGAAGAGATTCTCTCGACTCTATTGTATGCTCTCACCTCCTTTGTCAATTGAACATAATGGCTTGGGTCAATTTTTGGTTTTTATGTTCTGTTCCATAGGTCTATATGTCTGTTTTTGTGCCAGTACCAGGCAGTTTTGAGAATAGTGGTTTTGTAGTATAGCTTGATATCTGGCATTGTGATCTCTCCAACTTTGTTCTTCTGTTCTTCTTTCTCAAGATTGCTGCAGCTATTAGGGCTCTTTTTTGATTCCATATAAATTTTCAGAGTTTGTTCTAAGTCTGAGAAATATGCCATTGGTATTTTAATAGGGATTTCATTGAATCTATGGATTGTTTTGGGTAATATGGCTATTTTAATGATGTTGATTCTACCAATCCATGAACACAGTATATTCTTCTACTTGTGTAAATCTTCCTCTATCTCTTTATTCAACATCCTGTAGTTTTCTGAGTACAGGTCTTTTACCTCATCGGTTACATTTATTTCTTACTATCTTAATTTTTTTGTTGCAGTGGTAAATAGAATTGTTTGTGTAGTTTCTCTTTCTGAGAGTTCATTATTATTGAGTGTTAACTTTATATCCTGCTACATTGCCAAATTCATTTATTAAATCTAGTAGTTTTTTATGGAGTCTTTAGGATTTTCTATGTCATCTTCAAATAATAACAGTTTTACTTCATCCTTTCCAATTTGGATGCCTTTTATTTCTTCTTGTCTGATTGCTATTACTAGCACTTCCAGTACTATGTAGGACAGGAGTGGTGAAAGTGTGCAACCCTGTCTTGTTTCTATTGTTAGGGGTAATGGTTTTAGTTTTTTGCCCATTGAGTATGATATTGGCAGTAGCGTTGTCATATAAGCTTTTATTTAAAAAAATATATACTTTTTATTGACTTCAGAGAGTAAGGGAGAGGAAGAGAGAGATAGAAACATCAATGATGAGAAGGAATCATTGATTGGCTGCCTCCTGCATGTTGGACTGAGCCTGCAACCCAGGCACATGCCCCTGACCAGAATCAAACCCAGGGCCCTTCGGTCCGCAGGCCTACGCTCTATCCACTGAGCCAAACCAGGCAGGACTGTCATATAAGCTTTTGCTGAGGTATGATCCCTCTGTGTAGCCATCCTAATAAGGGCTTCTGTTTGATAGAAGTTATTTTATTACTGCTTCAATTTCATCCATAGTTATCAGCCTAATTAGGTTTTCTGATTCTTCCTGATTGAGTTTTGGAAGGCTGTATTTTTATAGGAATATGTCCATTTAGTCAAGGTTATCCAGTTTGTTGGAACAGAGTTGTTCTTAGTATTTTTCTTTGTACAATCTTTTGTATTTCTGTGGGATCAGCCTTTACTTCACCTCTTTTGTTTCTGTTTTTGTTTACTTGGGTCCTCTTTGTTTCTTGATGAGTTTGACTAGAGGTTCATCAATCTTGTTTATCCTTTCAAAGAACAAGCTCTTCGTTTAATTGATCTTTTATATTTGTTGTTCTCTATGTCATTTATTTCCACTCTGATCTTTATCATTTCTTTCCTTCAACTTGTTCTGGCATTTGTTGTTGTTGCTGATCTCTTTTCAATTCTTTTAGTCGTGGGGTCAGGTAATTTACTACCAGTTTTTCTTGTTATTTTGTTTTTGTTTTTTTGTTTTGTGTGTGTGTGTGTTTGTGTGTGTGTGTTTGAGGTGGACCTGTAGTGCTATGATCTTTCCTCTCAGGATTGCTTTCAGGGTGGCTCATACATTTTGGATTGTGTTCTCGTTGTCATTTGTTCCCAGGATGTTTTTATTTCTTCTTTGAAATGCTTAGTAACTCATTCATTATTTAATAGCATGCTATTTAGCCTCCATGTGTTTGGTTGATTTTTATTGTAGTTGATTTGTATTGTAGTTGATTTCTAATTTTATGCCATTGTGATCTGAGACAATGCATACTATGATTTCAATATTCCTAAATTTGTAGAGACTTACAAATTTACATGTTTATCATGTTGTGTGCAGTTGTTCATTAGAATTTTCTTTGCTGTTCTTGGCACTATTTTGACTTCAATGAATTTTACAGTGCCTGGTTCAATAGACTCACTTAATAGAGTCACTTAAACATTCTTTTGCACAAAAGACTTTCAAATTAATGAAGGGCCAATTAGAATAACTCATATCCAGTTGTTATTCTGTTTCTCTTTTTTTTTCACTCCTTCTGTAATCCATGCCTGCATCCATCTGTGCTCAATGAAGTTAAAAATGAGGAACTGTAGCCGAAACCGGTTTGGCTCAGTGGATAGAGCGTCGGCCTGCGGACTGAAGGGTCCCAGGTTCGATTCCGGTCAAGGGCATGTGCCTGGGTTGTGGGCACATCCCCAGTAGGAGATGTGCAGGAGGCAGCTGATCGATGTTTCTCTCTCATCGATGTTTCTAACTCTCTATCTCTCTCCCTTCCTCTCTGTAAAAAATCAATAAAATATATTTAAAAAAAAAAATGAGGAACTGTGATTACCATTTCAGGGTGTCATGTTGAGTGTACTGAATTAGAGATTATATCCTCTCTTTCCTGCCTATCTCAATGCATTTTTCACTTTTTCCTGCTGTCTGATTTTGTTTATTGCCCATGGAAATCATACGAGTTACCAATTTATATATAGGAAATAAAACATAGTAAGACAATATAATAGGTTCTTGGGGATAGGGAGCTTTTCTATAAAAGTGTTCCTTTTCCTTATGTAATTCTGTTGAGTATAGTCTGCACCCTTTAAATATGAATATTAAAACTCTGGAACATACAAAAAGTAACATCTAGATTTGTCTATGGAAACAAAAGAGAAAAAGAGAATTAGGGAGAGGGCCCAAAAATGAAGGGTGGACAATAGAGGAACCTATTGTATAACATCCTGCCTTGATTTTACCCAACTGTATAAACTATCACCTGACCATCCAACCTCTCCCTCTTTCAGCACTAGACAGTCTCAATGGGATTGATTTTAGAGAAAAAGAAAAATCAAATCAATTGATCTTTCTGTGTCTTTGTAACTATTTGTGCATGTATTTACATGAGCACATGAACAACGGCAACTACAATCCTGCTTTATGATCCTATGAGGTCCAGAGTCCAGAGTCTCCTTCCTGCTCCTAGATTAACTCCAACTCCACTTAGCTATGGAGCTCAAGAGGCTGCTGTGACTGAAGCTTCCCTTTGTGCTTGTGGAGGGAACACAAAGACATTTCAGAATCTGCCAACACAGCCAACAGAGCTGGGAATTTCCTTTGGGCCATGAGCGACAGGTGTGAATCAGGTTCCTTCCTGAGATGGAAACTCTAGGTCACTGTAGCATGCCATTGAGGATTGATAGTCATCTTAAAAGTAAGTTCTATTTTTGTGACTGCTTTTATTGTGTGTGTGTGAGAGAGAGAGAGAGAGAGAGAGAGAGAGAGAGAAAGAGAGAGAGAGAGAGAGAGAGAGAGAGTGAATCTAGTGCCTCTAAAAAAGTATTTGAGCCACAAGGATAGAGCAGACCCCAGGATATAAGGCCTAAAAGTTGGATCTGTGATTCTCTCACGTCTGGTCAACCTAATTCTAATTTCTTCTCTTTCCTTAAATAGCTTTTCCAAATGAGCTATCAGCTCACTACCTCTCCTCCACCTTATCCACTGTTCTCACTTCCTTTCTCTTCTACCTTATCATCCTTTCCACCTACCTTATCATCCTTTCTCACTTCCACTAGAGCACTCTAATTTGGTAATATATTTCTCTCCCTATATTTTTCCTTTTCTTATTTGTAAAGATCCTGAATGTTATCATTTCTGTGTATTCTAAATTTTATTCTTCTATCTACTCTAACCTCACAATTTAATCTCCTAAAGCGATATCATTTAATTCAGCCTTTCCCAAATCTCATTAGAACATCATTGGTTTAAAAAAATATAACCCGATTTAGCAACAAGTGTGATATATACAGTCTAAAAGTCATTAAATATGACCTTATGGGATTGAAAACTGACACTTTCATGCTGGCCACCCTGTGTAATAATAAAAGCTTTAAGGGCACATAGCTGTGGAATTCTAAGAGGCTATCAATATTCATGCTGAGTACATTTAATGTGCACTAACTGGGAGGTTTAAAAGTGAAGTAGAGATCCAATGTATAGTGGCCATAATTCTGATTCACATTAAAAAAGAAACTGATGTCTAATGTGACTGTGGGCAATTTTTGTTAAACCTTTTCTCAAGTATCACTCATAGAAAGATGGAGAATGGAAAAAATGTTATTGCTGGCCATCTGTGGGATATCATTTAAGTTATCCTCACATGAGATTTATATTTTGCTCTAAAAATGTTTTATGCAAGAGGTGTCATTAGACTGACTACTTTGACCTAATTTTTAAAAATGTATTTGTTTTGCCCTGATTGGGTGGCTAGGTTGGTTGGAGCAACCTCCCGTACACCAAAAGGTTGCAGGTTCAATTCCAGGTCTGAACCCATACTTAAATTACGGGTTTTTAAGTGAAATAAGCCAGTCAATGAAAGAAAAATACCACATGATCTCACTTATTCATGGATAATTGAGACCATTATAAACTTTTGAACAATAATCGATACGACAAAAAAAAAAAAAATTACGGATTTGATCCCCAGAGTGTATATGGGAGGCAACTGATCAATCTCTCACTCTTCCTCTCTCTCTTTCTATTTCTCTCTCCCCTCCTCCCTCTAAAATCAATAAACCTCCTTGGGTGAGGATTTAAAAATGTACTTGATTTGCAACATTTAATGAACACTATCTAGTTGTTTTTTGTTTTGTTTGGTTTGTTTTTGTTGTTGTTTTTTTCAGTACAATGATTGGGATGTACAGAAAAGTTTCTTTGGTGTGTTCTTACATACAAAATCATAACTTACACTGAAGCATTTTTGCTAGTATTGACTAATCTTTTAAAATCTCAATTAGAAAAATATAACAGAAAAGAAATTATAACTTGTCATCTACTCTTCCTCAGTGATGATTATGTGTCACTTTTGGAATTTAAGTCAGTTTTTTTCATTGCCTCACTTGATATTTTGTATATATCAGATACATAATATTTTGTCCATATCAAGTAAGTACTCAAAAGTAGAAAGATATGAGGACAAAAATAAGTGACAGAAGGTATAATACTATTAAATAACCATATTATATACTTGAAATTAATATAACTACTATAATATTATATACCAATGATATTTAAAATTAATAAAGCAACAGAGAATGAGAATCATATGGGCAAGAGGGGAAATAGAAAACAATATTATTATAGAAAAACAGATCAAGTTATATTAAAAAAAGACTAGAGTTGGAGATGTTATGTGTTCTATAGAAAATTTAAGAACATTGATTGACAAATGATCAATTCAATTAGCAATAAATCACTGTTGCAGACCTTATCAGCCCGGGCTTTTATACTTAAAGTGTAATATTGGGAAGAAGAAGTGTAACTTCAGATAATAGGTAAGACAGAGGCAGTTGAGAAAGAAGATTGGATGCAAGACCAAAGGTACCAAACTATGGGATGACCATTTATCTAGCAGCACAGCTGGAACAAAACATCCTGCTACAACAGTACAAATAGGCTGTAGAAGTAAATCCATTCTCTCCATCAGACTCGAGGCTGAGAAATAAGTACGGAATTGTTGGTCTCTAGCAAGAAGAAAGATGAAAATACAAACAAAAATCAATGATAATATAACTGACTCATATCACAACCAAATCAATTAAGTAAAGATGGCAATATCTCAGTTATTTAAATTTTTGGACTTTATAATATATTTTAATTACTTTTCCTTTAAAAATAATTAAATTATCTGAATGACTTATAGATCACATTATTGCCATCAGAGGCATTTTCTACAAAACATTTAAAAAAATACATATGTGGCTGTACCACAGCTTTTTCAGCCACTCATCTACCATCTGGGTGGAGGTGTGTGAAGCGGGGAAAGGATGAGAAACATCTGTAATAATGTCAACAATAAAAATAAAATAAAATATAAAAAATAGGGAATGTAACTAAGATGGCGGCAGAGATAAACACCGGGCGCCTGGCTGAGTAAACTCGACAACTAGAAGGAAGGAAAGGCACACTGAGACCCAGAGAAGCTGCAGGAGAGAAGCGCAGAGGTACGGGGCTCGCGAGCGCGGAAAGGGGCTGGCACCCGAGGACGCGGCTCTCCTTTTGAAAACGGAGGGAGTCACAAGCTCCCGACGGCTCTGAACTCCGGTTCCGGGAAGTCTCTGGGGACCCAGGACTCCAGCGGGGAGAAACTGGACGGTCTGGCAGCGGGCGATCTTGGGGGCTGCTTTCCCTCAGAGGCGCTTGCAGCCGCTACCGGGACAC
>NW_006291207.1:382084-396766 GCF_000327345.1 Myotis davidii
TCCCCAGTAGGGAGTGTGCAGGAGGCAGCTGATCGATGTTTCTCTCTCATTAATGTTTCTAACTCTCTATCCCTCTCCCTTACTCTCTGTAAGGAAAGAATAAAATAAAAAAAAATAAAAAAAAAATAAATGTATGCATACCTAACAGCAATTATTAAAAATATGCAAAGCACTTACATTTACAACTTATGATTTTTATACAGATTTTCAAAGTAAAAATCAGATTCAGATGGAAAAGGACTTTTCCTGTTTATCGCTCATTTCTCTAATTCTTCCTTTTTTGTCATAAAATTATATTCTCTTGAACATGATCTGTCTCTACATAGTGATGCATTTACCTCACTAAAGAAAACATCAGATTAATCTGTTTTATTTTAAAGTAATTATATGCACTCATTTTAATTTTCAGCAAATCTATTGGGAAAGACAGGTGTATTTATATTATGTTCTATAAAAATTATTTTTGATTCTTAGTCAAATTTAAATCTTCAGTTAACTCACCTCTATTAACTTTCAGTTAGTTTTAAATATTTAAGTGAGACACATATTTTCGATATTTAAGTAAATCATGTTTTTATAATCCGTTTCTTGATAATGATTATTAAAACTTAATTGCATTTCTGAATTTTAGGTATTTTTTAAGTATCTCATTTACCTTGAAGCCAATTTTGAGGTTTTTCTTCTTTAAACCTCTTAAACATTGAGCCAGCATGGGCCACAGCATAAATGACCTAAGTTAGGAGGAGCAGGAGCAGCTGAAAGGCCGGTTTATTCAAAAGAGGAAGTGGTATATATGCCCTGAGCGTTTCAGATTTTAACTTTGGAATAAAATACACGCTAGAAAATGCACATCAGCTGATAAAAAGTCTCTGGTGTCCCTATGCGGTGTCCTCACGCTCTCTGTTCTTCAGAATCAGGGTTTCTTAAGTGACTTCCAGCTTCAAAGACCTGTCCGCATTAAACATCAGATTACTCTGTTTTATTTTAAAGAAATGACATGCACTCATTTTAATTTTCAGCAAATCTATTGGGAAAGACAGGTGTATTTATATTATTTTCTATGGATCTGTCCGTATAAAAACATATTTTTTGTGTCTTAACACGGGGTAGTGAGACCTGCTTGGTGAGACAATAGTTTAAAAAATGGTGGTACGGACCAACAACTTGGATGTGCTAGACTTTTCATTCTATATTAAACAGAAAATTGACCTTTCTTATTACAACTTTAAAATTCTGAGTGTGAAATAAGACCTTTATAGAATATTCTACTCTTTCTTTGTCTGATAAATGTTTAGATAAACATAGTGAATTTGTTGTTCTTTCAAAAATATGTTTTTATTGATTTAGGGAGTGAGGAAGGGAGAGGGAGAGAGAGAGATAGAAACACCAATGAAAGAGAAATATCATTGATCAGCTGCCTCTTGCATGCCCCCTACTGGGGATTGAGCCTGCAACCCAGGCATGTGCCCTAACTTGGAATAGAGCTAGTGATCCCTCCCAGAACTGTTTTCTATATCCCATAAATTTTGGGTTCTTGTGTGTTTATTTTCATTTGTTTTCAGAAAGGTTTTAATTTTTTGCTTGATCTTATTTGTAACCAATTCATTGTTTAATAACATAATATGTAGCATCCATGTGTTTAAACGTTTTTTGAGTGTTTACTGTAGGTGATTTCTAATTTCATTTCATTATGATCTGAGATGTTTGATATAATTTCAGACTTCTTGATTTCATAGATACTTGTTTTATATCCTGACATATTGTCTACTTTGAGAATGACCCATCTGCCTTGAGAAGAATGGATACTCTGCAGCTTTGGAGTGCAATGTTCTATAAATGTCAGTTAAAATCCATCTGATCCAGTGTGTCCTTTAGAGTCACTGTTTCCTTGTTAATTTTGTGTCTGGAAGATCTATCCAGTGAAGTCAGTAGGGTGTTAAAGTTCCCTACTATGACTATATTTCTGATAATCTCTCCCTTAAAGTCCTCCAGAAGTTTATATATATACTAGTGGCCCAGTGCCTGAAATTTGTGCATGGGGCGGGGTAGGGGGGGAGGGAGGAGGAAGTGTCCCTCAGCCCAACCTGCACCCTATCCAATCTGGGACCCCTTAGAGGATGTCCGACTGCTGGTTTAGTCCCAATCAGGCCTAAACCGGCAGTTGGACATCCTTTTCACAATCCAGGACTGCTGGCTCCTAACTGCTCACCTACTTGCCTGTCTGATAGCTCCTAACCACTTTGCCTGCTGGCCTGCTCACTCCCAACTTCCCCCCAGCTGGCCTGATTGCCCCCTACTGCCCTCCCAGGCCAGACTCATGGCCCCTAACTTCCCTCCCCTGCTAGCTTCATGGCCCCCAACTGCCCTCTTCTGCTGGGCTCATGGCTCCCAACTGTCCCCCCATGCTGACCCACTTGCCCCCAACTGCCGTCCCCTCCTGGCCTGATTGTCCCTAACCGCCTCTGCCTTGACCCCGCCACCATGGCTTTGTCCAGAAGGACGTCCTTAGGAAGGCGTTGGTGGTATAGTGGTGAGCATAGCTGCCTTCCAGAAGGACGTCCTGAAGGTCTCCTGGTCTAATTAACATATTACTCTTTTATTAGTATAGATTCCTATATTGGGTACATATATAGTTACCAGGTATATATCCTCTTGTTGATTGATTCCTTTAGTATTATGTAGTGAACCTTATTGCCTCTTGTGATGGCCTTCATTTTGAAGTCTATTTTGTCAGATATGAGTATTACTTACCTGAGTCTTTTTTCATTTTCATTTTCATGGAATATTTTTCTATCCCTTCACTCTCATCCTATGTGAGTCTTTTGATCTAAGGTGGGTCTCTTATAGAGAGCATATAGGGGGGGTCACGTTTTCATATCCATTCAGCTGCCCTATGTCTTTTGGTTGCAGCATTTAATCCATTTATATTTAAATTTATTATTGATAGGTACTTATTTATTGCCATTTTAATTCTGTATGCCTATGTTTCTCTATTTTTCTCATTACAGCAGTCCATTTAGAATTTCTTGCAGTGGTGGTTTGGTGGTGATAAAATCCTTTAGCCATTTTTTTTTTGTCTGGGAAGCTTTTTATTTCACCATCTATTTTGAATGAAAGCCTTACTGGATATAGTATCTTAGTTTCAGATCCTGGTTTTTATTACCTTGAATACTTCATGCTATTTTCTTCTGGCCTGTAGAATTTCTAACGAAAAATCAGCTAACAGCCTTATGAAGGCTCCTTTGTAAGTAACAAATTACTTTTCTCTTGGTGCCTTTGAAATTCTTTATCTTTAATTTTTTGCATTTTAATTATGATGTGTCTCGGTGTGGGCCTATTTGGGTTCTTCTTGCTTGGGACACTCTGTACCACCTGAACTTGTGCGATTTTTCGTGCACAAAGTTAGGGATGTTTTCTGCCATTATTTCTTCAAACAGGTTTTCTATCCCTTACTCACTTTCTCCCCTTTCTGGTACTCCTATGATGCCAATGTCATTATGTTTCATGTTGTTCCACAGCTGTTCTCCTGTTTTTTAATTGTTTTTCTCTTTTTGGCTCTCTGAATGAGTACCAAGGGCTGTTTTTCCTAGCCCTGAGTCCAGGCAAAGACACAATGCCTCCAAAGATTGGCCTCTTCCTGCAGTCATATTGTTATTCATCAGCTTAATTAGCCTCAGGCTATGGACCACAGCAAGGCACAGACTCCACAGGGGTGCAAGAGGTTTTTCAACAGGGTGGCCAATTGCTTCCCACCAAGGCAAAAGCTGCTTGGATGGTAAAAGTCTTCCTGAGAAAGATGTCCTCCGCAGTATGAGGGAATGACTCAGCTCAGGAGAGGGGGAGGGCTGTCTTCCAGGCTCTAACCCAGTGATGGCAAACCTATGACACTCGTGTCAAAGGTGACACGCAAACTCATTTTTTCGGTTGATTTTTCTTTGTTAAATGGCATTTAAATATATAAAATAAATATCAAAAATATAAATCTTTGTTTTACTATGCTTGTAAATACCAAAAAATTTCTATATGTGACATGGCACCAAAGTTAAGTTAGGGTTTTTCAAAATGCTGGCACGCCAAGCTCAAAAGGTTCGCCATCACTGCTAATCCCAGAGCCCACAACTCCAGATTCTCCTCACATAGCTCTAATCCACTCTGTCCTCCCTATTCTGGAGCCTGAGGTGAGTGGCTGCACATGGAATTTTGTGTTTTGGCCCTTTAAGAGGGTACATGCATTTCCAGCAGCATCTCCCTGGAATATAGCAACCCTGCTGTTTTTCATTGCCAGGTTTTTTGTGGGTACCTTTATCAGTTCTGATGCTCCTTGCTGGGGGGCCAGCTTGGGGTTTAGACCCCAGAATTCTCAAGATTTTTAAAAAATCTTCATTTATATCCTCACAGCTGAGATATCCCTCCAGAACTTCAGCCACTATCTATAGGAGCCCAGGCAGACCTTTTGTGTCTCTGCACTTCCTTCTAGTCTCTCTGCAGTCTGCACTTTACATTGTTGGTTATCAAGGTTCTCTCCAGCTAGTCTTCAATTGTTTATTCAGGATGGTGTTTCTGTATTTTAACTGTAATTCCAGTTTGGTTCTGGGAGTGTCATTGTTGCTTCCAATTAAACTGCTGCCATTTTGAAACCTCTTATTCTTTATTTTTAAAAGTGTTTCAAGATAGTTATAAACTCACAGAAATTTGACAAATAGTAGAGAGGTCCCATCTTTTTTTACTAAATTTCCCCCAACTTTGAAATCTTACGTAACTAAATTACAACATCAAAACCAGGAAATTAACATTGATACATGAAGTGTGTATAGTTTTATGCCATTTTATGGCATACAAAGACTTGTATAACCAACTGTACAATCGAGACACAGACCAATCTCTTCAACATAAAGGTCTTTTTTAGGTTATTTATTGTTGTATCCATCTCTCTCCTCCCCTGCTTCACCATGCTTCACTCCTGATAATCTCTAATTTCTTCACCTGTACAATGTTGTCATTTGGTAATGTTATACTGAAATGATGCTGTATTGTGTGATCCTTTGTAATCTTTTTTTCACTCAGGGTAGTTTTGGGATCTATCCAAAAGGTTCAACTGTTTGTCACTTTTGATTGTGGAGATGTTTGCACTCAGTAATATGGGCACTCTGCAGTTTGTTTAACTATTTCATCAGTGAAGGACACTGGGGCTGTTTCCGGTGGTGGTTATGAAAAATAAACTTACTATGAATATTCAAATAAGTCTACTTGATGTGATATGAATGTAGTTGCTCCTGCTTTCTTTAATTAATACTAGCATAGTGTATGTCTTTCAATCATTTTATTTTAACCTACCTCTATAATTATATTTCAAACTAGAGGCCTGATCCAAGAAATTCGTGCAAGCACAGGCCTTCGCAACCCTGGCTGCCTCGCAACTCAGGCTGCCTTGTGGCCCCGTGGCCCTGCCCTCCACCCACTGATTGTTTTGGGAGGTTGTTCTGGAAGGTTGTTCTGCTGTCTGGTATAATTAGTGATTAGCATATTAGCTCTTTATTATATAGGATAATTTCATGACAGCATTATGTTTTGATGACTTTGGAAATATATTCCACCAATAGATATTTTCCAATAGGTATATTTAGACCATTTACATTCAATGTTTTGTTTATATATCAGGACATAAGTCTATCATTTTATTTTGTGTTTTGTGTATTTCCTGTATTAAATGCTTCTATGTTTTCTTTACCTAGCCCTTCTGCATATTACATAAGTATATTTATAATTTCATTTTTATTTATCTATATTATTTAATTGTATTTCTTTTTTAAAAATATTTATTGTGAAAGTATTGAATATGTCCACTTTTATCCCCATTGACCTCTTCTAGCCTGGCCCGGCCCCCAGCCCCAGGCCTTCACCACCCTATTGTCTGTGTCCATGGGTTATGTATATATGCAAAAATGTTCTTTGGTTGATCTCTTTCTAACTATCCACCCTCCCCTGGCTTCCCTCTGAGGTTCTATAGTCTGTTCCATGCTAATATGTCTCTAGATCTATTTTAATCATCAGTTTATTTTGATATTTAGATTCCATAAATGAGTGAGATCATGTGATACTTATCTTACTCTGACTGGCTTAGTTTGCTTAGCATAATACTACGTTGCAAATGGTAAGAGCTCTTTCTTTTTAAACAGCTGTGGAGTATTGTATTGTGTAAATGTGCCACATCTTTTTTATCTACTCATCTGCTGATTGGCACTGGGGCTGTGTCCAAAACTTAGCTACTCTAAATTGCACTGCTTTAAACATAGTGGTGCATATATTCTTTCTGATTGGTGTTTCTAGTTGCTTAGGATATATTCCTAGAAGTGGGATCACTGGGTCAAACGGGAGTTCTATTTTTAATTTTTTGAGCAAACTCCATAAAGTTTTTCATAGTGGCTGCACCAGTCTGCATTCCCACCAGCAGTGTACTAGGGTCCTTTTTCATCAAATCTTTGTGAACATTTCTCGTTTGTTTATTAATAATAGACATTCTGACTGTTGTGAGGTGATACCTCATTGTCATTTTGATTTGCATCTCTCAGATAATTGGGGACTTTGAGCATTTTTTCATATGTCTCTTTTCCTTCTGTATGTCCATTTTGGAGAAGTGTTTTTAGGTCCTTTGCCCATTTTTTAATTGGATTGTTTGTCTTTCTTTTGTTAAGTTTTGTGAGTTGCCTCTATATTTTTGAAATTAGCCCTTTATCAGATGTATCATTGGCAAATATTATCTCCCAAGTAGTGGGGTCTCTTGTCATTTTGCTGACGGTTTCTTTTGCTGTGTGGAAGCTTTTTATATTGCTGTAGTCCCATTTGTTTATTTTCTCTTTTGTTTCCTCTGTTCTAGAAGAGATATCAGCAAACATATTGCTATGAGAGATGTCTTAGATTTCGCTGCCTATGGTTCCATCTAGAACTTTCATGTCTAACATTTAAGTCTTTTATCCATTTTGAGTTTATTCTTGTGTATGGTTTAAGTTGGTGCTCTAGTTATTTATTTATTTATTTATTTATTTATTTATTTATTTATTTATGCTTGTTCCTGCCCAATTTTCCAATAGTGAAATGGAATTTTTGGACTGGAACCAGATTCTTTGCCTGCCAGAGTCAAAGAATGAATCCAGGACAGAAGATGGTATAGCAAAGGTGAAGATTTATTGAAGAACAAGTACAGACTCCCATATGGGGAGGGGGAAGAGGGTCCCACTGAGTTCCTTTTCCCTAATGCTTATAAAGGCTGCAGATCTTGGTGCCTTGATATCCTCTCTGATTGGTCACTATTCCCTTAGACTGGTTACTATAGTAATTACTGAGTCCCCCTCCCAAGCCCTCCTACCTTATTGTTTTTCTATTCACTTTGGGCTTTCTTCTTCTCCTTTTGGATGAAGGGCTTCCTTCTCTTTATTTTGTAAATATAGACCTTCTTGGCTACTTCCAGCTACCCTGTCTTATGCAAATGCCTGCCCCTGGCTTCATTGTATTATGGAGACGTACCTTCTCCCAATCTGTAGCCCTGTGTTTTTCCATACACCCCAATTCTAAAAATTTCTTAAGCCTGCCTATATCCCCTTAAAATTCCTGTTTCAATATCACTTATTGAAGACACTGTATTGGCTTCATTGTATGCTCTTGCTTCCTTTGTCAAATATTAATTGAGTATAATGGCTTGGTTCTATTTCTGGGTTCTCTGTTCTGTTCCATTGATCCAAATGCCTGTTCTTGTGCCAGTACCAGGATGTTTTGAGTATGGTGGCTTTGTAGTACAACTTGATATCTTTATTGTGATTCCTCCACCTTTGTTCTTTTTCTCAAGATTTCTGCAGCTAGTTGGGGTCATTTTTTGTTACATATAACTTTTTGGAGTGTTTGTTCTAGATCTCTGAAAGATATTGCTAGTATTTTAATAAGAATTTCATTAAATCTTTAGATTGCTTTGGGTAGCATGGATATTTTAATAATGTTTATTTTACCAATCTATGAACATGTTATATTCTTGCTCTTGCTTACATCTATCATCTTCTTTCCCTTTTTCAATGACTTGTTGTTATCTGAGTACAGATCTTTTATCTCCTTGGATAAGTTTATTACTAAATATCTTAATTTTTTCTGTTGTAGTATAAATGGATTATTTGTCTAGTTTCTCTTTCTGAAAGTTTATTATTAGTGTATAAAAATGCCATAGATTTATGGGTATAATTTTTGTACTCTCCAATGTTGCTGAATTCATTTATTAAATCTAGTAGTTTTTTGATGGAGTCTTTAAGGTTTTCAGTATTCAATATTATGTCATCTGCAAATAATGATAGTTTCACATCCTCCTTTCCAATTTGGATGCCTTCTTTGTTTTCTTGTCTGATCACTATTGCTAGGATTTCTATTACTATGTTGAACAAGCATGGTGAAAGAGGTTATCCCTGTCTTGTTCCTGTTCTAAGAGGAAATGGTTTTAGTTTTTGCCCATTGAGTACAATGTTCACTGTAGGTTTGTCATATATGGCCTTTATTATGTTGATGTATGATCCCTCTATTTCCATTTTGCTGAGGGTTTTTATCAAAACGGGTGTTGGATTTTGGCAAATACCTTTTCTATATCTATTGATATGATCATGTGATTTTTGTGTTGCAATCTATTAATATGCTGAATCACATTTATTGATTTGCTAATATTAAACCAGTTTTGCATCCCCAGAATAAATCCCAAGTGTTTGTGCTATATAATCTTTTTAATATATTGCTGGAACCAATTGGCTAATAGTTTGCTGAACATTTCAGCATATATGTTCATCAGGGATATTGGCAAGTAATTATATATCTTTTTAGTGTCTTTATTGGGTTTTTTAATTAGTGTAAGGCTGACCTCATAGAAAGAGCTTGGAAGTGTTGTATTGTCAATCAGTGAGCTAGATACAAGATGCCTTAACAAGCCAATTAATAAGGAGTCATTTATTGCATGTGGGTTCAGAGCAGAATATCTCTGTCAAATTCTGAACAAAAACAGGAAGGAGTATTCCCTTTTTATGTCCTTCTAGGTCTTTGTGTAAGTTATTTTTGTAGACAGCTTTTAACCTCGAGTATATATCATATCTAACCAACACCTGTCATATCTATACAGACAATTTGTAGCCTTGAGTACATATATCTATACAGATACCTGTAACCTTAGATACATAATGAACAAACACTTGGCATGAGAATATGGGAATTATTATCAGTATCAGTGTATCAGCCCCTTTAGATGGCTAGCTTGCAAGGTCAGACAGTTAAGTTTATCTTTTCTATTATTCAAGTTAAAAAACAAAGTTATTTTTACAGAATAAGAGGCCATCTAAAAATAACAGAGTTGACTTATGGAACAAGAGACTAGCCAGAAATAGCAGAGAACTTCAAAACAGCAGTTCTGAACAGCAGTTTTCCCAAAGGAGGGATCATTACTATGCTTCAGAAGTAATCCTTCCTCTTCACTTTTTTCAATAGTTTTTAAATGTTTGGCAAAACTCCCCTGTGAAGCCATCCTTACCACAGCTTTTATTTGCTGGAATTTTTTTTTTATTACTGATTTCATCTCATCCGTAGTTATTGGCTTATTTAGGTTTTCTGATTCTTCCTGATTTAATTTTGGAAGATTGTCTTTTTCTAGGAATGTGTCCATTTGGTCCAGGTTGTCCATTTTGTTGGAATAGAGTTTTTCATAGTTTTTTTGTTTGTTTGTTTTTATGATCCTTTGTATTTCAATGGGGTCAGTTGTTACTTCACCTCTTTCATTTCTTGTTTTGTCTATTTGGGTCCTCTGTCTTTTTTTCCTTGTTGAGTCTGGCCAGAGGTTCATCAATATTGTTTTTCTTTTCAAAGAACCAGCTATTGGTTTTGTTGATATTTAGTATTGTTATTTTAGTCTCTATGTTATTTTTTTCCTCTCTGCTTTTTATTATTTCCTTCCTTCTACTTACTCAGGTTTTTCTTGTTCTCTTTCCAGTTCCATACGTTGTAGGGTTCAATAACTTATTAAAAGTTTTTCTTTATTTTTAAGGTAGGCTTGTAGTGCTGTGCACTTCCCTCTCAGGACTGTTTATACTGTGTCCCATAGATTCGGGGTTGTTGTTTGCTCATTTTCATTTGTTCTAGGAAGTTTTTTATTTCTTTTTTTTATCTTATTGGTAACCCATTCATTGTATAATAACATGGTATTTAGTGTCCAGGTGTCTGAATATTTTAAAATGTTTTACTGGAGTTGATTTATAATTTCATGCTATTTTGTTCCAAGATGTTTGAATGAATTCAATCTTTTTGAATTTATAGAGACTCAGCCTGTGTCCTAACATGTAGTCTATCTTTGAAAATAGCCCCATGTGCATTTGAGAAGGATGTATATTCCATAGCTTTGGGGCAAGATGTTCTGAAGATGTCAATTAGTTCCATCTGATCTAGTGTGTTGTTTAGAGTCACTGTTTCCTTATTAATTTTTTGTCTAGAAGATCTATCCTGTGATGTCAGTGGGGTATTAAAGTCCCTTACTATCGTTGTATTGCTGTTGATCTCTCACTTGGTATCTACAGAGGTTTATTTTTATATATGGGATGCTTCTATATTGGGTTCACATACCAGAGTTATATCCTCTTGTTGTATTGATCCGTTTAGTATTAGGAAGTGGTCTTCATTATCTTCTGTTATAGCCTTCACTTTTTTTTTTTTTTTTTTTTTTTTTACATAACCAGTTTAGTGTTTACTTATTATGTTCCCATCAGTCTGTTGGCGTTTTTCTTCACTTTTAATTCTATTTGTCACATGAGTATTGCTACCCCAGTTTTTTATTTCCATTGGCCTGGAAATATTTTTCTATCCCTTCATTTTCATTTTATATGAGTTCTTTGTTCTAAGGTGGATCTCTTCTAGACAGCATATATATATGGGTCATATTTTGTTACCTATTCAGCTAGTCTATATCTTTAGATTGGAGCATTTAAGCCAGTTTAAAATAAAGGAGGGAGAAAAGATATGAAAATACATGGAAAAAAATTTGAAAAGGAAAGTGGTGGAGAAAGCAGGTAGACCTAATGTAAGAAAAAGGAAAAAAGATGAGAAAAGCAAAAAGAATGAAGAAAAAAGTTGACTAAAGTGAAAAAAAGAGAAAAAAATTGAGTAGGAAAGAAGAAGAGGAAAATAAGATATATGAACAAAACAACAGAGACTGAATCATAAAGCACATAAAGAAAATAAATATAAAAAAGGGAAAATCAAGGAATTGAAAAAAAACCTAAAAAATAAAAGTGAAGAGAAGAGGAAGGAAAACAGAGAAACATGACAAAAAGGAGACAAAAACAAAGTGGCCTTCACTTCAGCCGAGTGTAATGCCCCGTGGGAGCTCACTTTGGAACCCACTCTTCTGTTGTTTGCCAATTTGGGGCTTCCTGTTAGAAACTTAGGTGCTAACCACTGACCAGGTACTGTCTTTTGGATTTCAGCAACCTGCTTGAAGCTCCAAGTGACCCACAGGCCTTGGCTGCAAACAGGAGGGACCAATTGCCCTCTAAATATGTATCCTAGCAGCATGGGGTCCACAGCTGGTAGGCAAACTTCCCCTGGTTCCCTGGGCTCCGCCTCTGCCCACCTTTGCCTGCTAGCCAGCTGTCAATCTAAATCACTCAAGTCTGTTTCTGAAAGTGCTTTAGGTAGGAAAGGTGCTGTTTAGCTTTGAGGAATATGGTGTGTGTGCTTCCCTTTCCCAGAGCTATGTCTCAGCAAGTGGCCCAAAACATTACTCTGCCCTGGGCTGGACAGGGATCCTTGGATGGGATCTGCTGGAAACCCTGGGTTTTTCTCAGTTCTCCAGTATGTGGAAAATATCAGCCTGGCTCCCAGGATAGTGGGCCAATGGCCTCTCCCCCAATCCAGGCTCTGAGGGCTCCTTGAAACTGTTTGCCTCTGAAAACCTCAAAATGCAGGGTGTGCAGGCAGGGCTCCTGAGGCTGAGCTGTATCACCTGGGGCGGGGTATTTTCTCTTCACCTGCCCTCTGGCTGTTGGGAGCAGCTAGGTCTTCTCAGGAAAAATGGCCTTTTTGGCTTGGGGGCCAAGGACCAAATGCTCCTGGCTGCTCCCCGCAATGCTTCCCACCTCAGCCTCTCCTTGTGCACCTGGAGTGCACATCTCCCTCTCTCCCTGCACCAAATGGGTATTGCAAATGAAATTCCTGGGCTCTGGGTTTAGAGAAAAAACAACAATGAAACTGTGTCTTTCTCTCTGACTCTGATCTATTGTGGCTAGCCATTGTGGCTAGCAACCCTGCAGCCTTTCCTGGCTGCATGTTACAGGGGCTGCGGTCTCGGCTCTGGTGTTTGGGGTTGCGGAGCCCAGCCTGGGTTCCAGGCCTCTATCTTATGAGGAGACAGACTCTCCTATAGCCAGGAGTTCCCTCCTCCCTCTCTGCCTGTTGGCCTGTCACCCCTGGTAGCTGGGTCAGCTCCTCTAACCACCTCGCCCTTCCTACCGGTCTCCAGGTGTTTTCTGTCATTCTTTGATATAAGTCTCCTTTTCAGCCGGACCTCAGTTGGAAATTCCAAGTGAATGCTCTCCAATCTAGTTGTATTTCTAGTCTGGCCCTAGGATGAGGTACATGACAGGTCTGCCTATTTGGCCAGCACTTTTTTTTTTTTTTTTTGGTCAAAGTGTTTTTATTTTAAATATGTGAAAGGAAAAAACTGTCATAGAATCACGTCACTTCATGAAGAGGGCAAACCATGTTAATTCATTATAATTATGTGTGGATGACACGGAACAGCGGTAATTACTTTAGATTCAAATCCCAGTGTCTTCAAGCTGTAGATAGGGAGAATATAACCTACATTCTAGTGTATTTCTTTAAAGAGATTTTTAATGGTTGCTCTAGCTATTACATTTATATAAATACCTTACATAAATGTTGAACCAGTTTACCAAGGTTAACATTTCACTAACTTGAAAAAAAGTTTAGAAATCTTCACTCCTTTTAGATCCATTTATCAGTCCCCATTTATAATTACATTAAATATACCCTCTTCAACCATCAAATATAATGTAGCAAACTCAAAAAAATAGAAAAAATCTATCATATTATTTTCCTACTAGAGTTCTGGTGCATGAAATCTGTGCACAGATGGGTTCCCTAGGCCTGCCCAATGATTAGGGCCTATCAGGGCCAGGCCATTTTGGGTCGGGCTGATTGGAGCCTGCTGTCCAGAGGGAATGATAGGGGGGAGGGTCCATGGGAGGTTGGCTGCCAGCCCCAGGGGGGAGCCGGCCCTTGGCCCCCCTGGGAAAGGGGCCATGTTCACCACCACCCACCCCTGGTTCCCTGTCCCAGCCTGGGGCCCAAAAGCCTCAGCAGGGTCAGGAGAAGAGGTGATGGTTGCTGGGCCGGGTGCAGAAGGAATAGATGCCGGACACCAATGCCCGCTCTCGGCACCCAGCCACCACGCCATTCCCCATCTTCCCCCCTTCTCCTTCCCTTACTGCTGTGCCACCACCAGGGCCTACTGACTGAGAGGAGTGATGGCGGGAGGGACCACAGGAGGTTTTCTTGCCGGGTTGAAGGACCATGGTAGGTTAGCCGCCCGCCCTGAGAAGGGAGCCAGCCCTCGGCACCACCGGGAAAGGGGCCATTTCTGCCACCACCCACCCCCAGTTCTCCGTCCCAGCCCAGGGCTGGTGGGAGGGACCACAGAAGGTTGGCCAGCTAGGGGATGTTGGCTGTGGGAGCACACTGACCACCAGGAGCAGCTCCTGCAATGAGCATCTGCCCCATGGTGGTCAGTGCACATCATAGTGACCGATCATTCCAGTTGTTCTGGTCGATCGGTCATAATGGCCACTTGGGTTTTTATATATATAGACTAGAGGCCTGGTGCACAAAAATTTGTGCACTCAGAGGGGAGGGGGGCTCCCTCAACCCGGTCTGTGCCCTCTCGCTGTCTGGGACCCCTCGGGAGATAACAACCTGCTGGCTTAGGCCTGCTCCCGGGTGACAGAAGGTAGGCCCAATCTCTAGGTGCAGACCCTGGTCGGGCTCAGAGCAGGGCTGATTGGGGAGTTGGGACACTGCCCCCTATCATTCACAGAGCTGGGAGGATCGGGAGGTTGTGATGCCACCCTCAGTCACGCTCAGGGTAGGGCCGACTGGGGGATTGGGGCACCGCCCCTTGTCACACTCAAGGCAGGGTTGATGGGGAGGTTGCAGCGTCACCCCCTGTCACACACAGAGCAGGGCCCATCAGAGGGGTTGGGGTTCCATCCCCTGTCACTCACAGAGCAGGGTCGATCAGGGGTTGGGGAGCTCCCCCCTGTCACACACAGAGCAGGGCCGATCAGGGGGTTTGGGTGCTGCCCCCTGTAATGCTGATCCCGGTGCCTGGAGGCCTCGCGGCTCCACTGATCCCGGTGCTGGGAGGCATATTACGCTTTTACTATATAGGATAGAGGCCTGGTGCATGGGTGGGGGCCGGCTGGTTTGCCCAGAGGGTATCCTGGATCAGGGTGGGCATCCCCACTGGGGTTCCTGGCCAGCCTGGATGAGAGGATGATGGCTGTTTGCAGCTGGTCACACACCCTTCAGGGTGGGGATCCCCACTGGGGTGCCTAGACAGTCTGGGTGAGGGGCTGAGGGCTGTTTTCAGGCTGGCGGGTG
>NW_006291207.1:396790-414435 GCF_000327345.1 Myotis davidii
CAAACTGCAAGCTCAGAGGCTGGCAGCGGCAGGCGGGGAACGTTGGAGTCCTCCTTCACTGAAGCAAGCAAGCCTCATGTTCACTTCAAGCTGCCTGGCTGCTGGCCGCCATCTTGGCTGGAAATTAATTTGCATATCGCCCTGATTAGCCAATGGGAGGGTAGTAGAGGTACGGCTAATTACCATGTTTCTCTTTTATTAGATAGGATATTTGTACTTCTTTCCTTGTTCTGTTTTCCTTACTGGTGGTCAAAGGTTCCTTATTTTCTTGTTTCCTTTCAATTTCAAGAGCTTTATTTATTCTTTTAGGATAAGTCTGCTGGAAAGAAATTCACTTAGTTGGACTTAATCTGTTAATGTCTTCATCACCCATTCATTCCTGGATATTTTCACTAATTATAGAATTCTGATTGACACCTCTTTTCATTTATCTCTTTATTATTCCACTTTCTTCTGAAGTCCATGGTTTCTGATTAGAAATCTATTGTAATTAAAATAGTTTTCCACCTGAAAGTAAGAATTCATTTTTCTACTTTCAAGATTTTCTGGTCTTTAGTTTTCTAAAATTGGATTATGATGTATCTTGGCATGGAATTATTTAGGTTTTTCCAATTTGTGGTTTGCTCATCTTATTGAATCTGTAAGTTAATGTCCATTGCCAAATTTGGAGAAATTTTAGCTATCATTTTTTCAAGTACTTTTTTTAGCCCCACACTCTTTTACCTGTCCTGGGACCCCAGTGACATGAACATTAGTTCCCAACAGGCCTCTGAGTCTTCATTCATTTATTTTAGTGTATTCCCTCTCTGGTTTTGAGATAGGGTAATTAAGATTGTTCTGTCTTTCAAGTTCTCTGTTTATTCTTCTGTCACCTTCATTCAATAGGCCCATTCACTCAGTATTTTATTTTAGATATTGTATTTTCCAGTTATTAAATTTATGTTTGGTTCTCTTTTATATCTTCTATTTATTTACTAAGACTTATCATAAGAAATCATATTTGCTTACTTTTATGATGACCACCATAAAATCCTAGTCAGATCACCTTTGCCATTTTTGTATTAGAGTTTAATGATTGTCTTTTTAAAATCAAATTGATATTTTTCTATTTTCAGCAGAAATATTGCTGAGAGAGATATCTGAGATTTCACTGCCCATGTTCTTTTTTTTTGATTTTTATGGTTTCATGACTTACATTTAAGTATTTTGTCCATTTTGTGTTTATTCTTATGTATAGTGTAAGTGGGTGGCCTAGTTTTATTTTCTTGCATGTACCTATCCAATTTTCCAAACTCCATTAATTCTAGAGGCTGTTTTTACTCATCTCCTTTGTCAAATATTAGTTAGCCATAAAGGCATAGGTTGATTTCTGGGATATCTATAATACTCCTTTGGCCTATATACCTGTCCTTATACCAGTACCAGGCTGTTTTATTTTATTTTATTTTATTTTATTTTATTTATTTATTTATTTATTTATTTATTTATTTATTTCCCAATATTTTTCCATTGATTTCAGAGACAGTGTAAGAGAGAGGGAAAGACAGAGAGAAACATTGATGTCATTTTTTTTATTATAATGGCCTTGTCGTAGAGTTTGATATCAGGTCTTGTGATAACTCCAACTTTGTTCTTCTTTCTCAGGATTGCTATAGCCATTCAGGGCCATTTTTTGTTCCCTATAACATGTTTTAATATCTGTTCCAGGTCTGTGGAATATGGCATTGGTATTTTTTGTTTTGTTTTTAAAATATTTGTATTGATTTTGGAGAGAAAGGAGAGGGACAGAGATAGAAACATCAATGATGAGTGAGCTCACTCTGGGCTTTTCTGCTGTTCCTTTTCCAATTATTTTAGGTGTAGGGTCAGATTGTTTACTAGAGCTGTTTCTTCCCTCTTGAGGTAGGCCTATAATACTCTCTCAGGACTGCTTTCACTGTGCCCAATAGATGTTGGGTTGTTGTGTGTTCATTTTCATTTGTTTCCAGGTAATTTTTTATTTTTTCCTTGATCTGATTGGTAACCCATTCATTGTTTAATAACATGCTATTTAGCTTCCATGTGTGTGAATATTTTTTAGCTTTTATATCGTGGTCAATTTCTGGTTTTATGCAATGGCTAATCTTGTTTGTCTAAGACATCAACCCGTGAAAAATTATTTAGACTACAGTCTTTTTCATTTTTACTTTTCATGAAGAAACTCTTCTGTGAAGACAAATTTAATTTTAAACTTTGTATTGTTTATTACAGTTGCTGTATCATAATTTGAGAATACTGCAATGCACTGGTTAATGCCAGTGCTCATTGTTATCTTTGAGCACAGCTACAGTGTCATTACTTAAATTATACATGTAATTCAGTAATAAAATAATGCACACTCCACTTTACCATAAAGTGCTGTATCTAGTCTACTGTTTTCTTCTAATCCTCTTTTACATGATTGCTGTTCCTCAATAATAAACCACTATAGAGTAAAGTGCCGCAGTGCTGCGAGAGTCAAGATGATGTAAGTCATGTCTTCATCACTGCACTATAAATTTATTTCATTGCAAATACTCATGTCTGTTATTGCAGTGAAAATACAGCAATAGACCATGTGGATGTGTGTAGCTGAGTTTTATGGTCTCTAAAATTTGAATTTCACTTTGCTACTTTGTTACAAGCAATATCTCTTTTTTTTCATTTCTGTTAGTGACAAAAAATGTGAAATCCATTTGAAAGCACAGACTTCTATAAGTATAGTATGTCTGAGTTGATTTGGTTTGTGGGAAATATAGCCTGCCAATCTCTGTCCCAAGTTACATATGGCTCCATAAGGAATAGCTAAGTGATAAGGGCAGACCTGGGACCTAGCAGAGATTCCCTCATTTCCTGTGAGATGTCCACACTCTGGAGTCCTTCACAATCCATGGGGGAAGTATCTCCCTAACCCTTGGCCTATCCAGAGTTATTCCATCCTAGACCATCCTCTGAGTCGCTACTAAAATCCATCCATTCTTATAGTACTTAGGATTAATGGGATCCCAAACTTAATCTATGAAGAATGAAATATGGTCATATACCCACAGAATACTTGAAATATAGAAAAAAATTATATTGTAGCAATAGCAGTAGGGTTGGTCTGGATGTTAATAAGGAAATCATCTGGCATTCCTTTTTCAGAATCCCACCAGGAAGTAGACAATGTACGCACCATCACTGAAGCTAATACTCTTCTCACCTGGCTGGTGTTTTGCTTTATTTTTTATATATTCAACAAGGAACGTCACATAAGTGGTAAGTTAGTACTGGTAAGTATGCAAAGTGTTGATATCTTAAGGGAACTGTCCACTCTTCTGGCCGGTTTGGGCATGGCTCCTGAATGGTGGTGCTAACAGAGGTGAGCGGGATCTGACATTCCCAGTGTAAAAGCAAAATTGGAGGCAAGAGGTGTGACAGTCTTACTTTGTTGTTTACTTTTCACTTTGATGAGAACTCATTTACTTCATTCTGGGCACCTCAGTTTAAGAGAGATTTTGACAAACTACAATTCATCAAGTGTACCATTCCCCAAACACTAAAGGTTCTAAAGACACTTCTTTAACATTAACAGTATGAATAAATATGTTTAACAGGGAAATGCAGAATATTTGAATTACTATACACCTTTTAGAATAGCTAAAATTTAACAAGAAATGGAAAAAAATATCCAGTGTTTGTGAGAATATGAGGAACCTGTACTTATAACATTGCTGGTAGAATGTAAGGTGGTACTTGCACACTATTCAAATTTTGGCATGTTCTTAAATAATAAATATGCAATTAGTATCTGCACTAAAAATCACACCCTGAAGCATTTATTCTAAAGAAATAAAAATTAATATTCACATAAAAATCGTTTATGCAAATATTCATAGAAACTTTACTTGTTTTTAACAAAAACAAACAAACCTAGAAACCAAACAGATACCCTTCAGTGTAAGAAAGATCAAATAAACTGGGCTACATCCATACAATTAAATGCTATTCTGCTCTTGAGTAGAGAACTAATTCATACAACAAACTTGATGGGATTCAATGACATTATGCTTAGCAAAAATATCTATCTGAAAATATTATATACTGTATGATCGTATGACATTTAAAAAATGACAAGACTATAGAGATGGATTATAGATTAGCGGTTGCCAGGGACAGAAGAAGAGGAAGGGTATGGATGGGAATGTAAGAAAGTTTCACAAGAAATTTTCTTTGTGTTTATGAAATAGCTCTGTATCTTTTTTTATGAATATGGGGTTTTTTATTGTTTGAGTATTATATATGTCTCCATTTTCCCCAATTGATCCCCCCAGCTGCTTCCACCCTCCTGGACAAGCCTCCACAGCCCTAGTGTCTGTGTCCATTGGTCATTCTAATATGCATGCATATAAGTCTTTTGGTTGATCTCTAAACCCCCCCTTCCCCTGCCTTCTCTCTGAGGTTGGACAGTCTGTTCAGTGTTACCTTGTCTCCGGATCTATTTTTGTTCATCAGTTTATGTTGTTTATTATATTCCACAAATGAGTGAGATAATGTGATACTTATCTTTCTCTGACTGACTTATTTTGCTTAGCATAATGCTCTCTAGTTCCATCCATGTTGTTACAAATAGTAAAAGTTTTCTCTTTTCTTTATAGCAGCATAGTATTCCACTGTGTAGATGTTCTCCACATCCTGACCAGCACTTGTTGTTTGTTGATTTGTTGATGATAGCTATTCTGACAGGTGTGAGATGGTACCTAATTGTTGTTTTGATTTGCATCTCTCAGATAATTAGTGACTTTGAGCATGTTTTCATATGTCCTTTGGCCTTCAATGTGTCCTCTTTTGCAAAGTGTCTACTTAGGTCCATTGCCCATTTTTTGATTGGGTTGTTTATCTTCCTGTTGTTAAGTTGTATTGTTGTCCCCCGTGAATCACACAAGGATGCCTCAAGAAGTTGAATTAAGGAGTCACATTTATTGCAAATCCAGGACTACGAGGGGGCATTTCACTCCAAATCTCACAGTAATTACCTACTCCCAACACCAGATTTTATATAGGCAAAAATCACAAAGGTATTGATTACATCTCAGGGTTTGGAATGAGGAACCTGGTTTGCAAAAAAGCAGTTTACAGAAGCAAAATTGAGCATGTTAGTTAAATTATATTTTTGGGTCTCCGGATCATTGAATCAATGGAAACACATTGCCTGGAGCCATGGGTCTTGGGACCACTGACTTGACAGGAACACATTATCTGGAGCCAGTGAGGTAATTTAGGAAAATTGTGCTGCCCTGGTTCCCAGGTAAAGAAGAATGTGCTTTCTAAAACCAGTGAGATCACAATCAATGGGATATTCAAATCACTGACAAGGGAGGATTCAATCGACTGGGATAGCATACATAAGTTCAGAAAATCAAAGTAACTTTTCTATTGTTAAACAAAGCAAATAAGTACAGAAGCCAAACAGCAGGGTTAAAGTTAAACTACAGTTTCTACCTGAGATGATTGCTACCATACTTCAGTATGAGTTCCCTGTAAATGTTGGAGATTAAACCCTTATTGGTGATAAAATTGGCAAATATGTTTTCCCATGCAGTGGGCTTTCTTGTTGTTTTGTTGATGGTTTCCTTTGTTGTGCAGAAGCTTTTTATATTGATGTAATCCCATTTGTTTATTCTCTCCTTAGTTTCCATTGCCCTAGGAGTTGTATCAGTGAAGATATTGCTACGACATATGTCTGCTATTTTGTTGCCTATGGATTTTTTGTTTCCTGTCTTACATTTATGTCATTTATCCATTTTGAGTTTATTTTTGTGTATGGTATAAGTTGGTGATCTAGTTTCATTTTTTTGCATGTACCTGACCAATTTTCCCAGAACCATTTACTGAAGAAACTGTCTTGACTCCATTGGATTCTCTTGCCTCCTTTGTCAAATATTAATTGAGCATATTGGCTTGGATCTATTTCTGGATTCTGTGTTCTGTTCCATTGGTCTATATGTCTGTTCTTGTGCCAGTACCAGGAAGTTTTGCAAACCGTGGCTGTGTAATATGGCTTGATATCAGGTATTGTGATCCCTCCAACTTTGTTCTTCTTTCTCAGGATTGCTGTGGCTATTATGGGTCTTTATTAATTCCAGGTGAATTTTTGGAGAGTTTGTTCTAGCCATAGATTTCTGGGTGTTAATGTTGTATGCTACTACATTGCCAAATTCATTTATTAAGTCTAGTAATTTTTTGATGAACTATTTAGGGTTTTTTATGTACAATATCATGCCATGTGCGAATAAGGACAGTTTTACTTCTTCTTTTCCAATTTGGATGCCTTTTGTTTCTTCTTGTCTGATCACTATAGCTAGCCCATCCCATACTATGTCAAACAGGAGTGGTGAAAGTGGGCATCCCTATCTTGTTCCTGTTCTTAGGGGAAATGGTTTTAGTTTTTGCCTATAGAGTATGATGTTGGTTGTAGGTTTGTCATATAAGGCTTTTATTATGTTGAGGTATGATCCCTCTATTCCCACTTTGCTGAGAGTTTTTATCAAGAAAGGGTGTTGGATTTTGTCAAATACTTTTTCTGCATTGATTGATATGATTATGTGATATTTGTCTCTTAATTTGTTATGTGATGTATCTCATTTATTGATTTGTGAATGTTGTACCATCCTTATATCCCCAGAATCAATCCCACTTGGTCATGGTGTATGATCTTTATGGTCTCAGAACATTCTGGTCCCTTGCATCTGCCCACTCTCCACCTCCACCTTCAATTATGGCATTAGCTGATGTCAGTAACAATAAGTATCGTGATAGGAGGAAACCTTTTTGACAAGGTATGGGCAGCTAGGCACCCATGGCGCTCCCTCCTCAGCTGACTTTCCTGTATAAGATGCCTGTTGATTTTCAGTCTAATCATTTTACCAAAGAATAGTGTCTTATACACAGAAAAATATGGCATATATATGGGTAAAATTGTTAGACAGGGAGTGAGGACATGAGCCTCACTTCCCAGATTCATTGCCCAGGGAGGAAACATGAACCTCATGTCTTCTGGCCCATTGCCAGGGTTAGGAATGAGAGCCTCATGTCCCAGGCCCAGTGCAGGGGGCACAGATGTGAGCCTCATGTCCTGGGCCTGTTGCTGGGGGCAGAAACGCATGCAGCCTCCTGATCTGTTATTACTGTGATGATGCCCTGGCCAATTTGCATATCACCCTATTATTAGATAGTTTCATTTTCTTATCTTTGTAACAGAGTTAAAAATCTTCAATTTGTTATTAAATTTTCCCTATTACTAATTTGACTTGTCTTGTCTTTGCAACCTGTGTAGACAAATCCATTCTGTCAAGTGAAGTAGAAAAAAAAATGTATCAGTGGAGTTTCAGAATTTTTAGCTTCTGCTGTCTAAGTTTTATCCAAGATAGGCTCAGGGCATTTGATTTAGAACCCTTTCTCTGCTCCTTAATACTCATTTTCCTTCATTTCACATGATGTATTTAAGATAATATTCATTCAGGCATCAGTTAAAATAGAAGCTAACATACTGATAAAACAAGGTCTGTATTAATGGGTTAATTGAAAAGTATGACTAAAAATGTTCAGAAATGAACTCCAATTCTCTTTCAGTATTTTCTAAATAACTGTTTGTGGCTACTTTATATAACACAGCTAGAACAATGATGAGAATGGACTATACATCTTTAATAACAGACGAAAAACTTGTTAAACCTGAGAAATCAGATAAGAAAAGCCTGAGTACTAAAAAGATCAAGAACATTTTTATTAGGGAGCCAGCAGAACATATTTATAATTTTTTAATCAATTAACTAAATTTATTTATTTTCTCCCATTATATTCTTTGTAGACAGTTCTGTGGATAAAGAAGAACCTTCATCCATTTTTGGTAGGTGTGTGTACGAACGCATGTCTGTGTTATTCTGCATCCAGATAGGTTTAATGTTTCATGCATATTTTACAATAAGTTTGAAAGTTATTTACACTTGTTTTCCACAATATTTACGTTGATCTTTCTATTGTATTTTTTCAGAACTTCAGCCAAAAATTGGTAAATTACCCAAGACATAACTCTTCTAAATGTCCCTTTTCTTGGTGTCTTTAACATTCCCTGCCTTTTTACCTCAGTGCTATTTGTTGACTCACCCTTCCCCTAAAGTTTTCACTTCTCTCATCAAAACTTTTGTTTACAATCTTCTCCCATATTAAGTTCCTTCCATTTCAGTTTCCTTCCATTTGACTTTTTCTCTTTTATTTTCATTAACTGCCCTTCCCCATAAGCAATGGCTTCTTCTGTCTTACAGACACTTGCCATTATAAATTATAGTTTCATTAAGAATTTGGTGAGATGAAGAAAATGAAGCTGATAGGCACATGGATTCCATGAGAGAAGACTCCTAACATGCCAAAAAAGGTTTTTCTCTCCAACGCCTTCTAAAAACTATCAATTCTGATATCATTAAATGGCCAAGAATAAATTTGTATCTAATTATTCTACTGCTTTTGATCTTTTTAGCCAAGTGTTCCCAGATACACAAATATTTTCCACAAGTTTCCCTGGTTTTGTTTGTTTATTTGTTTTCATCCAATGTAAGTGCTGTCCATTATTTTGCACCTTTATTGACACAATTGATTCTGAAAACTGCTATTCCTTTTAAATATTTATAGAAGGACACTATCTATTAAAGAATGTTCATTGACAATATATATCTCTCAATTCAGAATATTTTAAGTCAATGTATGATGATTTGTTGAAATGGTTCAGTTTGAACCACAGGAGAAACTTGAAGAAATTGTTTTATTTTTTTGTCCTCACTTACTAATAGTGTGCTCCTTATTTTAAATAAATTGGTTAGTTATTGCTTTTATCTTATTTATATGTGAACACTAAAGTGGCAAGTTCAATTTCATCACTTTGTCAAAACTCTGTCTTGAACTCTCAATGATCATTTTTCTTAATTACAACCTAAGCATAATTTTATGATTTTGCCTCATTTTATCTTTCTAATGCTTTTGCCATTTTTCCCCATTTTTGTCCAATATAACTGCTTTGAATTGTTCTATCTATTTAGTCAATATACATCCTTTCTTCCAAGTAATTTAGTTAGTTGTGTACCTCTGATGTATTGTTATTTTCAAAGTGATTGATATATAAGTTTTGTCCAAAATTACTTGACTTAGAACTCCTTTTCTCCAATTGAATACCTCATTTCTCTTCCTTTAGGATGAATTAATTAAGATAAGTTTTATTCAGACGAGTCACAATAGAAACTCACATTAATAAAGGTTTTGATGGGGTGACATCAGAGGAATAAAAACATGAGAGGTCTCCTTGGCCTCTCCCCTTAAAGTTTCAACATTTTAAACAGCTATAAGTCAGCAAAGAATTCCTTGCTCAAAACACATCTGAAAGATCCATGCATTGAAACATCGGAAGGGAGGACAGTGGAAGCGAACCAAGGAGGAGGGAAGGGAGAGGAGCTGAGACTGTCACACTGACTCAGCCAGAGCTCACAGTGGTCTAGGGTAGTGGTCGGCAAACTCATTAGTCAACAGAGCCAAATATCAACAGTACAATGATTGAAATTTCTTTTGAAAGCCAAATTTTTTAAACTTAAACTATATAGGTAGGTACATTGTTATTAACTTAATTAGGGTACTCCTAAGCTGACCTTTGCTAAAAATGTCCTCAATCTGATTGAGGTATGTTCACTGAGGTCAACTCCTTCCAACTCTCCCATCCACACTTGTCTTGTATACTTATTTTGTCTATCTCTTGCCATTCATCCTCTCTATATGTCCAAACCATCTGAACATACCTTTCTCAATCCTCAACACTAAATCTTCTTTTACTCCACACGTTCCCTGTACGTGTGCACCCGTACGTGATATTTTGTGGAAGAGCCACACTCAATGGGCCAAAGATCTGCATGTGGCTCACGAGCTGAGGTTTGCTGACCACTGGTTTAGGGAGAGCTGAGGAATCAGATTGCCGCTGGCACTCCCTTCATCCAGGAGGAGCAGAGAGATACAGTGAGCATTCCTATAAGAGTGGTCAGTACTCACTGTTGTGAACTCAGTTATCTGGGCAGTGACAAAGCACAGAGGCATGGCTGCAATTGTTGGGCAGCTGTCATCACCAGACAGAAAAATAAAGCCACCCAACCTGGCCATCTTACGAGGACCTGTACAGGAACTAAGCACAGAGATGTGAGCATGCATGTCTGGTAATCATTATCACCAAGAAGAAAAGAAAAGCCACAGAGCCTGGATGCCTCCCCTCCGCTCCCAGGTCTAGCAGCAGATTCCCGAAGAATTTGGCAGTGAGTTCAGGTTAAAGGGCATATTATCTGCAAACCTGAGGACTGGAGCCACAGAAGCATTTCTTTTCCTAAACCACACGCTCACACTGTGGCTAATCCCAGGAAAGACGAAAATACTGAGTGGGGTACACTGAGGTCTGCCAGGCACCAGTACTGGGAGAACAAACCCACAAAGACACCAGCCATCCTCCCCTGGCTCAGGGCTCCCTCACCCATCACAGAGGCACTGCAGACAGCATCTGGCTACAAAGGACAACACAGAGAATTCAAAGATTTGGAAAACATCACCCACCACATTCCCCTGTGGGGTGGTGGCTGAGGCTGAGGTGACCTGATCACTGAGGAGACACCCACTTCTCCAGGGAACACAGAACATCTTCCATCACCATGCAGAGATCAGGAAATTCAGAGTGGCGCAACAGAAACTAAAAATCCCGAGCTTCATATCCACTCCCTACAAAACAATAGAAAACTTTTTCTCATGAATCTTCCAAAGGAAGTGCCACTCAAACATAGATTCCTAGATAGAGGAGTCCATCAAATCACCAAGGTAACAAGGCAGCTCAGAAAAAAAATTCAGAAAATAAACTCAAAGATATGGAAATATGTGATTTAAATGACAGACACTCAAGATTGCAGTTACAAAAAAACTCAAAGAGATGCAAGAAAACACAGATAGACAGTTTAATGAACTCAGAAATAAAATCAATGAACACAATGAGTACTTTACCACTCAATCAATGTGCCTCAGTGGTTGAGTGTAGTCCTATGAACCAGGAGGTCACGGTTCAATTCCTGGCCCCGGGCACACGCCCAGGTTGTGGGCTCAAACTCCAGTGGGAGGTGTGCAGGAGGCAGTTGATCAATGATTCTCTCATCATTAATGTTTCTATTTCTCTCTCTCCCTTTCTCTCTCAAAGCAATAAACACATATTTTTATAAATGAGTTCTTTACCAAAGAGATTGAAACTTTAAAAAAGAACCAAATAGTAATTCTGGTGATGAAGAAGTCAATAAAATCTCGATAAGTGAGATAGAGTAAACTAGCGAACTTAGTAAATAGAACTGACCAGATGGAGCAAAGGATTGGTGATATCAAAGCTAGAAATCCAGAAATGACGCAAATGGAAGAAGAGAGAGACGTGAGAATAAAAAACAGTAATGTATGTGGAAAATGGCAACAAGACCAGTAATAACAGTTGTTGTGCAGAAAAAGGAATCCTTATTCACTGTTTGTGGGAATGTAAACCTGTACGGTCACTGTGGCAAACAGTATGAGATTCCTCAAAATTCAAGCATACAGTTGTCATATGACCCAGCAATCCCTCTTCTGTGTATCTACCCTACATTTTAGAAAGCATGTATTTGCTAAGATATAGGCACCCCTGTGTTCATGGCTGCATTACTCACAGTGATCAAGACATGGGAACAACAGAAGTGTCCTTTGACAGAGGATTGGATAAAGAAGATGATATAGATGTATACAATAGAATATTACCCAGCCATAAGAAAAGATGTAAGATGACAGGGATGGATCTTAATATCACACTAAATTAAATAAGTCAGACAGAAAAAGTAAGGAACCATATGATTTCCTCATACATGGGATATAAAACTGAAAGCAACAATTGAATAAACAGAAAAAAAAATCAGACTAGACAATAGTATGGTGATTACCAGTGGGAAGGAGGTTTAGGGCGAAAGTAAAGGTTAAAGAGGGACAAATATATGGTGATGACAGAAAAATTTACTTTGGGTGGTGAGCACACAGTGCAGTATTCAGGTGATGTATCACAGAAATGCACACTTTAAACCCACATATTTTATTATCCAATATCACACCAATATATTGATATAAGATAAAAATAGAAGAGATTACATATTTTTGGCATCACAAATGCATTGTGAATAGAGTTCTGGAACCTAATCCAGATTTCCTCCAGAAACTGATTCAATTTAATCCAAATTAATTTTTGGTGCAACTACAATATACATTATAGCTATTGAGAATATTAGACATGAGTACAGGAGGGGAAAAAGTAGGCTTACAGTTGTGAGTACATGAAACACAGAGATGACACTTGTATTACTATTTATTTATTAATTATTATATTATTTAAAAAACAACTGTAAATTTATTTTTACCACACCCTACATTTATAATTAGTAGCAAAGAACTTGTTAAAGCTAACAATCCCTCCCCACACACACATAGTAACAAAGGGAAATAAATTAAGAATTTTTTATAAGGTAACTAACAAACCTTTTCTCCCTTTTAATAGTAAGACAATTCCTTCTGAAAAATGAGAGCTTTCAGCCAATGTTCCTATGTATATGTCATGTTTTCATCTGCATCCTGATTGGTTTAGTTTTGCATGGGTGTTTTACAATGAATTTAATTTTATTCACATTTGTTTCCCATGATATCCACAATATTGTACCATTTGATTTTTCAGAAACACTTCAGCAAAAAAAAAATGATAAATTATTTCTGACAACCTTTAATTCCCAAACCCTGACAAAATAGCTGTTTACTTAATGCTTTTAGCATTGTCTGCCTTTTTCCTTATATAATATTCATTGTCTCACCTTTCTTTTGGCAATCTACTCCTCCTTCCTCAATGATTTTTTATGATATAATTCTAACATTTCAAGTCCCATTTATTTATTTTTTCTAACTTCCATCCTTCCCAGTTTCTTCCTTTTTCATACCTTTGTCCTTCCCTACAAACTTTGGCATTTTCTGCTTACCAGACATTTGCCAGATTTACTGTGAACCTTGTGAATGGGTCTGTGATATCTGCCCTGTATGTATGCTGTCTGTAAAATAGCAACAAAATTAGGACCTCTGCCACTTTTTTCCATTTTATTTAAACTTTGAGAAATGAGAGAAGATTCTGAAATTGATAAGCACAATTCCTTCTGCCATTGTCCTGCCAAACACTGTGTAAATACTGATGTAATTCTTCGGTGAAGTGTGATATTGAGCTTCACTCTTTTGCGTACTAAGTGATCACATTACCCAAGTGTTTCCATTTATACAAATATTTTATATAATTTGTCTGACATTTTCTTTCAAACGTTAAATGTTCTTTACACTTTATCATTTTTATTCATTTAATTATTAATTCTGAAAGCGGCAATGACTTTTATATGATTGCAGAAGGATGTTATATCTTAAGGAAAGTTCTATATAATATGACTTTAACTCAGAACTGTCTATGTGGAAGATATGAGAAGGTATTCATCATAGCGTGATCCCAAACATTTATTTCATAGAGCCATGATAGAATCACTAAATGCTTATCATCCTTCTTTTCTAATGTTATATTTCAATTATACTTAAGATTAGAGATACAATGGAATTTGGGAAGAGAGCTCCTTATGTATATAAGCAGGCTTCATATGATTACTGATACAAATATAGGTGTTGATAGCAGGGTATCTTTAATATATACAGGCTTCTGCATTACAGGTTTAGTACCTGTCTTGGATATGTGTGTCTTTTGGCATTTTAGTCTGAAAAAGTGGAAGGCCAAAGCAAGACCAAAGATTGATATAGTTTACCCCAGAGGAGGTTCTACTTTAGATCTGTCATACTTTCCTTTCCCATCTCACTCCTTTTGCACGAATGGGTATGGAGATGGCAGGTGACACTGGCTCTCACTGGTTGCATGGCCTCAGGATCCTTTGGCTCCACTTCTTTGAAATGTGAGTCAGTTTCAGTAAAAGAATAAAAATGGAAGAGTTTCAAATTATTGTTCTCTTCCTGACATTGTGCCTTCGTCATTTGAAAGGGTTTTTCTTTCATTTTTTTCAGAAAAGGGTTAACAGGATAAAGACAAGTCCCATTAATGTATTTCACTGTGCACTTAGTCATTTTCATGTGTTTATTTTGCATTTGTCTTCAACTCTCAATGGTAATCTTCCTTACTCCACCACACACATGCACATCACTTTTCCATGCACTGGTATGATTTCAACTGATGTTTACCATCTTCATTTGTTTCCTCCATTATTATATTTTGATGGTTCTTGCAATTTATGCAAATATTTCCTTTCTGAAAAGAAAATTTTAGTAATTACTTCATGCAAAATTGTGCTATTTTTAAAGTGTCTGATCTAAAGGTTTGTCCAATATAGCTGCAGGCCATATAAAGTAGACTGCCCCCTCCTACCCCACAATGCCTTCACTGCCATTTAATACTTCACCTCCCTTCCCCCTGAATTTGTTACGGTAAACTTTATTCAGGCATGAGTTAAAATCAGGCTCACATAAAATAAAGTTACGATGAGCCAATTGACAAAACATTGGGGATAGAGGTACCCATTATCCTAATCTGTCATAACCAATAGGAGCAGTAGTTCAGGATTCTATGAATCATTGTTTCTGGTAGTTTTATATGACTAGTCCCACAATAGAATAATTAACTATATGTATTTAGCCACAGCCAGAGATCTTATTGAAATAAAAACCTTTTCTTATGACTGAGTACTATCCCATTGTATATAGGTACCACTTCTTCTTTATCCAATCATGTATAGAAGGGCACTTGGCTTACTTTAATGTCTTGTCCACTGTGAAAAATGCTGCGGTGAACATAGGAGTGCCTATATCATTAGGAATAAATATTTTAAAATTTTGGGGGGTAAGTAACCATAGTAAGGGTTGCTGGGTCATATGGGTTCTCTATTCTAATTTTTGAGGAACCTCCATACTATTTCCCACAGTAGCTGTACCAGGTTACATTCCTACCAGCAGTACATGAGGCTTCCCTTTCTCCACAACCTCTCCAACACTTGTCATTACTAGTCTTGTTGATAACAGCCACTCTAACAGGTGTGAGGTGGTATCTCCTTTTAGGTTTGGTTTGCATTTCCCTAATGGCTAGTGCAGTACAGGATCTTTTCAAATACCTGTTGGCCATTTGTATGTCTTCTTGGGAGATGAAATACTGCCCTTTGGGGCAACAGGGATGGATCTTGAGAATATCATGCTGCTCATGAATATGAGCAGACAAAGCCAAGAACCATAGAATTTCACTCACACATGGCATATGAAACTGAAAACATAAAATGAGCAAACACACAAGACAATCAAACAAATCCTCACAGAGACATGAAAGCATGGAACAAACTGGGGATTCTCAAGAGGCATGGGGAGAGGCCCAGAAAGGCAGGGGTCGGGGTGGGGGGATGGAGGGAGACAGGTGCGCTGGAATGATTAACCAAAGAAATTAAATGCATACAGTGGGGCCTTGACTTACGAGTTTAATGCGTTCCGTGACGGAGCTCGTAACTCAAATTACTCGTATGTCAAATCAACAGTGAACGAGTGAGACACATGATGCTGGGCTGATGTCTTAGAGTTCACTGTGATGTTCGCTGCACCAACTAGAGGTGGGGTTCTGAATCTGGCTCATAACCCGAATTTTAGCCCGCAATTCAAAGCAAAAAAATTGGCCGAGAGAAGGCTCATATCTCTAAAAACTCGTTAGTCGGGACACTCTTAAGTGAAGGCCCCACTGTATATGCATAATCCAAGGACACAGACAATAGTGTCTTAAAGACCTGGGGGTGAGGTGGTGGAAGAAGGGTCTAGGAAAGCGGTTCTCAACCTGTGGGTCACGGCCCCTTTGGTGGTCAAATGACCCTTTCACAGGGGTCGCCTAAGACCATCCTGCATATCAGAGTATTTACATTACGCTTCATAACAGTAGCAACATTACAGTTATGAAGTAGCAACAAAAATAATTTTATCTTTGGGGTCACAACATGAGCAACTGTTTTAAAGGGCCATAAGGTTGAGAACCACTGGTCACAGTGGTCGGCAAACTGCGGTTCGTGAGCCACATGTGGTTCTTAGGCCCCTTGAGTGTGGGTCTTCCATAAAATACTGACTTCTGTGCATGGGCCATGAAGTTTCAATTGTACTGTACGTGCGCACATGCACTTGGTATTTTGTGGAAGAGCCACACTCAAGGGGCCAAAGAGCTGCATGTGGCTCATGAGCTGCAGTTTGCCAACCACTGGTCTAGGAGGTCAATAGGGGAACAAAAAGGCCATCAATAATGCTCTCAACAATAAATATTTTAAAAAGCAACTCACAGACACAGAAAACTGTATGGTGGTTACTAGAGGGAAGGGGTGGGTAGTTCAGGGTAAAAGAGGTGAGATACATGGCGAAGGAACAAGATTTGACTTTGGGTGGTAAGCCCACAATGTGATACCCAGGTGATGTATCATAGCACTGCACTATTAGTGCCACATAATTGTATTAACTAACATCATCCTAATAAATTTAATTTACAAAAATTTTAAAAGAACAATAGTGGTATAATATTAATAATAAAAACTAAATAATGTCAAAAGGGATCACAGAAAAAGTTTAAGGTGATTACCAGAACAAATGTTCATATAATTTCCTCAATTTGGATAACTCATTCATTTTACCCTGTTTAATTACCTCAAAAGGGAGTTTTCAGGCATATTTGTGTGTAGACACATGTGTGTGCATTTGTATATGTATGTGTGCATATTTGTTTTGTATCGGCATGCTAAGTTTAAGTTTACATACATAGTTTTCAATATTTTTAATTTTTTGTGTTTCTAATAGAATTTACATTAATTTTTCCCTTTTGTTTTTCAGAGAAATTTCTGAAGATATTGGGTAAATTTTCTCTCATATCCTTTTTCTCCCAAACACCTTAAAATGACTGCTTTCTGATATGTCTAACATTTCCTGCCTTTTCATTGACTGACCAATTCATTACTTTGCATTTCTTCAAGATGCCTACTAAGTTAATTCAGATTTCCTACAGAAAATCTGGTTCAATATTGTCCAAATCAATCTATTGTTGCAACTAAATATACAACATGCCTATTGTAAACATGAGAAATGGCTGTAGGCAGGTTCAAAAGTAGGTTAAAGTTGTAAATAATAAGAGAATCATAATATTATCTTAATCTTTTTATTTATTAATTACTAGAGGCCTGCTGCACAAAAATTTCTGCCCCCGGGTTGGGGGGGTCCCTCAGCCCGGACTGTGCCCTCTCATAGTCTGGGACCCCTTAGGGGATGACCACCTGCTGGCTTAGGCCTGCTTTCCGGGGGATTGGGCCTAAGATGGCAATCAGACATCCCTCTGGCAGCCCGGCAGCCCCCGGGGGATGTCCATTTGCCGGCGGGGAGCAGGCCTAAACTGCAGTCGGACATCCTTAGCGCTGCTGAGGAGGCAGGAGAGGCTCCCACCACCACCGCTGTACTGGCAGCCATCAGCCTGGCTTGTGGCTGAGCAGAGTTCC
>NW_006291207.1:414501-417250 GCF_000327345.1 Myotis davidii
TCACACACCCTTCAGGGTTGGGGTCCCCACTGGGGTGCCTGGCCAGTCTGGGTGAGGGCTGTTTTCAGTGGGTGACTGAAGCTCCCAACTGCTCCTTTTTTTATTTTCTTTTTTATTCTAGGCTAGATTTAGCTCTGAGGCTTGGCTCCAGCTCTGAGACCTCAGCTGCTGAAAGCAGGTACCTGGGTTTGTTTGGCTTCTATAATTGAAACACTGTTGCAGCTCCAGCTCTGAGGCCCAGCTGGCTGAAAGTAGGTTTCTGGGGTTTGTTTAGCTTCTATAATTGCAACATTGTTTCTTAGACTGCAGCTCAGAGGCCAGCAGCGGCAGGCGGGGAGCCTTGCCTTCCTTCATCACTGGAGCAAGCAAGCTCCTGTTTGCTTCAGCTGCCTGGCTACCGGCCGCCATCTTGGTTGACAGTTAATTTGCATATCGACCTGATTAGCCAATGGGAGGTACAGTTAATTACCATGTTTGTCTATTATTAGATAGGATTATATTATTTAGCAAACAACTATACATTTACTTTTGTCCCACCCTATATTATATTTACTTTCAAAAAACTTATAAAAGCTACAAACCCCCCCAAAATTATAAAACTTTCAAGGTAAATTATGAATATTTTTATAAGGTAACTAACAGAACTGAATTTCTAGTTTTTTAGGGTTTTTTTTGCTTAATTCACTATATTCAGATCTTTCCTCCCTTTGAATTTTGGAACAATTGTCTCTGAGCAAATGAGAGCTTTCAGCCACTGCTCCTACATGTGTGTGTTTTGTGTTCCTCTGCAACATAACAGGTGTGATTATGCATGTGTGTTTTACAATAAATTGAACTTTATTCATATTTGTTTCCCATGATATTTTCTATTTCACTTTTATTTTTCAGAAAATCTGCAGGAAATATTTGGTAAAGTATTTCTGACAATCCTTTATTGCCATACCTTTAAAAGCAATGTGATGTCTTTAGCATTATCTGCCTTTTCCCCTCTATGATATTCCTTGGCTCACCTTTCTATTGAAAGTCTACTCCTTTTTCCTCAATTATTTTTGTCTGTATACTT
The DNA here is from genome assembly GCF_000327345.1 of Myotis davidii. Taxonomy (NCBI): domain Eukaryota; kingdom Metazoa; phylum Chordata; class Mammalia; order Chiroptera; family Vespertilionidae; genus Myotis; species Myotis davidii. The sequence goes on from NW_006291207.1 coordinate 415,565, forward strand.
CTCACATATTAAGTTCCATCCATTTATTTTTCATAACTTCCATCCTTCCCAGTTTCTTCCCTTTTCCATCTCATACCTGTCCTTCCCTATAAACTTTGGCATTTTCTGCTTCACAGAAACTTGCCATATTTACCGTGAATCTTGTGAGGTAAAGAGGATTATGCTAACAGGACATGATTTCCACTCTATATACACTGTCTGTAAAATCTCCATTAAGTTAGGACCTCTGCCATTTTTTTCCAAATTCAGGGGCCCATCTTAAGCAAACTTTGAGAGAAGATTCATACTTCTAAATGTCTAGTATTCTAATCCTGAACCTTGCCTAGGATTTCTCCCACATCCTCTCCCCATTGTGCTTCAAAAGCCTCTGTAACCTCTGCTAATCATTCATTGGTCAAATGTAAATATTTGATCATATTACCTAAGTGTTACCAAGTATAAAAATATTTCACATGACTTCTCCTGAAATTTTATATTTACTGATAATATTTTTACTTCCTTAAAATTTTATTGACACAATAATCAACTTGTCAATCTGCAATTCTTTGTAAATAGTTGTAGAATGTGTTTATATATTGAGGAAATTTAAGTGATAATATATCCCTCAATTCTGAACTATTTTTTAATCCTCACCTGAGGACATGCTCAGAAAGAGGATGGGGAAGAAATGGAAAGGTGCATCTGTTTGAGAGGAAACATTGATGGGTTGCCCTCAATTTGTGCCCTGACGGGATCTAACCAGCAACCCAGGTAGGCGCCCTGGCCTGGAATTGAACCAGTGGTCTTGAGGTACACAGTAACAAGCTCAACCAGCTGAGCCACTCTGGCTGGGCTCAATTCTTTATACTTGGATGTAGTGGCAAAAGAAGGCATTGTCCTTCAAAGTTTCCAAATTATTTTTTTTCATAAAAATACTAATATATTCATTAAAAGTTTAATGTCCTGGCCCTGACCATGGTGCAGCGGTTAAAGTGTCAGCCTGTCCCCCCAGGGGTGCGGTTTTGATGTACCTGAGTTGAGGTTAGATCCCTGGCCCTGGTCCAGTGAGTGCAAGAGGCAACCAATGGATGTGTCTCTCTCACCTCTCTCTCTCCCTGCTCCCTTCCTTCACTCTCTCTAAAAATCAATGGAAAAATATCCTCTGGGAAGGATTAACAGCAACAACAAAATCATTTAATGTCCTCTTTTTCTAAATGATTTTTTTCAGTTCAATTGTTTGTTTTCAGAGGGAATGGAATTTAGAAATATATCTCTTTAATGCATATAGGAGCGTTCATGTAACTACTGCTACAGGCACAGGTTGGGACAAATGGGTGCCTTTTTTCCCTTTGCTCCCTCATCTCTTTTTAGGCTAGAACGAACATTCCAAAAATTCATCTGGAATAAAAAAAGACCCCGAATAGCTGCAGCAATCCTGAGAAAGAACAAAGTAGGTGGGATCTCAATACCAGATATCAAACTGTATTACAAAGCCACTGTTCTTAAAACAGCTTGGTACTGGCACAAGAACAGACATATAGATCAATGGAATAGAATAGAGACCCCAGAAATCGACCCAAACCACTATGCCCAATTAATATTCGACAAAGGAGGCAAGAGCATATAATGGAGTCAAGACAGTCTTTTCAATAAATGGTGTTGGGAAAATTGGACAGATACATGCAAAAGGATGAAACTAGACCACCA
>NW_006291207.1:417862-435241 GCF_000327345.1 Myotis davidii
CAATGAAGGAAAAATACCACATGATCTCACTCATTCATGGATAATAAAGACCATTATAAACTTATGAACAATAATAGATACAGAGGCAGAGCTGCCTCAAACTGATTGTCAAACTGCAGCAGGAAGGCCGGGGAGGGTTGGGGGGCAGGAGGGAGGGAGGTAAGAGAGCAACCAAAGGACTTGTATGCATGCATATAAGCATAACCAATGGACATAAGACACTGGGGGATAGGGGAGCTAGGGGACTGTCTAGGGCGGGGGAAAAAATGGGCACATATGTAATACCCTTTGTAATACTTTAAGCGATAAAAAAAAAGAAATCTAAAAAAATGAACATAAAAAAGAGATTAGAAGTGTTTATAACTGTGTTTTTCTATTTCTTCTTCTTATAACAGTCCCTTTAGCAGTTCTTATAATTCTGGTTTGGTAGTAACAAACTCTTTTAGCCTTTTTTTTTCTCTGTGAAGCTCTTTATTTCACCTTCAATTTTGAATGAAAGCCTTGTTGGATAGAGTAGTCTTGGTTAAGTCCCTTTGTTTTCATTACTTTGTGTATTCATGCCATTCCCATCTGGCCTGATGTGCGTCTAAGAAGGAGTCAGTTGACAGTCTAATGGGAGCTCCATTGTAGATAACTTTCTGTATCTCTCTTGCAGATTCTTTATTTGTCTTTGATGTTTGCCATTTTAGTTATTATGTGCCTAGATATAGGTCTTTAGGGATTCATCTTTATTTGGACTCTCTGTGTTTCCTGAACTTGAGTGATTTTTTTCCTTCGCCAGGTCAGAGAAATTTTCTGCCATTATTTCCTCAAACAGGTTTTCTCTTACTTTCTCAGATTCTACTCATTCTCCTATAATATGAATGTTATTTTTCATGTTGTCCCAATGATAGTGTAGACTATCCTCCTGATTTTTTTTTCATTTGCTGCTCTGAGTGGGTGCTTTTTCTACCTTATCTTTTAAATCACTAATTTGGTCCTCAGCTTCTTCTAGTCTATTATTGAATCCTTCTACAGTGTTCTTTACTACAGTTATGACATTCCTCATTTCCAATTGATTCTTATTTATTGGTATGAGCTCTCTTTTCATGTTGACATAACTCTCATATTGTCCCTTGTAATTATTAAGTTGCTTGTAGTTCTCAATGAATTGTTTTAGTACCCTTGCTAATATTGATTTGAATTATTTATCTGACAAAGTACTTGCCTCCATTTCACTTAGTTCCTTTTCTGGCAATTTCTCCATTTCTTTCATTTGGGGCTTGCGTCGTTGTCTCCCCAATTTTGCTGTCCTTTTGGTTTGGTTTCTGTGTGTTAAATAAAACTGCTATGCCTCCCTGACATTGTGGTTTGATCCTACGTAGTAGGTGTTTTGTGGGCCCCAATTATGCAGTCTCTTAGATATCCTCAGCTGGGGACTCTAGTAACGACCCTTGTTAAAATCATTTGTGTTTTCCTGTTGTAGTTTGGTCCTGAATGTGTATGACCCATTCATGGATGCGTATCGTTTCAGGCTGGCTTACTATGTGGCTCACACCTGACCATGTCAGGGTAGCTGTTGTGGAAACTCTAACCAAACAGAATAAAATACAACAGAACAAACCTTGAAACAAAAGAAACAAACAAAAATACATACACAGGATTCCTAAATCACCAAAAAAAGTAACCACTAGTAAATAGAGAATTATGAAAGAGGAAGGAGAACAAGAATGATAGGGAAAAAAAACAAAAAAAAATATGAGGAGAAAAGAAAACAAAACAAATAAACAATGATAAAAAGTCTGAACAAGAAACAATAAGAATAGGTAAGGTTAGAGTTATATAGATGCAGAGTGAAATAAATAAAATAAGAATAACAATTAGGGGGTTAGGGGAAGGAAAATGATTACAAATAAATGAAGGGAAAAAGTCAAAAATAAAATTTGAAGCCAAAACCGGTTTGGCTCAGTGGATAGAGCGTCGGCCTGTGGACTGAAGGGTCCCGGGTTCGATTCCGGTTGAGGGCATGTGCCTGGGTTGCGGGTGCATCCCCGGTGGGGGATGTGCAGGAGGCGACTGATTGATGGTTCTCTCTCATCGATGTTTCTGACTCTCTATCTCTCTCCCTTCCTCTCTGTAGAAAATCAATAAAATATATTTTAAAAAAATAAAATAAAATAAAATTTGAAGAAGAAAATAGAGGAGAAAGCAGAAGACCTAAAATAAGAAGAAAAAAAGACTGATAAAGCAGGAGAAAAAGAAAATAAACAAAAATTGAGTAGTGAAAAATGGAAAAAAAATGAGTAGGCAAAGGGAAGAGGAAAATTAGTTACATGAACACAACAAGAGAATAGAATAATAAAAAAATCAATAAAACAGATAAAACAGATAAAATTTAAAAGGGAAAAAGGGAAGGAATGAGAAAAAAATGAAAAGAAAAAATAAGCAAAGTAGCATTTGTTTCAGCAGAATTTAGGGCCACATAGGAGCTCCACTTGGATCCTGCTCTTTTGATGACTGTGTTTGACTGTTCTGTTTCTCAATTCTGGGCTGCCTGTGAAGCTCAAAGTGATCGCCCTTTTCTGTCTGTCTCTTCAGAGACTAATTACCGAGTGAACCGTGAAGAGGGTACCAATGTTATTCTCCTCCCTTCCCCGTGTTATGTTTTCACCTGACATGAGTTGTTTATTTCTCCCTTTTACTTTTCAACAGACAGTCGCAAGAGAACAGGCAAGTACCAATATCAATCAATTCTTTGAACTCCTGATTTAAATGCTGAAAATGGCAAGGTGTTTACAAGAGGTAATTTTAAAATTTATATCTTTTGAGAATTAAGTGTGTTGAAATTTCGTGAAACTCAAAGATTTAAAACCATTAAACTTGCACAAAGATTTGTGTCCACAAGTTATAGTCATGCACTTTCTCAATGATTATAAAAACTACTAAATAAAACTTTGCTAGGATTTGTAGATTATCTTGTAATTGTTCAAAATAGATTTCCCTGAAAGACACCTTGCTTAATTTAATATACATGGAAAAATTGGCAAAATTAAAATACCAAATTATATATACTACTGCTAAGAAAATATTTGAAACAAAATTATTTTATTTCAATAAATAAGTGATGTGGTCCAAACCTGAACTTTCAAAATACCTCAAGCCACCCAAAAAGAAATGTGTGGGGGGTAAAATCCTAGGAGTGCTTTCTCTACCACTTCAGCAACATTTTCCTTGTATTTAGTCATTTGAGAAAATTCGTTTGTTTTTCTCTCTTTTCCAAGGAAAAAGAAGTGCTAATTTTTCTGTTTCCATTTGTTCCCCGCTTACTCTTTATTCATATTCATGGTACTACTTGAGTTTGCAGTGGCAATTTTTAACGGATCTTAATTTTCTGTGTTTATTGCCCTTATATTTACAAAAGTTTCTCATTGTCTTTTTCAGAAGAACTTCAGCAACAACTTGGTAACTTTCCTCAGACTCACATTCCATTAGAGATATATTTCTCTGAAAAGATTCTTTTCTTGTTCATATCTTAGTCTCTAAATCATTACCCACCACCATCTTTGCTCTTTTTTTATTTTTTCATGAATGTTAAATTATGCTATCCATTTTCTTGTTTGCTTCCTGGGATTCTCCCATCCTCTGCCTCTACCCTTTCCATTCTCTTTCCTTCACTCGCTATCTCTACCTCACATTTGCGTCCTATAACTGCATGTCAAGGGGGGTGAGCTGAAGATCAGGTTAGGGAGCTTGTGCTTGCTTCCACACCAGGTATCTTCTGGAAAACTACCTTTTACTTGGGTTCTCCAGCAGGGCCTCTGGATGGGTGTGCCCATTGCTGTGCACACAATACTATGCTAATTCTTAAGGGAAGGAATCAAGCTGCTATGAACATAGGGGTGCATATATTCTTACTGATTGGTGTATCGGGATTCTTAGGATATATTCCCAGGAGTGGGGTTACACAATGGAATATTACGGGGCTGAAAAAGAAGGAAATTTTACCTTTTTTGACAGCATGGAGGGACCTGGAGAGTATATATTAACTGAAATCAGCCAGTCAGAGAAAGACAAATATCAAATGATCTCACTAATATGTGGAGTCTAATGAACAAAATAAACTTCTGAACAAAATGGAACCAGAAGCATGGTGGCCAGTGTCTGAGAGTGTGGGGTGGAGGTGACAGAATAAAGAAGGTGAAACGATTGGCTAAAGAGCCTATATGCCTACCCCGTGGACACAACAATAGTGTGGTGAAGGCCAAGGGAGTGGGAGGTGGCGGTAGGTTGAGGTGGGCAAGGAGGATGGATGGGAACATCTGCAATAGTGTCAACATTACAAATTATTAATTTAAAAAGAATATACTTATTTAATGTACAGTGCAAGTTCCATATGACCAGTGCAGCAGGTACAGTTTTGAACAGATGGGTGTCTTTCCTGTACGCATCCTCGTACCTGTCTCATGTAGGAATTCATGTTTGCATCTCAGTCTGAAACAGGGGATAGTCCACATACAGAGGAACGTTTGGCACTGTGCCTCCCAGAAGGTCTGTCCTAGCTCCCTCATGGGTTTATTTCCTCATTTAGTTCCTTTTCCACAAGGCAGGAAGGAGGGAAAATGTTGCCTCTGATGGGTGAGCTGTCATTTGGAAACTTTTGGTTGCAATTTTCAGAAGCATGCAATTTTTAACTACAGAGTGAGCCGTGACGAGGGTACCAATTTTATTCTCCTCCCTTCCCCATGTTGTGTTTTCACTTGACATGAGTTGTTTATTTCTCCCTTTTACTTTTCAGCGGACAGTGAAAAGAGAAAAGGCAAGTACCAATATCACTCAACTCTTTGAACTCCTGAGTTAAAAAGGCAAAGTGTTGACAAAAGCTAATTCTAAAACTGCTTTCTTTTGACAATTAAGTTATTTTGCAATTTTGTTAAACTCAAAGATTTAAAACCTGTCGACTTGCAAAAAGACTTGTGTCCACATATTATAGTCATGCACTTTCTCAATGATTATAACAACTACTAAAAAGACTTTTCTAGGATTTACAGATTATCTTTTAATTGTACAAAATAGAGCTCACTGAAAGACGCCTTGCTTAATTTAATATACATGGAAAAAATGGCCAAACTAAAATACCAATTTATATATACTACTGCTAAGAAAATATTTGAAACAAAACTATTTTATTTCATTAAATAAATGATGTGGTACAAACCCTGAATGTTCCCAGTACCTCAAGCCACCCATAAAGATATACGTATGGGATACAATTCTAGGTGTGCTCTCTCTGCCTAGAGCAACATTTTCCTTTTATTTAGTCATTTGAGAAAATTCACTTATTTTTCTTTCCTAAGGAAAAAGCACTGCTAATTTTCCTGTTTCCATTTGTGTCGTGCTTACTCTTTTTCATATTCACTGCACCAGTTCACTTTGCAGTGGCAGTTTTCAACGGATCTTAAATTTCTGTGGTTATTTCCCTTATATTTACCAAAGTTTTCCATTTTCTTTTTCAGAAGAACTTCAGCAAGAACTTGGTAACTTTCCTCAGACTGCCATTCCATTAGAGATGTATTTCCCTGAAAAGAATCTTTTCTCGTCCATATCTTAGTCTCTAAATCATTAGGGTGGTATGCTATTATAAGTTAGTAATGCAGTTATTCCATTACATAGAAAGCTTCCTTTAACGTGGGTTCCCCCACCCCTCCATGTGCTCTGAGATGGAGAGCTATTGTTTTATGCGTGATGTCCCTGTTCTTAATGGAAGGGTTCAAACTCCAAAATTACTGAGTGAGATAGTTCCTTCTATGCTGGACTTCTTCACATTTGTCTAGTCCAGTGGTTCTCAACCTTCTGGCCCTTTAAATACAGTTCCTCATGCCCTAGCCCGTTTGGCTAACTGGATAGAGCATAGGCCTGGGAAATGAAGGGTCCCAGGTTTGATTCTGGTCAAGGGCATGTACCTTGGTTGTGGGCACATCCCCAGTAGGGGCTGTGCAGGAAGCGGATGATTGATGCTTCTCTCCCATCGATGTTTCAAACTCTCTATCCCTCTCCCTTCCCGGTCATTCTATCGCCAAAGGGGTCATGACCCACAGGTTGAGAACCGCTGGTCTAGACTCATGTCAAATATAATCTTGAGACTTGCTTCTCTTGACCACATTCCCGTTACCCATGGTACATAAATATTTTTGCATGATTTTGCCTGGTTATTTTTCTTAGTTATTACACCTCTTATTTTTTATTTTTATTCACTTAATTATTAATTAAACAAATTATGTTTCCTTCAGAGTATTTTATACATGTGTTTTTCACTCAGTTTAACTTAATTGACAATTTATCTCTAAAGTCTAAAGCCATTTTCTAAGATATTCCTATCCCTTTACAAGAATTATTTAAATCCTCATGTATTCTTAATTTGTAGACGTTTTTTTCCTTCCTGTCTTCATGTTATGCTCCCGCCTTCCACTCCTCTCTGTGGCTCCCACCTTTTGTTGCTTCTGTGTTTCCATCTGTCCTACACTGAACACTATTATCATGCTTGAAGAAAAGGATATGAATGTAATAGAAGACAGAAGGAGGAAGTTCAAAGCATTCAGAAGCAATGGGACAAACACGGGGAGAAGTGGAAAGACAGTGAGAGAAAACAGGGAAGGAACAAAGCCAAGGCTTCCTGTTTTGTTTTTGTTTTTGTTTTTCTTTTGCAGTTTTGATGAAGGCGCCATTGTATGTTGGTGAGTGACATGGACTGTGATGAAAGAAATCTTATTATCAAAGATTTTTTAGATGAATACTGTGTGTGCAATTCTGAAAATCAAAGAACCCCAAAGTATACATTTCATGAACTCAATATATTATTCAATATTTTAATAGATAAGAATATGTTTAAAGCATTACATTTTAGCAGATTTTATTTATTAATTTCATCTCACATTGTCTTAAGCATAGGTAGAGTGTTCATCATCTGCTAAAAAATTTAGGAAACTAAAGCAAAAAATTAGTTATTTCGTCAGGCTCACCATATGCCCTATTTACTCTCAAACATCCTAAATATACTATAGATATTTATCCTATAGGAATGTTGGGTGAGGAGCCATAAGAATGAGTCAGATCTTCAAGTCAGACATAATTCAGCAGATGGTATAAGAGCTTCTAGTATATTGCAGAGTATTATCTTTGGCTGCTATTATCTTGAATTAATCCCAGGGAATTTATACTCATAGAATTCTGGACAGACAGGCAGCTTAGCTTTCAAATGGTGGGTCCTGATGTTCATTTGTTCTGTTCCTTTTAGATTGGAGAAAAGAAGAGTTTGAAACTGGTGGGTCTGTGATGGTCCCAGAGGGGCCCTGATCCTTGTGGGGTGGTCTTGGGGAAAGATGGATGGAGGTGAGCTGGGTCTACCCAGGGCCAGAGCAGATCTCACACAATGAGGATCCTCTGGCCCAGGTAACTGAGACCGTCCTTGAAAACATGGCGGTCCACTTGTCTTTGCAGTAAATGTGACTCTGGATGCAGGCACTGCCCATCCTGCGCTCCTGTGTGAAGATGGGAAACGAGTAACCTGGCGAGAGCCTTGTCAAGATCTACCCCACTCCACACAGAGATTCGACTCCCTTCCCTGCGTGCTGGGTCAGCTGGACCTCAGGACAGGGAGATCCTTCTGGGAGGTGGAGGTTGGGAATGCACATTCCTGGGACCTGGGAATTTGTAGGGATAATGTCACAAGGAAAGGGAGGGTTACTATGTCTCCACAGAATGGTTTCTGGGCCATAAGGCTCTATGAGGGGGCGTACTGGGCCCTCACTTCCCCAGAAACCCCTCTTAGTCTAAAACATGAACCCTGTAAATTGGGGATATTCCTGGATTATGAGGCTGGAGATGTATCTTTCTATAACATGACAGATGGGTCCCACATATTCAGCTTTCCCAAGAACACATTCTCTGGTGCCCTAAAACCTCTTTTCAGGCTTTGGTCATCTGACGCAGGCTCCCTAACCATCTGCCCGGGTGGAAGAACGTCCGATGATTAATTGATATTCCTAATTAACTCTCATAAGAAAGTATTACTTTAAGTCCCGATGATGATACAAACTGATTTTGTCCTTCTTACTGGTTCATGTTCAAAATGAAGTTCTGAGACACTGATGATTTCCCTCATATCAATTCCTCCTTCTTCCTTAGTTAGACTCCTTTCATTATTGCCTTGTCCTAGGACAGCCTAATACAGTGATGGCGAACCTACGACACGCATGTCAAAGGTGACACGCAAACTCATTTTTTTGGTTGATTTTTCTTTGTTAAATGACATTTAAATATATAAAATAAATATCAAAAATATAAGTCTTTCTTTTACTATGGTTGCAAATATCAGAAAATTTCTATATGTGACATGGCATCAGAGTTAAGTTAGGGTTTTTTTCCAAATGCTGACATGCTGAGCTCATAGGTTCACCATCATTGGCCTAATACAAATGTTAGATTTCCTAATCTCCCCTGCTGCATGTGACTAAATAATGGCCCCTGTATTGTAAGGTGAATGAATTATCCTATATGACTACTGAAATGTGTCCTTAAGGGAAATTGTGGCCTTTTTTCCTTTACTTTTTGCTGGCTATAATGTTTCATCATGGATAGAACTCAAAACACATCTATAAACATGTAAAATGACATGGATGACAGAAAAGACAGAATGAGTTTGGGTATTTGACAACATCATTGAAATACTTTATTGCCCAATTCCTGAATTATTTTCTGTGAGAAATAAACTTGTATATCTTTAAGATGTTTGTATGTTGAATATTTGTCTCTAGTGATTGAATCTTACTGACTGATGAATTCTCCCTTGAAGGACGGTAGCAGATGGCATCCACAGTTGAATATTCAGGTGAACCCCGAGGTATAACGTCCTGCTCCCCCAGTGTGTCAGTCTCATTGGGGCCTCTCACTTTCTCCTGACCCGTCAGTCACTCCTGACTTCACTTACTCCCCTTTTCTCTATCAGTGTCATGGTTCATACTGTCAAGTATTCCATTGCTAATAAATGGAAACCTGGATGTTGTTGTTCTTCTGTCACATCAGCTTGGAAAAACAATATTGATTAATCTAGTTATCTATTTCTCAGAAAGGCAGCTTACCATGCTACAAAGATCTACACACACAAGAATATTGCACAGTCACTATCACAGCATGGACACCAGCACTCTGGTACACCTCACATGTATCTCCAGCCATTTGCATTTCCTTAGTTTTGTGGTCAATTTTATTAAAAATTTCACTTAGTTTTAATTCCAACTCTACTGCCCCCCTTTTCCCAATATTGCTGTATGCCCACTGTGAAAAATAATAATAATTAAGGAGGAGATGTCAAAAGATAATTGTCTCAACTTTGTAAGAGGAATTGTCTCAACTTTGTAAAAACTAATATAACAAACCTATTTGAGTCAGCATCTCTCCACTACTCCTCCCTCGCCATTACCTTAAGGGAAGCATCCCACTTCCTTTACAGGGATCATCATTCCTTCTTCTCTCCATCCATCCTGTACTATCCTCTCTGGTACTAGAATCCATCAGTTACTCCTCTCAGCCTTTATCATAGCTTTCTTTCCGATTAATATTAAAATTTTTTAAATTTTTCTCATCTTAAATTCAAAACTACACAATTTTTCATCAGTTCTGTATTCTCTGAGATATGCGCTTAATTCTCTTTACATAATCAAACTTTTCAAAATAGTTACCTAGTATACAAATAGTCTATTTATATTTCCCTATTTCCCATTCCCTCCTCAGCATACACTATGATACAGGTTGAATTGCACTCCCCCACTCCAAAATTCAAATTTATGGGTTGAAGTCCTTACCTCCAGTGTTCAGAATGTGACATTATTTGGAAGTAGGGTCTTTGTAGACATAATTAATTAAGGAGAGGTCATACTAGTTTAAGGTAGATCCATAATCCAATATGACTGGGTCCTTTTAAAAGGGGGAACTCTGGACACTGACAAGCACACGGGGAGAACATCACGCCAAGATTGGAGTTTCGCTGCCACAAGTCAAGGAATGTCCCTGGTTGCTGACAAACCATCAGCAGTGAGGAGAGAGGTATGGGACAGAGCACTTCCTAGTCCGTTCAGATTTGGTATGGCCCTGCCAGTACCTTGATCTCAAACTTCTAGTCTCCACAACTGTGAGACAATAGACATCTGTTGTTTAGGCTGTTCTGTTTGGGGTTGTTTGTTACGGCAGCCCTAGCAAACTAATAGACTATTTTTATTCCAATAATTCCACTGAACTTTTCATCCTAATGCCACCATTCTCACAGTGGCCTCAGTGGGTGCAATAGCAGAGAGGTGACCCACATGTGTCTGCTGTATATGCCCAGGTGCCCCTGAAGAGACGGCGTGGAGCTCCGGTATGTTGTGGGACCAACCGAGTGCAGTCCTCAGGCACTGAGTGCCAGGTATCAGGAAGTCTAGCTACACACCCACAAAGTGCCATCAATTCTTCTAAAATAGTTTCCTACAGTTCAATCAAAATGTTCCCAAAAGAAGATTTGAACCCAACATACTATCCCAGCCTCACCTTCCCATTTTATGGTTAGTCTCCCATGGCTTTTATACGCTTAAGAGAGAATCTGGGGGATAAGAGATCAACCAAAGGCCTTGTATGCACGCATATAAGCATAACCAATGGACACAAGACACTGGGGGATAGGGGAGGCCGGGGGAAGGTCAAGGGGAAAAAAGGGGGGGCATGTGTACTACTCTTTGTAATATTTTAAACAATAAAACAAAATTTAAAAAAAAGAGACAGAATCTAAGGAGAGGACGTCTCCTTATAAATCAGCAGGCTTAAAGCAAAAGCCTACACCCTCCAAAGATAATTTCGTTGAACTCCTATCAAAACCACTCATCCTTCAAGGCTGGCTTTTTGGGTGAACAGGATGCTAACAAGGAGAAATAAAGTTCCACCTCCAGATCAGTACTGCTCCTTCTCTGTTTTGTCATTCAAAACCCCTAATTCATGTTTTATCACAAATGCTGTTCACAGTTCTACAGTAATCTCTTGGGATAGAGATACCTGGACTATATGCTAATGACAAAGCAACTGTGTGTTCATACTGAACACCAAACCATATGCAATGCATCCTGGCACTGGCATCACGGGCACCGTGACACAGCCTCATTGTTTGCACGTCAGAGAGCCACAGGCCCACTTTAGTGCAGTGTCAGCCTGACCCACATTTCCCAAATGACTCGAGAGTCCGATTTACTATAAATATCACCTCATTGCTTGCATTGGTACAAGTGACCTGGGTTCAGATCACAAGGAACTTTAAAAGACTCAGCCTTGCCCTGGCCAGTGTGGCTCAGTTGATTGAAGCATTGTCCATGCACCCAAAGGTGGCAGGTTCAATTCATGTCAGGGCACATACCCAGGTTGTGGGTTCGATCCTTAGTTGGGATCCAGGCACATATGGGGTTGGGGGAGCAGCCAATCGATGTTTCTCACTCACTTGGATATCTTCACTCTTTTGCACTCTCAAAGAGAGAGAGAGAGAGAGAGAGAGAGATTATTAAGTCTAGAGGAATGATTGACTATGAAACAATGAGGGGAGAGGGAGAATTAAAAAATTGTATAAGTTGCTTTTGGCCCTCTGCCTACCACTTATGATTTTGTTTTTATTGTATGTTATTTTTTTACTAGAGGCCTGGTGCATGAAATTTGGGGGTGTGTGGGGCGGGGGAGGATCTCTCAGCCCCGCCTGCATCCTCTGCAATTTGGGACCCCTACACCTTTTTTTTATGTAGCTAACCTCTTCACAATCTGTATCAAGTATTTTCATAGTATATCATTTTTTTTCTTTTGCAGCAACTTAGAGTGGATGCAATGTGCTTCTCATTCTTGTATCTGAATTTTTTCTTCTTGCTCTTGTAATAGCAAAGCTTATCCAATTTACATTTGTCCTTCAAGGGCTTATATTTGGTTCAGTTTCTAGTTGGCTCCATGCTTTTTTTTTTTTAGCAATTAATTTGGGTTGTGATAGTAAACCTCACTTGTAATCAAGCCTGTAGGTCTCTCTATCTGAATATTTCTGTAATACCTATCACTTTAGCATACCAGAGATGGTGTTCATTTATAGAAAATAACAATAAATGTCACCAGATCATTTGATCTTCTAGTAATATTTTATAGCAAGATGTATTATTCTAGTAATTTAACTATTACAAAACTGAGGCGCACAGAAATATATCACATTGAACAATAAAGAATGACTCAAATATCAGAGCATAGTACACTTAGGGCCTCCCTTGTCCTGTGCCTCAGATATCATATTACCCAGTTCACATGGAACTCAGCTTCCTTTAAATAGGAAGGGATGCCATACCCATGAAGCAGCTACTTCCACACATTTTTTTATTCAATTCACAGCACATACTCTTTGTACTAATTGTTGGAAAATAATCCTAGTAATTGCCTCTGTTCCTCTCTGTATTGTTGCCTTACGTTCTGATGTTATTACTGCACTTTTATCATCTACTTGCTCTAATAAGATTGTGAATTTTTTAAGGGTAGAGATCATGACTTGAGCTTGTGCTTCTCAGTCATGGTGCCTAGATCAGTGATGGCAAACCTATGACATGAGTGTCAGAGGTGACACGCAAACTCATTATTTTGTTGATTTTTCTTTGTTAAATGACATTTAAATATATAAAATGAATATCAGAAATATATGTCTTTGTTTACTATGGTTGCAAATATCAAAAAATTTCTATATGTGACACGGCACCAAAGTTAGGGTTTTTCAAAATGCTGACACACTGAGCTCAAAAGGCATCACAGGCCTAGATAAATACTTAAACGCCATCCAGTCCCAATGACTGTGATGAGAGAGGCCCACCATTGCTGGAGACCTCTGATTTTTATTTTTATTCACTTGTTCTGTGCCTTTACAGAGGGGTGATAGATTTTGCTAAGCTGGTGCCCAGAACCTGGGGCGACTTCACCCGGGCCGGCCGCAGCCACAGGCACTCAGGCTGCTTTGTCAGAAGAAAAAAAAGATAAGATGAGAAAAAGGAAAGAGAAGGAAGAAAAAAAAGTTGACTTGTGGGGAAAAAAAAGAAAGAAAAACTGGAGTAGGAAAAGAAAAGAGGAAAATTAGATATATGAACAATGAAAGGGTGAGGACTACGCCCTCCATCTTACCCTGGGTCCTCCATTTTTGGGCAGAGCCATGTGCTCGGCAAGGCTTCTTCCCAGAAGCCCAAGCCTCTGCTAGCCACACCCAGGATTTCTCTAAACTAACCAATGACAATCAAGGGAAGTGCACGCCATCCATATGACCACATCCTGTGTAACGAGACACCGACTTGCGCCTGGCCAATTGGCAGGGCCCACAGTCCCCTCTCCTGCCCTTACTCCACCCCCCTATAAATCTCCTGTTCACACCAGGCTAGGTCTCTCTCTGCCACCTGCTGCTGTGTCAGTAAGGAGGGTAAGGGAGCCAGAACCTGGTTTGCATAAAAGACTCTTTGCTTTTGCATCGGACTCGCTGGCTCCCTGGTGGGCTCTTAGGAATCTTGAAATCTGGGCATAACAAACAACAGACTGTTAGGTTAGGTGGCTCAGGAGGCGGCGCAAGAAATAGAGACTCCAGTGAATCGGAAAAGAAAAGAAAGGAAAAGGTTTATTTCTGCATCCCCGGGAGACCCACGTACCCCAAAAGATAGGGCTTGGCAGGGATATGTGGATTAAGGGAGAAGAAGCCAGTATCTGTGTCTGGCACCTTGATCTGTGAGAAATTCCAGGGAAGTCCATTATCTTGTCACATGTCTGCATGTATCCGAACCTGGGCTCTCTCTCTGACCTAGCATCCCGGCCTTTTGGTGATAAGGGATGGTGACTCGTTCTGACTGCTTCCAGCTGGCTAAGGATGACGAGGGGGGGCGTTTAAAGGCCAGGGTTAGGCAGAGGCAGGTCAGAGGGCAACCGAGCGTAGGGATGGAGCAGGAGCTGATTCACAGTCACCCGTGACACCTCTGTGACCCAGGAGCGGATGAACTTGAGGCAGGGGGCTAGGAGAAAAAAGAACACAGATGAGAATCAGGCTAAAAGAGGAGGTAGTAGACTCCAGGGCTAACTGGAGCTTGTCATTAAAGTCCTGAGCAGTGACCAGACTGTTCCCGAGGGCCCCCCAGTGAGGCCTACCGAGGCAGCGCTACTCACCCCTAACATGACAGGGAAGAAGGCATCCTGGCGTGTCCAGGGGTGGGATGGAGGGAGCAGCCAGGCGAGCTCCGACTACAAGGTTAGTTGGGGAATTACTGTGACCACGAAGCAAGGCCCAGGGTCAGAGAAGTTCATGCAGTTGCTTAAGGTGCCGTTGCACCAAAAGAAGGTGCCTGGGCTGGCCTTGGTGAGATTGGCTGCAGTGTGGTATGACAGTCTCTCCCGTGGCAACCCCATAGGTGTTGACATCTTGATTACACCTGTCTAGGTTCCGCTGGTTGTAAGCAAAACAGACATATAGTCAGCCGGTATTGGACACTGACTGGATGTCGACAGCCATCTGGATCTTTGTCTGACATCCGAACAGAGGGCAGTCCTGAGATCCTACCTGCCGGGTGACTTGTTTGCCGTTCTGGTAGTAGGTTTCATGGACCTTGAACCTCCACACATAAGCGGGTGGGGGTGGGTGTAGGTTGTTCAGGGCGGGAGGAGAAGAAGGAGGGAGGGCAGTTAAGGCGGACCTTAGTGGGGCCCAACACCTCACATTTATAGAAGTCATGCTGCTCCAGGGTCCTCTCGAGTCTGGAGAGGCGGTGCCAGGACAGGTCATCAAGCTGGGGTCGCCAAGCCGCTTGGCCGCAGTGGGGGCTGTGAGGATTACAGTGTGAAGTCCCGTCCACCTAGGCTCCAAGGCTTGTGGTTGTAGGTTCTTAAGGAGGACCGAGTCACCAGGGTGAAGGGCTGGTCTTGGGAGTCCTGGTCGGTCGGCTCTGGCTTGGGCAGAGACCTGTTCTCGTGTTCTCGGAGCAATTGCCTGGTTAAAGACAGATATGGAAGAGATGATGTCACCAAATCTTCTTCAGGGATGGTGGGCGGCATTTGGTGAGCCTGAGAGAGGTAGGTATTGCAGTGAAAGTGAGAGGAAATGTTAGAATGTGCTGTTATCCAAAGGAAAAGAGAAAGGGAGGGAACAGTGGAAGCGAGGGACCTGGAGGCTGGAGAAAAGGCGGGGAGGGAGGGAGGGAGCAGGTCTCGCAGCCTGTTCCCAGGCCTCTAGCCACTTGGATTTTAAAACTGCCGCATTTTTCCTTTGGGAAGGGTGGAGGAGGATGGGGCGAGGTCAGAGCAGTTTTCAGTTCAGAGGAGGGGACAGTTGTCAGGAGATAAGGAGATAAGGTGGAGGAGATAAGGCGTTCACAGCTGAACTAGGCAAAGACTGAGCTAGGCGACTGTGGTCTGGGAAAACTGGGTCCCATGAAGGGATGCATGGCAGTGGAGGATCGGTGTCCCTATAAAGGGAGGGGGCCAGGAGTGGGAGGAGCAGGGAAGCTGAAGAGCTCAGAGTGAGCTGCAGAGTGGCCATTAGGATGGTGAGGATGTCTTGTCCTAACAGGGGCATGGGGCATGCTATCATCAAGGAGGCAGGGAAGGGGTCCGGTGGCCAGCGGGCAGGTGGATTTGCCGTCAATACCCATGTCCGAGATCTTGGAAGGATAAAGGGGCCCTAAATAGGAGAGCAGGACAGAGAAGGCAGCCCCCGTGTCAACCGGGAAGGTGACCTACTACCTTCATTGTGACCCGAGGCTCAGCGAGGGGGATTGGAGTTATTGAGGCTGGGCTTCTTCAGGCTTCAGCCAGTTCCAACATGGCCAGCGGGTGCGTCCTGGCCTAGAAGGGTATCCCCCCTAGGCTGAGGCGTAGGAGGCCCACCACTTTTCCAGGGCAGTCACTCTTCCAGTGACCACTTTGACCGCATGCGGGGCAGGGCTTGGTCGGAGCTTGGGGCCAGGGGCACTGCATTGCCCAGTGGCGTTCATTTCCACATTTGAAGCATTCTCCGGTGGCGTTCCTTTCGTTGCACCCCCACTGCTCACAGTCCCCTTAGGGCCATGGAGGCTGCCGTCGGCCTCAGGGCCACAACTAAGGCCTGACTGCAGGTCCACCTTCTGTGGAAGGCAGGCCTCCCATTCTGACTGTGCCTGCTCCTCCAGGGCATTAAGAACCTTCAAGGCCATTTTTCACTTGATCTCGGACCTGGGTTTGAGGACTAATAAAGACCTTAAAGGTCGGGTTAGAGAGTGGGGGGCATAGATTCAGACTATGCCCTCAGTTCCTGGACGGGACTATGGCAGGGGTAGAATGGGCACAGAAATGGAAGAGGCTGTTTTGGAGCTGACGTTCTTAGGATTTGGGCTCTAGGGATAGGGAAGGAGGAAGTTGCTAGATAAGAGGGTCTGAAGAGAGCCCAGCTGCAACCTCTCTCAAAGGGAACTGGCCGGCCACCTGTGACCACCTGTAAAGTGCTGGCAGTCATGGGGGTGGAGTTTCGGAGGAGCGCACAGAGGAAGATGGGCGGTTAGACCTTACAGAGGGCACTGCGTGGGGTACAGGTTACTAAGGCAGGCCCGTAAGGGGAGGGGAGAGAGCGGGAGAGGTGGCCTGAGTGGGCCTGGGAGAGGTATCTTCAGTGGAGTTTAAAAGCCGCAACCTCCCAGGGACAGAACAGAGGAGGAAGGACAGAAGGAAGGTAGAGCCTACCGATGCGTGTGTGTACCGACTGGCGGGGGCGGCAGGGGACTTGAGTTGCTGGCTCCCGCCATGGCTGCGGCGGTGCGCGGATTACTGCATGGCGGCGGAATGGGGCAGTGCGCGCACAGTAGCGGTGGAGGCGTGCAGGGACACGGGGTTTGTAAAAGGCGATTTGAGTTTTCCTGCTGCCGTGGGGCGGGCAGAAGAAGGGAGGCGGGGTCAGGAGGCGGTGGAGAAGGTGTGGCTGGAGGAGAGTACAGCAGGGAGGGAGAAGGGGAGAGTGTGGACAGACAGGGGCTTATGCCAGCGGGAGAGCAGGCGGCTTTCGCTATCAGGGAATTCGGGGAAGTTCTCCGGTGGAGGGGGTGGGGGGACGCGGAGACGATGGTGGTGCCGTCGCCGTGTCCCACACACAGCACATGAACCCACACCCACACCCACCGCACACACCGGCGGCTCAGTGGCACGGTGCAGGGACAGCCCGGAGGGAGGAGGGAGGGCGGAAGGAGGAGAGATGGCAGAAGAAACTTTGGGGGAGGGACAGGGAACGCAGAGAGATGGAGAGAGGTTGAGAGAGAGACTGAGAGAGAGAGACTTGGAGTGAGTAGAAGTGTGGGAAGATGGCGGCGATATAGGCAGACGCGT
>NW_006291208.1:0-352 GCF_000327345.1 Myotis davidii
ATAGGGGAGGCTAGGGGACTGTCTAGGGTGGAGAGGAAAAATGGTCACATATGTAATACCGTTTGTAATAAAAAATAAAATTAAACAAAAAAAATAAGAAAAAAAGATGCACACAGACTGATGGTGAAGGGATGGAAAAAGTTTTTTCAGGCCAATGGAAGTGAAAAAAAAGCCGAGGTAGCAATACTTATATCTGACAAATTAGATCTCAAAGTGAAGGACATAAAAAGAGATCAAGAAGGCCATAAGGGAACAGGCCAACAAGAAGAAATAACTCTGGTAAACATATATGCACCCAATATAGGAGCACCCAAATACGTAAGAAATCTTGTGGAGGAGATCAAGGGAGAGA
>NW_006291208.1:3792-8144 GCF_000327345.1 Myotis davidii
AATAAGCCAGTCAGAGAAAGATAAATATCACATGATCTCACTCATTTGTTAATTATAGAGAACAACTTAGACTGAGGAAAAGGGACAGACCCAAAGACTGAGAAACAGCGATCAGGTTATCAATCCCCAGAAGGGAAGTAGGGGAGGGCGAGGGTAAGGGGAAGAGATCAACCGAAGGACTTGTATACATGTATATAAGCCAAACCAATGGACATGGATAACAGGGGGATGGGAGCATGAGTGTGTGTCGGGGGGAGGTTGGGTGTTATTGGGGGGGATGAGGACACATTTGTAATACCTTAACTAATAATAATAAAAAAATGAAAAAAAAAATAAAAAAGATTCAACTATATTTTGTTAACATCTAACTCATATAAGAGTTGTTCAGTAAATATTCGTTGAAACTAATTTATGTGTATGTATGTTTATATACACACATAATTTATATATAAATGCATAGAAATTAGGTATAACATAGAAATAAACTGAATTTGTTTTTTAATGGCATGGGTGTACTTCACAGCTTTATCATTACTTTTTGCTTTAAAAATTGCTAAATATTAGTTTATTATTAACTAGAGGCCCAGTGCATGAATTCATGCATGGGTGGGGTCCCTTGGCCTGGCTGGTGATCGGGACCAATTGGGGCTGACTGGCAGGGGGGTGGATAGGGGCTCCAGGAGGTTGGCCAGCTGGGGAAGGGAGGTTGGCTGGCCAGGGGGAGGGGCTAGAAGAGGTTGGCCAGCTGCGGGGAGGGGCCATTGGAGGTTGGCCAGTGAGGGAAAGGGATCACAGGAGGTTGGTCAGCCATGGGAGGTTGACTGTGGGAGCACACTGACCACCAGGAGGAAGCTCCTTCATTGAGCACCTGCCCGCTGGAGGTCAGTGTGCATCATAGTGACTGGTTGACTGGTTGTTCTGGTCATTTGTTTGCAATGGTTACTTAGGCTTTTATATATATATAGATTAGAGGAAAAGACCTCAAATAGCTGCAGCAATCCTGAAGAAGAAGAACAAAGTAGGTGGGATCTCAATAGCAGATATCAAGCTGTATTACAAAGCCACTGTTCTTAAAACTGCTTGGTACTGGCACAAGAACTGCCTTGGCCCCCACCACCATGACTTTGTTCAGAAGAAAATCAGATGTCTGGAGATAGCCAGTTGACCAAGTCTAATTAGCATGTTACCCTTTTATTAGTATATATATCTTTATTTTTTTTATTTTCTAGGATGCTGGAGAAATGGTTCGTTCCTTTGTTGGTGGTTTGGAACTTGTTGTCAATTTACTGAAATCAGATAATAAAGAAGTTTTGGCAAGTGTATGTGCTGCTATTACCAATATAGCCAAAGATCAAGAAAATTTAGCTGTCATTACAGATCATGGAGTTGTCCCTTTATTGTCCAAACTAGCCAATACAGTAAGTAACATCTTTTTATTTTAAGTGCATATTGTTATAAGATGTCATGGTATAGAGTCAAAAGCAATGTGCTTTATGGTCAGACACCTGGGTTTAAGTTTAATATCCATCACTTATTAGGTATGAGACTTGGGTTAATTCATTTAATTCCTGAGACTAATCCAGTGTTAAAATCCTTGTGAAATAAAGGCTGTTGTCACTGGCAAGTAAAATGGTAACAACTGTGTTCTTGTAGAAATAGGAATTATCATTTTTACATCATTATTAATATACCTAAGATAATTATTCATGCTAACTTTAGAAATTAAATGTGCCTCCCCCAGCTTAGCAAGCTTGGATCAGTTGCATTCTTGAGCTAGCAGACTTTGGCAGTCACTGTACTAGTTATCCAGAGCTGTGTCAGATAGAATAAACAGCCTTGAGAGGTAATGACTTCACCATGACCAGAAGTATTTGAGCATAGCTTGGACTACCAATTGGCAGAAATGTCATGGAGATGAAATTCAATCATTGGAAGGATTCTGGGTCTAGAGGGCCTAATACTGAGTTCCTAAAAATATCCACCAGATTCAGGTAAGGACACCAAGTTGTTGCTTGAACAAGCAAACATTAAAATCAATAAAAAGAAAACTATCTTTATTCAGTTATATTATACCTACACAATTAATTAGACATTGGATATAATGGCATAAAGAATACAGAAAGGAAATGGCAGACTCAAAATACGCCATTGTATGCTACACTGTCTTCTTCCTCTTGGGAACCAAGGTATATTACTGATGAAGCAGTATTCCTAGGGTGATAAAGTATAATTAACCCACTTATCCCAGTTAAGTGAAATGCTCTCTTGAGAATGTCCTATATTCTTTAATTATATTTATTACTAAACCACTTGTGGATCTGTAATTCTGTGTTGAGAATATTTACTCAAAAGGAAATTGAGCCTGGAGTAAATAATAATAATAATATCAGGCAAATACCAGTAACTAATACCAAGTGAGCAGGGAGGATCACTTTTGAGTTCACTGAGAATGTTCAGTTCATAAAATGAGAATTTAGGATTGAAACTGGTCCATTGGTGACCCACCAAAATACGAGTTTCCTTCAAGACAGCACCTGAGCATCTAGCTAGCTGTTCTCTCCTGACTCATTGGCATCTTAGTGGGTAATAAACATTTAGTGCATAAACATGATCTCACGGGTTCCTACCACCATTCATTTCCTTTATGCAGAATAACGATAAACTCAGGCGTCATCTAGCAGAAGCCATTTCATGCTGCTGTATGTGGGGCAGAAACAGAGTGGCCTTTGGTGAAAACAAAGCAGTGGCTCCATTGGTGCGTTACCTGAAGTCGAATGATGCCAATGTGCATCGAGCAACAGCTCAGGCCTTGTACCAACTCTCAGAAGATGCCGATAACTGCATCACCATGCATGAGAACGGCGCAGTCAAGGTACAGTTGGTTGGCTTTGTGGTTTCATACAAGTTAGGCAAAAGTAGTCTGAAAAGAAACTTAAGTAACATTAAGGTTTTACCGAAGGGGGTATTTGGACAAACAAAACTGTCTCCTTGTTGGATCATAGCTGCTGTTGAATTTCATGGACTATGCTGCAGAAGAGTTGCGTGGAGAATTTTCTAATCAAATATAAAATGTACTCAGTAAAATAAATAATCATCCTGTAATTTGAACTTTATTAAAGAGAATATACAGTGTATGAACCATCAGTGGCATTCATAATTGTATTTAATATGTTACTTATTTAACACTTAAATAATGAAATATAGGCACCAACTAAATGGCAATGGAGCTGACTGAAACGGCAACCAGTCTGCAGTTTGACAGTCTGAACCATAATGGGAAAGGACAGTTCAAAGACATGCTTCTTTCAAAAATATATCTGGGTTTCAAATTCTCTTTTGCCTTTAACCAATATGCAAGTAGGAGAGTTTCTGCACATAGATTGTAATGTATGTATGTATTACATAGAAAATGCCTAGAGCTTCTGACTGGAATCTTTTGATGACACTAAATATAAAAATACTTAAGAGTTCATGAACAGCTTACATGTATTAAGAAAAATTGATTTTAAGTATTAGTTCTTTTCTATAGCTTGTTTCCTTATATAATATACTATTTATTATCTCAATTGGAGGCTATGACAACTTATTTAAATTTTGAAATGCATGCCCAAAGTGGCCTTAATCTTTCAAACAAGAGTTAATAAAATTTCCAGTTAATCATATCTGGTCAAGTTTACACATGCCAAACATGAAACATCTTAGGAGGATTAGACTCTTACAATAACAATTGATAATTTTTAAGAAATTATTTTAATTTATCCTTCAAATATATTGTAGTTTAACATGATGGTAATTTTTCTAATATTAACACCAACTTACATATAAGTATGTCAAAATTTCCAGTATATGTCTGACTATATAGCACATAAGTCAAATTAGTTTGTTCAAGCAAAAAAATGGCATAAAAAGCCCCTTTTAAACTAAGTACCAATTTTTCAAAGTAAATTATTACTAATTCCAAATTGCTAACGAGTTATAAATGCTCTCACTTCTATATGATAATGGTCTTCATTATCACTTTAAAAATAAAGACATTTCTAGTTTAAAAATTACTGTATGCATTCAATTCTCTTTTTTTCTTTATTGATTAAGGTATTACATATGTGTCCTTATTCCCTCATTGCTTCCTTCCCCCCGTCATGCCCTCACCCCACTGGTGTCTGTGTCCATTGGTTAGGCTTATATGCATGCATACAAGTCTCTTGGTTAATCTCATACCCTAACTCCCATCCTACCCTGCCTTCCCTCTGAGGTTTGACGGTCTGATTGATGCCTCTCTGTCTCTGGATCTGGTTTTGTTCATCATTTATGTTGTTCATTATATAGTCCACAAATGAGTGAGATCATGTGAT
>NW_006291208.1:8710-9314 GCF_000327345.1 Myotis davidii
ACTATTGCCCTAGGAGCTTTATCGGTGAAGATATTGCTTCAGCATATGTCTGAGATTTTGCTGCCTGTAGATTCCTCTAATATTTTTCTGGTTTCCCGTCTTAAGTTTAAGTCCTTTATCCATTTTGAGTTTATTTTTGTGTATGGTGTAAGTTGGTCGTCTAGCTTCATTTTTTTTGCATGTAGCTGTCCAATTTTCCCAACACCATTTATTGAAGAGACTGTCTTGACTTCGTTGTATGCTGTTACCTTATTTGTCAAATATTAATTGAGGGTAGTGGTTTCAGTTGATTTCTGGGTTCTCTGTTCTATTCCATTTGATGTGTCTGTTGTTGTGCCAGTACCAAGCAGTTTTGAGAACAGTGGCTTTGTAATACAGCTGATATCTGGTATTGAAATCCCTCCTACTTTGTTCTTCTTTCTCATGATTGCTGCAGCTACTCGGGGTCTTTTTCTGTTCCAGATGAATTTTTGGAGAGTTTGTTCTAGGTCTGTGAAATTGGTATTTTAATGGGGAGTGCATTGAATCTATAGATTGCTTTGGGTAGTATGGACATTTTGATGATGTTGATTCTACCAATCCATGAACACAGTATGGGTTTTTT
>NW_006291208.1:10901-11871 GCF_000327345.1 Myotis davidii
TGCTGTGGGGCCTTGGGCCTTCTTTTGGATGTTCTGGGTCTCTCTGACCCAGCTGCAGTTAGTTTGGTGATTTTAGATTGCGAAGGGCCAGGCCATTCATATGCAAAAGCCTCTGCACACAGCTTGGGTGGGGCGGGGCCTCAGGGAATCAACAGGGTGGAGCAAACAGCTATGGCAGATCCTCAGCCCTGCCCTAAGAGGACCCGGGTCTCAGTGTCCTGCAGTAATTGCTGCTAGCACCTCTGAGAGAAAGCCGCCCTTAAGTTCCGATGCCAGACAGTCCAGTTTCTCCCTGTATGAGTCTGGGTCCCCAGTGACTTGCCCAGAACTGGAGTACAGAGCTGTCGGGAGCTTGTGTCTCTGTCCTGATTGAAAAAGAACCGCGTCCTCAGTTGCCAGCCCTTTCCGCACAGACCTCCGTACCTCTGCACTTTACTTCCGCACCTCCTCTGATTCTCAGTGTGCTTTTCTCTTTTCTTCTAGTTGTAGAATTTCCACTCAGCCAGCCTTCCTGTGGTTCTGGATGATGTCCGTTTTGTCTTTTAGTTGTATTTTTGAAGTTGTTATGTGAGAGAGCAATTTCAGGTGTTTACCTATGCCGCCATCTTGGTTTCTTCTAAGTCTAATAATTTTTTTATGGAGTCTTTAGGGTTTTCTATGTAAAGTATGTCATCTGTGAATAATGCCAGTTTTACGTCTTCTTTTCCATTTGGATACCTTCTATTTCTTCTTCTTGTCTAATTATTATGGCTAACACTTCCAGTACTATGTTGAACAGGAGTGGTGAAAGTGGGCATCCCTGTCTCGTTCCTGTTCTTAGGTGAAATGGTTTTAGTTTTTGGTCATTGAGTATGATGTTGGCTGTAGATTTGTCATATAAGGCTTTTATCATGTTGAGGTATGATCCCTCTATTCCCACTTTGCTGAGGGTTTTATCAAGAAAGGGTGTTGGATTTTTCCAAATGCTTTT
>NW_006291208.1:12695-18220 GCF_000327345.1 Myotis davidii
TTCTGTTTTCATTGTCATTCATTTCCAGGTTGCTTTTATTTTTTTCTTTGATTACTTTGGTAACCCAATCATTGTTTAATAGCATGCTATTCAGCTTCCAAGTGTTTGAATTTTTTTATTGTTTTGATTGTAGTTTATTTCTAATATTATGCCATTGTGATCTGAGAAGATCTTTGATATGATTTCAATCTTCTTGAATTTGGAGAGACTTTGTCTGTGTCCCACTATGTGGTCTATCTTTGAAAATGTCCCATGTACACTTGAAAAGAATGTATATTCCATGGCTTTGGTGCGAAATGTTCTGAAGATGTCAATTAAGTCCATGTGATCTAGTGCAGCAGTTCTCAACCTGTGGGTCGCCACCCCTTTCGGGGTCAAATGACCCTTTCACAGGGGTCACCTAAGACCATCAGAAAACACATATATAATTACATATTGTTTTTGTGATTAATCACTATGCTTTAATTATGTTCAATTTGTAACAATGAAAATACATCCTGCATGTCAGCTATTTACATTATGATTCATAAAGTAGCAAAATTACAATTATGAAGTAGCAATGAAAATAATTTTATGGTTGGGGGTCTCCACAACATGAGGAACTGATTTAAAGGATCGCAGCATTAGGAAGGTTGAGAACCACTGATCTAATGAGTCATTTAGGATTGCTGTTTCTTTGCTGATTTTTTTGTCTAGAGGATTTATCCAGTGATGTCAGTGGGGTATTAAAGTCCCCTTCTATGATGGTATAGTTGTTGATCTCTCCTTTGATATCTTGCATTCAATTCTTGAATAGGATATGCACAACCTAATATAAGTATACAGTTTGAAAAATGAAGCTATAAAATTTAGTTTGGTAAAGTATCTGACATATAACACATGCTTAGACAATTGCCAGTTACTTTAAAAAAGAGAATATCTCAGAAAAGTTTTAAATGTAATAAGGTTTGCATGTTCCCATTCAATTGACATATATGCCAGGTGTATGTGCGACTCTCGGTTATTTCTTCTAATGCAAGTCAGTAGATACTCTAAATCATTTATGAATTGTAGTCTGCTATGAAAAATGTTGAAACTGTGTTCAGACACAGCTTATATGTATTAGAAAAAGAAAAAGAATGATTAGGGTGAGGGGCAGGAAACAGAAAAGCAAAGAAAGGGTTTGTTACACTCCAGACCCTTTTCTGGGTCATTTTGTGGTGTCTTGAAGGCCTTTCTGTCTGGACTATTTGGATTCCTGACTGCCTGCTATTTCTACTGGAGGATAACTGTAAATAACAGGACTTTTTTTTTTTCTTTTTTACTTTTACTTAGTGGACGCAGGCCCTACAATGGGCTCTCCCTCTTGGGGTCATGGGAAAAACATAAGGACCTGTCTTTCCCTTTTCTGGTTTTCTTTTTTTAAAAAAAATATATATTTTATTGTTTTTTTACAGAGAGGAAGGGAGAGGGATAGAGAGTTAGAAACATCGATGAGAGAGAAACATTGACCAGCCGCCTCCTGCACACCTCCCACTGGGGATGTGCCTGCAACCAAGGTACATGCCCTTGACCGGAATTGAACCTGGTACCTCTCAGTCCACAGGCTGATGCTCTATCCACTGAGCCAAATCAGTTTGGCTCTGGTTTTCTTTAAGGTAGAAAAAATAATGTGGCATACTGGGTTTAGGTAGAAAAAATGAGATTTGGTAGTTGCTTGGATCTGCAGAATAAAGGAAAAGGTTGAATCAAAAATGACTCCAGATTTTGGGCTAGACAAAGAGAAAGATTTTTTAGCCAAGATAATGCAAGAAAATAGTTAGCACAGTAGGGTGGTTAAAATACCTGCAGTGAATGTGTCACATTTCTGACACCAAATGCATATACACTTTATCCACTATTTTGGCAAATCCCTGGCTGTTTTTATTCCTGATTGCTACTGAACCTTTCTAGTCAAATGCTTATGGTGTTATTTCCCAGGTCTGCAAACATTCCTGAGGATTTTTATCCTCCCTCAGGGCTACTGCTGCAGCTGCTCATGAGCAATGTTGACAGGCTCTTTGACGATTACCAGACTCTTCTTATTGCCCTGTTCATAAGTAATTTATTCCAGAGGTTGCTTCCTTCATTGTTCAATTTCCTCAACAGCAGTGGTGATGTCATGCAATGTATCTGTCTCATGCCAACTTATGTTTATTCTATCATAACAGTGAAGCAGCATTGAGGGTCTGGAATAGATTGAGTTCAGTTTCTAATGTGTTCAACTTAAATGGTCAGTTTGAGTTTTTGGTCAAAGCAGTGCTGTCCAGTAAGAATGTATTAAATTTTGTAGTAGCCAAAATTTAAGATAAAAAGAAACAGGTGAAATTCATTTTAGTAATGTATTTCATTTAACCCAATATATCGAAAATATTATCTCAACATATAGTTAATATGAAAAATATGAATATTTTACTTTTTGTGTCTATATTAAGTCTTCAAAGAGTGTGTTTTATAATACATCTCAATTTGGAGCATCCATATTTCAAGTTCTCACCATAGGCTAGTGGGTTTTTTTATTGGACAGCAAAAACCCAGGGACAAGAGAGGAAGTATCAGTGAAGAGGTATGAAGCCATGAGTGAGGGTGGATAAGATGTTTTTGGCACAAAGTTTAGAGAAGCCTGGGAAATCTCAAAATTTTTACTCACAGAGCATGTAAATTAGGAAGAAGAGCTGTCAGAGTAAACTCAGGAAGTTCCTAGGTTAACCAGGTGTTCTAGAAAGGAAGAGTGAGTTTCCAAAGGTTTTGTGTTCAAAAGCTGCTAAGCAGTCAACAAGGATTTCCTGACTCAGTTATGTTGAAAAATAATCCTTGTGTTTGAGCCTTGGCTAGTGAGAATCTCGTCTCGATGAACTAACAAATCCCCTGCTCTAGTAAATACAATGTGAAAGTAATAATTCAGTCCTTATTTCCTTTTTGATTATACACAGACCTCCTCAAAAGTATCAGCATAGGTTCTTGTATCACTACAAAACCTTGTGAATGTGAAAGCAGAGCTATTGGTAACTTTATTGAAAATATGAGAAGTCTAGGAGATGTACCAAAGTTATTTGCTAATCATAACGAAACTGTAACATAGGAAAATAATATTGGAGAGGAAGAAGTTGCAGGAAAAAACTGAGCAAGACAAACCCTGTCCTAAGACAAAAAAAAAAAAATGTGGTCAAATAGAAAGATGATGAGCACCTATAGAAGATATTAAGCTCCCTTCCCCATGGTGACACTGGATTTGTTTTTGCAAATGTCTATACTGGGCAAATGAAAGCTATGCTATGGCCTATAACTTTCTGAAAGGCAGGAAATTTAAGAAACTGCAGAAAATATAATCAGAAGTGGGTTCAGGAGTGGCAGAGTGAGGGGAGAGCCTTTCCATTTGGGTGGAACTGAAATGGTTGCGTTGGCTGCCTCACAGACTCAGCACGTGGAGTGGCATTCCAGAGAACCAGGAAGATGACCCCAAGAGCAAACACACCCCATAGTTTTTGAAGTCTGGTATAGGAAAAGAAAATATCATTCAAATTTTAGAGGCTGAGATCACCCAGGATTTCAGTGTCTATATGCAGTCTACATGCGTACTTAATGTTTGCTTGAGCTATAATGTTTTCTATTAATTGGAACTCTTAATGTGCCTTTGTGGTTTTCAGTATTTTCTTCACATGTCAGATATTTCCTGGAGAGCTGGGATATGTCCACTTGGCGGGAATTGAATTACTTCGTAGGGCTACTAGGAATCGGTGACTATATAATACCGCACAGAGTCATATACAGACTTGTTTCTGATTGCCTTTTTTCTTATTATTTGAATTTTTCTTTAAAGTGAGAAAGAAATTTATGATTACTTGAGGGTTTCATTAAGTTAGATTTCAGTTTAACATGTTTAACTTAATATGAATACATATATCAAATATTTTCCTTATTTCATTTTTATTTTTAACTTAAAATGTAATAGCTTTATTAATATATGAGTAACATACACATGCACATATTTAAAAGGTAAAATTTGATAACTTTCCACACACACATCCAGTAAAACCTTCTTCTTGCCCCTCTCTGTCGCTGAGCAACCACTGTCAATATAGATTAGTTTGCATTTTCTAGAATTGATTATAAATTGGACCATATAGTATGTACTTCTTTTTGTTTGTCTTCTTTCACTCAGCTTATTTTCATATTCATTCATGCTCTTACATGTATCAGTAGTGCACTCTTCTGTTTCCAAGTAGCATTCCATCACAGTTTGTTTATACTTTCATTATTGATGGACATTTGAGTTATTTCCAATTTGGGATTATTACATATAAAGCTATGAACCTTCATGCACAATTTTTGGTGTGGACATATGCTTTCACTCCTCTTGGGTAAACACATAGGTGTGCATGGCTGGGCCATATGGTAACTCTATGTTAGCTTTTTTTAAAAAATATATATATATTATTGATTTTTTACAGAGAGGAAGGGAGAGAGATAGTTAGAAACATCGATGAGAGAGAAACATCGATCAGCTGCCTCCTGCACATCTCCCACTAGGGATGTGCCTGCAACTGAGGTATATGCCCTTGACTGTAATCGAACCTGGGACCCCTCAGTCCGCAGGCCAACGCTCTATCCACTAAGCCAAACCAGTTTCAGCAATATGTTAACTTTTTAAGAAGTTACCAAACTTTCCAAAGTAGCTGTGCCATTTTACATTCCTACAAGCCATGTATGAGAGCATCCTCACCAATACTTGATATGTTCATTCTTTGTTATCTGAGACATTCTAGTAGGTGTGTAAAGATGATTTAGAACATCTTTTGAAGTGCTTATATGTCCACTTTGGTGGTGTACAAATTTTGTGATCATTTTTCAGTTGGGTAAAATGTCATACTGAGAGTAGAAGACTTTAGGATTTTCTTGTTTAAATGGTGGTTTGGAATAATAATATGAAATATATAAGGACTTAGAAAAGTTATAATGATCACATGTTCTGATTCCAAATCAGGAATTTTAGCTATTTATATAAAAAGTTTCTAAGGGTATAAAAATTAAATCACATTTATACATTTAACATATCTACTTATATAAAAACCATGGATGGTGTTCATCACGACCACAAATGCCATGACCAAGCGGAAGGAAGTCAGTCCTGCAGGGGTTGTCTTGGCAATGGTTGTGCCCTCCCCCAAGCTGTTTCCTGTAAGGGCGGGGTTTGAGGCAGGAACCCGCCCTGGGAGCGTGGAGGCATATCTTTCTAAAGTGTGCTGCACCAGCACGGCCAGGGGTGAACCTGAGTGGGGACGGCTGAAAGGCTTAGAAAAGACAGGCAAGAGAATGAAAGCCGGGTCTCGGTGGAACGCTGCTTCTCTGAGAGACAGTGACCATGCCCACAGCCATGCCTTTATTTTATAGCAGATGCTACCAGGCAAAGTAAGGGCGTGACCAAGATGTTTACAACATTCTCCTGGGTTTCAATCCTACTCAACTACATGCACCTGAACTAGATCAAGCCCACATCACTCAGGCAC
>NW_006291208.1:19037-21710 GCF_000327345.1 Myotis davidii
TTTTATTAATAACTGCATATATTATTTTCATATACATTTTACTAATTTCCTTTCATCTCTCACACTTCTATTACAGAGAAAGGGCAAATAGCAATATTAAAATATCTCTGCTAATTAAATTCCTTTTTTAAAAATATATTATATTGATTTTTTACAGAGAGGAAGGGAGAGAGATAGAGAGTTAGAAACATCAATGAGAGAAACATCGATCAGCTGCCTCCTGCACACTCCCCACTGGGCATTTGCCTGCAACCAAGGTACATGCCCTTGACCGGAATCGAAGATGCTCTATCCACTGAGCAAACCGGTTAGGGCAATTAATTCCCTTTTTGTTTTTTTTTGTTTTATTGTTATAATTTATTGATTTTTTTACAGAGAGATAGAGAGAAACATCGATGAGAGAGAAACATCGATCAGCTGCCTCCTGCACATCCCCCACTGGAGATGTGCCCGCAACCCAGGTACATGCCCCTGACCGGAATCGAACCTGGGACCCTTCAGTCCGCAGGCGGACGCTCTATCCACTGAGCCACTGGGCTACTAGTACTTAATATACATCTAAATCAATTTTGTAGAAAATCTTAAAACTATCAAATTTGAATGGCTAATGCAGGCAATCATGGAAAGAATATTTCAGTATTGTTTGATTCCCTTTTCTAAGTGTTTATGTTAGAGTGTATTCCTTATCCAACACTCCTCACACTTTACCTCAGGTAGGAGTCATGTGGGAATCTTGTTAAATTTCAGATTCTGAGCCAGTAGGTCTAGTGTCAGGACTGAGATTCTGCATTTCTCACAAACACTGAGGTGCTGTGCTGCCTTCTGTCTGCAATCACACTGACTGCTAGCAAGTCCTTAGCCCTGGGGAACCTGAGAACAAGGAAAGACCTTAGCCCACTTGCCTCCAGGCCACAAGCAGCTTTCTCCCATTTACAAGCATTGGCTGTTTTTCTGCTGACAGGAAATAGCAGTTAGGAAGCACTGTTCTAGGAGACATAGAGTACATCCTTTCAAAGGCAATAAAATGAATTGCATTGGCTTACAGCTTTGAAGATAGTAATTTAGATAGGACATTTGTCTCTGCGCATGCTGGCTCTGCCTCACCGCAGTGAATTCACCTTGCTTCTGCTAAGTTTCCACCACCCCACTCACTCCCAGCAACATAAACGTCCCTCCCCTTCTTAAAAGCTAAAGGGGAGTAAAGATGAAAGAGAGAGTTGCATGTAAGTGTACCAAAAGAACTAAATTATAATGAAAGTCCATCTTTTTCATTTATTCAGCTTCCTAGGTGGCAGATACTATTCTAAAAGCACATTTATACATGGTCTTTCATTGAATCTTTTCCATTATCCAATGAAATGGGTATTATTATCTTCATTTTACAGATAAAGAAACTGAGTTTCATAGAGATTAAGTAACTTGTCCTAGGTCACCCAGATCACAAGGTAAGGACCCAAGAAATCTAGTTTCAGGGTCTGTTCTCTCAACTCCCATTGCCGGGTAAACCTGAAGTGCCTGAGACACAAGTGTGTGGATGTCATGGGTGTTTAAGGATACGTTTGAAGGACTACACCTGGTTGATAAACTACTTTAGGAGGAACTTTAGCTGTTGGGGAAGGCACAAAGGAGAATGGGACTTGATGGAGAACATACTTTTTTATATAGAATGGTTCTGGTCTTTGTTGTTACAGCCTCCCATCCTCTAAATGCGCTATTTCTCCCCTTAGTTTTCATGATTTTCGAACCTCTCTTACTGCCCTTGAAGCTTTTTCATAAGCTTAACTTATGCCAATTAAATATTATTACTAATAATGGTTATAGAATATGAAGTTAAAGCCAAATGTTTTTGTGATTTTTTTGAAAAAGAATTATTTATATTTCTATCATCACATAGACTTTAGTAAGGGTAGCTATATTTCCCAAAGGCAAGTTTGTACACTTGTTATACATAAGTGGAGCAGGTTGAAATTAAGTCCAAAGCTCATGTATTCAGGTTTTTTAGTTTTAACATTCTTAATTCTAAAAATGTCAAGTATATACACACACCCACACCCATAGAGAAAGCATAAAATACCACTAATATTAACTAAATTAACTAATATTAACCTTTATATATTATTTCATTTCCTAATGGCTTCAGCACACATTTTCTGTCTGCAAACCCTTCTCTCTTCATCCTTAGGTTAGATACACCTGTTCTAAGATGCTTTCTCAGACTTTCTGGGCTAAAGTAGGTTATCTTCCTGTTAACTCTTCATTCAGCACTATTTGTTTCCTTCATTGCATTCAGCACACTTGATAATTATTTTGTCCATTTACTTATTTTTGATCAGGCCCTTCTTTTTTTATTTTTTAAAAAATCATTATTGTTGAAAGTATTATGTACGTCTCCCTTTTACCCCCATTGTCCCGTTCTAGCCCACTCCTGTCCCCCACCCTAGGCCTTCACCACACTATTCACCATTGTCCATGTCCATGGGTTATCCTATATAATAAAAGCGTAATATGCAAATCAACCGAACCTGGAACAACTGGTTGCTATGATGCACACCGACCACCAGGGGGCAGATGCTCAACTCAGGAGCTGCCCCTAGCCCACAGGCCCCAGGCCAGACAAGGCGGGTGCCAGCTGGGACCCCCTGATCGCCCCAGTGATCAGGCCCGATTGCTGGC
>NW_006291208.1:22642-39588 GCF_000327345.1 Myotis davidii
TTCCGATCACTGTCAGTGGCAGGGGGCTTCTTCCTGCTTTCCCTTTCGCCTCCCTGCATTGTGCCTACATATGCAAATTAACCACCATCTTGTTGGCAGTTAACTGCCAATCTTAGTTGGCAGTTAATTTGCATATAGCCCTAATTAGCCAATGAAAAGGTAGCGTCGTAGGCCAATTACCATTTTTCTCTTTTATTAGTGTATATATTTATATCAACCAAAGAACTTGCATATATATACATATATATGTATATATATATGCAAGTTCTTTGGTTGATCTCTGCAAGGGCTATGAGATTCTTGGTCCTACTCTCTTTTGAACTCTGGGAATGTTGAATAGAAGGGCAAGTCCTGCCTGTGAGGAGAATTCATGTACCATATATTTATTCCATTCCTGTATTTTAAATTTCACCAAATAAATTGGAGTCACCCATTAAATAAATAATTAATAAATATTAGAATAGTGAGCTGAGTTATGAGATACTTTTCTTAGACTAACAAATAGTTAATATAAATAGCTATATATATTTTATAGAATGTATATTATAGGACAATCTCTTTTTAAAATAGCAGCCAACCACTGAGTGTCCGCTGCTGGATTAGGTCCTTTATTCATTATCTCACTTAGTTTTCACAATAACCCTATGATGTAGGCATTACTGTCCCCATTTGAAAGATTGAGAAGCTTTAGCTCAACAGTATAAGAGATGTGTCCAAAATCCCATAGAAAGAATGCAGGATCCTTAAGGATGCAGAATATTGCAAGCAACACAAATAACTCAAAATATCTTAGGTGTCAAATAAGATAATGGATATTTGACAGATTTCATGGCCAAGAAAGTAGCAGAGTCTAAAGAAGATACAGACAAGGGAATCCAAGGTTTTTATCAGCTTTTCTTTAATCTGTCATCTCTCTTCCTTTCTGTGTCATTTTCATTTTATTCTTTCCCTGTGAGTTGGGTCTCTCTGTTTCTCCACATTTTCTCGGTTGTTTCTGCAAGATTTATTCCCCAGTCATCCAAGGAGACCAGGTATTTTTCTCTCTTTCAATTCAAGAAATCTTAAGAGAATGGAATCTGATTGGCCCAGTTTGGGAAAAGTATTCACCCCTAGTCCAATCAACTGTGGACAAGAAAATAGTGTGATATTTTATAAAATGACTTCCAAGGTTTAGAACTGATGGTACAAGGGCATTTAAGAGTATTCCTGGTGAGCTGAGAAGACACTGAACATGGTGCACACAAATGTGAAGAACCATGATTTATAAAGAAATATAAATCAGGACCAACTGACATGAGAAATGTTTAGATCAGTTGGCATTCATTATCATGCTATTATTTAGTATGTTTTAGAGTTATCTGTACTTTTATTGTTAGTTATCATTCCAGATCTTTCAAAGATGTACAGAGGGCCTTTTACCCAATACTTCTAAAATGTTGTGACTTGTTTGTTAAAAGTGTAAGTCCTTGCCCTAACTGGTTTGGCTCAGTGGATAGAGCATCAGCCTGCGGACTGAAGGGTCCCAGGTTTGATTCCGGTCAAGGGCATGTACCTTGGTTGTGGGCACATCCCCAGTAGGGGGTGTGTAGGAGGCAGCTAATCGATGTTTCTCTTTCATCGATGTTTCTAACTCTCCATCCCTCTCCTTTCCTGTCTGTAAAAAATCAATAAAATATATTTTAAAAAATTAAATTAAAATTTTTTTTAAAAAAGTGTAAGTCCTTGCCAACAGCTTTGGCTCACTTTATTATTATTTTATTTTTATTAAATAACTTTTTAAATTTGTTTTATTTATTTTTTAAGTACAGTTTACATTCAATATTACTTTGTATTAGTTTCAGGTGTACAGCATAGTGGTTAGACAATCATACTTTACAAAGTATTTCCCCTGATATATCCAGTAATCACTTGGCAACATAATAGTTATTACAATGTTATTGACTATATTTCCTATGCTGTACTTTACATTCTGATGACTGTTTTGTAACTGCCAATCTATAAATCTGAATCCCTTCACCTTTTTCACTCAGCCCCGCAAATGCCTTTCCCTTTGGCCATCAGTCTGCATTCTCTATCTGTGAGTCTGTTTCTGTTTTGTTTTTTTCATTTATGTTGTTCTATAGATACCACATATACATGAAATCATATGGTATTTGTCTTTCTCTTACCAACTTACTTTGCATAGCATAATATACTCTAAGTCCATCTATGCTGTCACAAATGGTAAGATTTCATTCCTTTTTATGGCTGAGTAATATTCCATTGTATATGTGTACCACAGCTTTTTTAATCCATTCATCTATTGATAGACACATGAGTTGCTTTCATAGCTTGGCTATTATAAATAACTAGTGGCCTGTTGCACAAAGATTCACGCAATAGGCCTTCCTTCCCCTGGCTGCCAGCACCGATTTTCCTCTGGCACCTGGGACCCAGGCCTTTGGTCTGGCTGCAGCAGCGAGGCTTGGCTTCTCCACTCCGGCTGCTCCTAGTCCCTCCTCTTTTTTCTTTTCCACTCCTTGAGCAGAGGCCAGGGCTGGCTTGAGCAGAGCCCAGGCCCCCCAGCCCCTTCTTGAGCGGAGTACAGGGCCAGTGGGAAGCTTGGCTTCCTCTGTTGCCAGGAGCAACCCGAGCCTCCATGCTCACTCCAGCTCCGTGGCCACCGCCATCTTCAGTCATCTTCAGTCTTCGCTCCGTGCCTGCGTATGCAAGTTAACCACCATCTTTGTTGGCTTAATTTGCATATTCGCTCTGATTGGCTGGTGGGTGTAGTGGAGTGGCGGAGTGACAGAGTGATGGCTAATTTGCATGTTTCTCTTTTATTAGTATAGATGCTGCAGTCAACACAGGGGTGCACATATTCTTTTGAATTATGTTTTGGGTTTCTTCATATATATACCCAGAGGTGGAATCACTGGGTCATAAGGCAGTTCCATTTTTAATTTTTTGAGAAAACTCCATACTGTTTTTCATAATGGCTGCACCAATCAGCATTCCGACCCAAAAGTGCACAAGGATTCCCTTTTCCCACCAACATTAGTTTTTTGTTGATTTATTGATAATAGCCGTTCTGATGGGTATGAAGTAATATCTCATTAGGGTTTTAATTTGCATTTATCCAATGATTAGAGACATTGAGCATCTTTTCATATGTCTATTGGCCATCTGTATATACTCTTTGGAGAAGTGTCTATTCAAGTCCTTTGCCCATTTTTAAATTGGATTATTTGTTGTTGTTGTTTTGTTGTTGTCGTTGGTTGCATTAATTTATATCTTTATAAATTTTTGATAGTCACTTCTTATAAGATCTATCATTGGCGAATATGTTCTCCCATTCAGTGGGTTGTCTTTTCATTTTGTTGATGGTTTCCTTTGCTGTTCAAAAACTCTTTCATTTGATATAGTTTCATTTGTTTATTTTCACTTTTGTTTCCTTTACCAAGGAGATATATCAGAAAAAATATCAGTAGGAGAATGTTGAAGATTTTACTGTCCATATTTTCTTCTAGGAGTTTTATGTTTTTAGATCTTACATTTAAGCCCATTTTGAGTTTATTCTTGTATATGGTATAAGAAAGTGGTCTAGTTTCATTTTTCCCCCAATTTTCCCAACACCATTTATTGAATAGACTGTCTTTACCCCATTGTATGTTCTTCCTTCCTTTGTCAAATATTACTTGACCATACAGGTGTGGGTTTATTTCTGGGCTCTCTATTCTGTCCCACAATCTACATGCTTGTTTTTATGCCAGTACCATGCTGTTTTGAGTACTATGGACTTGTAATACAGTTCAATATCAGATAGCATAATTTCTCAAACTTTGTTTTTCTTTCTCAAGATTGCTGTGGCTATTTGGGGACCTTTGTGGTTCCATATAAATTTTTACATAATTTTTTCTAATTCTGCAAAATACATCACTGATATTTTCATAGGAATAGTATTAAATTATAGATTGATTTTGGGTAGTATGGACATTTTAACAACGTTAATTCTCCTACCCAGGATCATAGTCTATGCTTCTATTTATTTGTATCTTCTTCAGTTTCTTATAATTTTCTAAGTACAGGTCTTTTACCTCCTTAGTTAAAAATATTACTAGGTATTTTATTTTTTGATGCAATTGTAAATGGGATTGCTTTCTTGTTTCCCTTTCTGATCATTATTGGTATATAAAAATGCAACCAATTTCTGGATATTTATTTTGTATCCTGCTACTTTACTGAATTTATCAGTTCCAGTAGGTTTTTTTTTTTTTTTGGTGAGGTATTTAGGGCTCTCTATATACAGTATCATGTCATCCACAAATAATGACAGTTTTACTTTTTTCTTTCCAGTTTGGATGCCTTTTATTTTTTCTTCTTGTCTCATTGCTGTGGATAGGATTTCCAGTATTATGTTGAATGAGAGTAGACATCCTTGCCTTGTTCCGAATCTTAAGGGAAATGCTTTTAATTTTCCCCACTGAGTATGATGTTAGTTATGAGTTTGTCATATATATTTTTTAAATCTTTACTGTTGAAAGTATTACATATGTCCTCTTTTTTCTCTCATTGGCCCCCTTATAGCCGACCCCAGGCCCAAGCATCCACCACCCTATTGTCAGTGTCCATTGGTTATGCATATATGCATACAAGTTCTTTGGTTGAGATATGTTTCTTCTATTCCCATTTTCCTGAGAGTTTTTATCTTAAATGGATGCTGGATTTTGTGAAATGCTTTTCTGCATCTATTGATATGACCATATAATTTTTATCCTTCATTTTGTTCATATGATGTATGACATTAATTAATTTGAAGATATTATACCAACCTTGCATCCCAGGAATAAATAACCCTTGATCATGGTCTATGATCTTTTTAATGTATTGCTAAATTTTTTTGCTAGTATTTTGTCGAGGATTTTTGCCTATAATTTCTTTCTTTGTCATGTCTATCTGATTTTGGAATTAGGATAATGGTGGCCTCATAAAGTGAGCTTGGGAGTCTTCCTTTCTCAATTTTTTTTGAACTTGTTTGAGAAGTATAAGTGTTAGTTCTTCTTTGAATGTTTGGTAAAATTCACCCGTGAAGCCATCTGGTACAGAACTTATGTTTGTTGGAATTTTTTTATTACAGATTCAGTTTAATTCATGGAAATTAGTGTGTTCAGATTGTCTATTTCTTCTTGATCCAGTTTTGGGAGATTTTATGTTTCTAGAAATTCATCTATTTCTTCTATATTGTCCAATTAGTCAACATATAGTTGTTTGTAGTATTGTTGTATTATATGTTTTTGTTAATCCTCATCTGAGGATATTTTTTCCATTGATTTTTGGAAAGAGAGGAAGGCAGGGAGGGAGGGAGGAAGAGAAAGGAAGAGAAACATCAATGTGAGAGACACATCTCTTAGTTGCCTTCTGCATGTGCCCTGACTGGGGCCTGCGATTGAACCCATAACCCTAGTATGTGCCCTTGACCAGAAATTGAACCCTCAACCCTTTCATGTGTGGGCTGACACCTTATCCACTGACCCACAATGGCCAGTGCCATAGTATTTTTTTTTTAATCCTTGGTATTGCTGTGGTGTCAGTTGTAACTTGTTCTCTTTCATTTCTGATTTTATTTATTGGGGTCTTCTTTTTGTTTTCCTTAATGAGTCTTATTTCAGGTTAAAGGTTTATCAATCTTGTTTATCTTTTCAAAGAACCAGTTCTTGGTTTCATTGATCTTTAGTATTGTTTTTTCAGATCACATATATTGGTCTAGTTTTTCAGACTCTATGTTGTTTATTTCTCCTCTGATCTTTATATGTCCCTCCTTCTACTCAATTCAGGCTTCGTTGTTCTATCTCTAGTTCCTTTAAGTGTAAGGTTAGATTGTTTATTTGAGATGTTTTTTGTTTCTTGAAGTAGGCCTGAGTGCTATACATTTCCCTCTTCAAACTGTTTTCACTAGGTCCTGTAGATTTTGGGTAATTGTGTTGTCATTTTCATTTATCTCAAGGTATATTTTGATTTATTCCTTGATGTCATTGTTAACTCATTGATTATTTAGTAGCATGTTGTTGTTTTTTAAATCCTTACCCAAGGACATGTTTTTATTGATTTTAGAGTGTAAGGAAGGGAGAGAGAGAGAGAAACCTCAATGTGAAAGAGAAACATCAGCCAGTTCCTTCTATACATACCCCAACCGGGGATTGAACCTGTGGTTAGGGTATGTGTCCTGGCTGGGAATCAAATCCACAACTAGAAAATGCTCCACACTGGCCAGTACTTAGTAATGTTTTTAGCGTCTATGTCTTTGTGTGTTTTTCAGTTGTTTCCTTGTAAGTAATTGATTTCTAGTTTCATGCCATTGTTATTAGAGAAGATGCTTGATATGATTTCAATGTTTTTAAATTTATTTAAAGTAGTTCTATATCCTAACATGGTCTGTCCTATAAAATGTGTCATATGCAATTGAAAAGAATGTTCATTCTGCTGCTTTGGGGTAAATACTCTGAAGATATCATTGAAATTCATCTGATCTAGTGTTTCTTTTAAAACTGCTCTTTCTTTGTTGATATTTTGTCTGGAAGAGCTATCTATTGATGTCAATGTAAAATCCCCTATGACTGTAATACTGTTGATCTCACCCATTTTGTTTATCAAGATTTTCTTTATATATTTAGGTGCTCCTATGTTGGGTGCATACATGCTTATTAGGGTTGTATCCTTGTGTTGGATTGATCCCTTTATCATGCTGTAGTGTCCTTCTTTGTCTTTAAAGCCTATTTTGCCTGATATAAGTATTGCTGCCACAGCGTTTTTTGTTTTCATTTCCATTTGCATGAAATGTCTTTTTCCATCTCTTTACTTTTAGTCTATGTGTCTTCTGTTCTGAGATGGGTCTCTTGTAGGCAGCATATCTAGTGGCCTTGTTTTTTCATACATTTAGCTATCCTATGTCTTTTTTTTTTTAATCCTCGCCTGAGGATACTTATTCCATTGATTTTTAGACAGAGTGGAAGGGAGGGAGGAGGGGGAAGAGAGAGAGAAATATCTATCTGAGAGAGACATATCGGTTGGTTCCCCTGAACATGCCCCGACAGGAGCTGGGATCAAACCTGCAACCAAGGTACATTGCCCTTAACTGGAAATTGAACCCATGACCATTCAATGCATGGGTTGATGCTCTAACCACTTAGAAAACTGGTCAGGGCTACCCTACGTCTTCTGATTGGAGCATTTAAGCCATTTACATTAAATTGATTATGGATAGGTATTTATTGCCATATTTTTTCTTTATAACTATGTTCTTCCTTTTTTGTTTTATTTTACCTTCTTAAAGAAGACCATTAAACATTTCTTATAATACTGGTTTGGTGGTAATGAACTTCTTATTTTTTGTTGTCTGGGAAAGTCTTTATTCTCCTTCAATTTTAAATGATAGCCTCACTGGAAAAAGTAGTCTTGGTTTTAGGTCAGCCGTGGGCAAACTAAGGCCCGCGGGCCGGATCCAGCCCATTTGAAATGAATAAAACTAAAAAAAAGAAAGACCGTACCCTTTTATGTAATGATGTTTACTTTGAATTTATATTAGTTCACACAAACACTTCATCCATGCTTTTGTTCTGGCCTTCTGGTCCAGTTTAAGAACCCATTGTGGCCCTCGAGTCAAAAAGTTTGCCCACCCCTGTTTTAGGTGATTGCTTTTTGTCATTTTGAATATTTTTTACCCATCTCTTCTGGACTGAAAAGTTTCTATTGAGAAATCAGCTGATAGTCTTTTGGGTGCTACCTTGTAGGTAGCTCACTGTCTTTCTATTGCTGCTATTAAGATTCTCTATTTATCTTTAGCTTTTTCCATTTAATTATGATGTGTCCTGGTATGGGTCTCTTTGGGTTCATTGAGATTGTGTGATTTCTTGATTTATGTATACTTTTCCTTCACCAGAAAAGGGAACTTTTCAGTCATTATTACTTCAAATAGGTTCTCAATTATTTGGTTTTGCTCATTTCTTTCTGGTATCCCTATGATGTTGTCCCAAAGGTCCCTTAAACTGTCCCCATTTTGTAAAAAATGTTATTCTTTTTGCTGCTCTGCTTGGGTGTTTTCTGTTACCATGTCTGTTACTCTTTATGCTTTATCTAATTTACTGTTTATTTCTTCTAGTATTTTCTTCATTTAAGATATTGTCTTCTTCATTTTTTACTGTTTTTTTATGGTCTCTATATCCTTCTTTGAGAATCCTTATCACCATTGTTTTGAAGTCTGTATCTGGTAAATTGCTTGTATCCATTTCATTTAGTTATTTTTTTTAATCCTCACCCAAAGATATGAGTTTTTAAAAAATTGATTTGGAGGGAGAGGGAGAGGAAGAGGGGTAAAAGGAGGGAGAGGGAGAGGGGAGAAGGGAGGGAGAGAGAGAGAGAGAGAGAGAGAGAGAGATGTGAGAAAGAAACATCAATCGGTTGCCTCCGGTATGTGCCCTGCCCAAGGATTGAACTCAAAACCTAGGTATGTGCCCTGACTGGAAATCAAACCCACAACTTTTTGGTGTATGGGACAGAGCTCCAACCAACTTAGTCACATGGTCAGGGCTCATTCAATTCTTTATCTGGAGACTTCTTTATTCTCTCATTTAGGGCATGTTTCTTTTTTTCCCCATTTTGGCTGCCTCACTGTTTCTGTATATTAGGTAGATCTTTTATCCCAATCTCCGTAGGATGGCCTATTTTAGTAGGTGTCCTGTGGGACCCAGTAGCACAGTCTCCTTGGTCACTTGAGCTGAGTACTGGAGGAATGTTTCTTGCATAGGTTATGTGAGTCTTCCTGTTGTAGTTGAATCTTGATTGCTGTTGGCCTGTCTATGCATGTGGTTAACCCTCAAGCTACTGAGTATGAGGATTAAACCTGATCATAATGTACAAGCTCCTATGCAGGCGTTAGCCACACAAAGCAGAATTTGCCTGAGCATGGTCTGGAGCCTGACGAGCTCTCCCTTTGGATTTGCTACTTGTGAAGCTAATTGGATCCTGCTCTGATGTTGTTTGAATCTCACCACAGGGTATGTTGTTTCTGGTACTGCTTGTGAGGGACTGGTGTAGGGCAGTACTGGTGTAGGGCAGTATCAGATGTTGTTTGTGACTGACCCTGGGCAATCTGTTTGGAGCTACAAAGCAATCCACAGTGTGTACCTGCCTCTGCTGGTGCTAGGCATGCATGGGAAGGACCAAGCCTTGCACCAAGGCCAGCTTCCAACAGCTTAAAGCCTAGGGGAAGGTCAGGAAAAGGCCCACGGCACCCTGATCCTCTGGCCTCCTGCAGCCACCTACTGGATGCCTGTTAGGCTCAGTCACTGAAGGTGTCTCTGGCAGTAACTAGAGTTATGTGAGATCGGTTCTCATGCATCACCAGGTAGGGGTGAGGAGTGTTCACCAGATCAATATGGATTCAAAATCGGTGCCACTGCTGGATCTGAGGCCACTCAGCAAAAGTCCCAGGATGCACCAAGGCTAGCTGCCACCTGCCATGTGCTCACAGACCTTTGTGGTGGGATGGAGTCTCAGGGAGTAATCAGGGGGATGCCAACAGAGCTTATCAGGTCCAAACAGACCAAAATTTGGCTGTGCGTAGGGAGGGTTCTGCATCAGTCAGGCGTGCGAGGCAAAAATGGCCCTGTCCTAGAACCACACAACTCAGTTTGTCATTGATTCTACTCAGACTTCCTAGAAAGTCCAAGCTAGGCAGTGCAGGACCCCCAGGAATTGGGAGGTGGGGCTATTGGATCTCCCATGAGGGGTTGTTGCTGGTCAGGCTTGCAGGAAGGTGAGGGAAATGGCCTCCTTCCCAGAGCCACACAACTCAGTCTCTAGCACCCCTTGAGTCTGCCCAGACCTCACCCAGGCATCAGACTCCCCTGTATTGTATGTTTCACAGAGTGAGGCAACAGGGATTTGGGAGAGTGAAGTTATTGCAATCTCCCAAGCAGATGTTGTATGGATGGGAGTGCTTGACCCAAGAAGATGGTAGCTGCAGTATGGGAGAGGGACTTAGCCCAGTAACCAAGGTAGCTCTCCCCAGAGCCACACAACTCAGTCTCTCCTCACACACTATTCCACTCCCAGCCATCTTTCCGCCCCTGGAGCTCAGGGTGAGTGGCTGTGAATGAGATTTTGTGCACTGGCCTGTTAAGAGGGCGCCTGGTGTTTTAGCAGACTCTCCTTTCTCCCTGGATGATAGAACCCCTGCTGATTTTCACAGCCAGCTGTTATGTTGGCTCCTCTTCTGGGCTCTGGTTCCCTGGGTTTGGGAGTTAGGTATGGAGTTGAGACCCCACATTCCTTAGGGGGAGCCTTTGCAGCTGAGCTATCGCTACAGGCACCACATGTGGGTATGTAGATTGTTTTCGTTGTCTGTCCCCTTCCTACCAGTATCGAAGTGGCTTCTATAAATCTTGGTTATAAGACTTCTTTTTAGCTAGTCTTCAGTTGGTTATTTGGGTTGATTGTCCTATATTAGCTGTAATTCCAGCTTGGTCCAGGGCGGAGGTAAATGTAACTTCCACCTACTTGAACGCCATCCTGGATCCTCTACACAGCTAAAGAACTTGTTCATAATGCAAGGTGTGTTAG
Source organism: Myotis davidii (assembly GCF_000327345.1). NCBI lineage: Eukaryota > Metazoa > Chordata > Mammalia > Chiroptera > Vespertilionidae > Myotis > Myotis davidii. The sequence goes on from NW_006291208.1 coordinate 33,239, forward strand.
TTAAATGAATGTAAATTATAAAATGTGAAAGGTAATTATTTATAGTTTTTATTGAAAAATTTCCAGACCTAGCTATTGCCAATTGCTGGTATGGATTTACAATTCTGAAATTTAAACAATAACTTTTAGCTTTGGTCAAATGCTTTGTCATTAAATGCAGTGTGTTATTATATTGTCAAGCTAAGTTTTAGAAAAGATACTCCATCATTTTAAATTTATGCAAAACAGTTTTCATTTTATGCACATATAAACTTGTGAAGCATTCACATGTTGGTTTTGGGATTTAAAACTTGGCAAATTACAGATTCTCATTTTTGTATCTGGCACTATTAGTTCCAAACTTTAAATTGAAACCACAGGTTTTATCTGGCACTCACACTAAGCTAATGCTTTCCCCTCACATTAAATTAGCTGCTACTTAATGATTAAGAGTTCAACTAGATGGCCAATAACATTAGCACATTAATATATCCAAGTCACTGTCAACTATGCAAAGGCTGCTTGAATTTGGGGCTGTTTAAAACCAAAACCCTGTCCATCGTGTTGTATTAAAAAGTTCATAGCAACAGGTGAATGCCCCAATCTTTTATTTTTGTTTAGTTTAGAGGAAACCAATGAAAGGTAAAATTAAAAAGTCATTTCCATCCAAGTTGTGTAAAAGACCTATCAGGTATGAACCTTCATTCCTGAGTTGGATGACACTGAAAATCATGACCTTGATACTTGCTCCTGAGTATTGTATATTTAGAGATTGTTACTTACATGTGGTAATAAGTTTTCTATAGAATCACTGCCGGATAAAAGAAATATTTTAGGGTTAGGGCGTGTTGGGGTCCATGAAACTTAGATTTGAGGCTGGAGAGTTTTTCTGTTTCTTAACATAATCATGTTACCAATTTTAGGCATATCAGGCTGCATTATAGTTTTTCTGGTCACAAAGAAAATGACATGACTGGGAGTTTATCTTACTAAACTGTACAGTCCAGGATTTCTTAAATTTAAATAAGTTTGGATATCAAGGAATTAGGTTGGCATCGATGCTGCTGGCACCAGATAAAGCATCTTTTGGTCTCAGAAAAAGACACTTTTTCTGCCAAGCTGCAGGTCTGTTGGCACTGTTCTATAGTACCTATGTCCCACAGCTTCTTTGGTGATAAATGATCCATTTCAAATAAATGATATGGCAGCCAACTTTGCAGAAAGAATCACTTTCTAAAAATGAGAGACAATTTTGTAGGGTCAAAAATGCACAAACAGTATGGTAAAATAAAGTATATGCTGCTCTTTTTCATGGAAAAGATTGCTACTGCTACATTTGCCAGATTCAATCAGTATGCCAAAAAGTCGAGGAATCTGGCAGGGGCTAGAGAGTGCAGTTCCATCTTTCATCTGTTTCTTCTCTGTATTTATCTTGCTTCAGAAAATGCCGGGAATGTCTTTTCCTTCCGACTTGGCTCTTTAGCGCAACCACAGAAATACACTGGGCAGTTTCTCATAATTGTTTGGTTACTTATGGTGCAGTCAGTCTTTAAACTTGTGAGAAATATATATATTTTTTATTGGAAATTTATGAAAAGCACCAAGAACTGTTTGTTTTCATTTTCTGAAAATGATTTCAGAAACAAAACAAAATCACTTTTATTAATTGGCAGCTACTTGACTCAATACGCAAAAGCAGGAGGCCAGCTCATTATTTTTAGCCTTCAGCTGACCCAGAATGGTTTTCCTGTATAAAAAGCTATTCACAGATGCTAGACATAAAAATTAATAATAATAATAATGATGGTATTTCAGACTTCATGAATAAGTAATTTTTGGCACTGAGAATATATCTTCTCTTTTCCCCTTGAAAACAGCAATCCTGTTATATACAAAAAGTAAACAGTGCTTGAATTAGCACATTGGAATCTTTAATGTGCCAAAAATATGCATGCATTAGCGTTCCCTCCTAAGGCACCTTTTTTTCACACTTCCTTTAGGATCAAGCAGTTTTTGTTATTTTTTAAAAAAATACAAAAATTTTAGGTTCTTAAGGTCTGTGTTCTCTATTTTTCGACCCATTGCCATAGTGTAAGATGTCTCTTTGAACTGTCTTTGGACACAAATTTAAACGTATAGGTACGAAACAAAGGTTAAGTTTTAAAACCAAGTTAATTATAGCTTATGCAAGTTAGAATCAGAGTAACTATGTCTGTGGTTCAGGAGTGATTGAACATAATGGCTTATCCGTATGGTTAAAAAGTCAGGACTTGTTTATAATATCCTAGTTTACAGAGAGATTTTAGGAAAAAGCTTCCCTTCTCTAGGTCTTTGTTTACCCAGGAATAAAAGTAAGAAAAATATTTCTAAAGTTTAAGCTATCATTCTTTATAACCCAAATTTAAAACTTGAATTCCCAAAGAAGAACAAAATCAGAAAAACATCCCGAATGCTCTGTTTACAGCAACTAAAATGGCATGTAGTTTGAAGGGGTCTCTTTACAATATGGAGCTTAGTATTTATACCTCTGTTTATTGTAAGAAGTAACATAAAATGCACACACTAACTATTGCAAATGTTGATATTTTCACTAGACCATGATTTTCTGATTGGGGGAAATCTGATCAAATTTCTGTGAAAATGAATTTCTAAGGGCCAGTTGCTCAGTGGTTAGAGCATCAGCCCACAGACTTAAGGGTTTTGAGTTTGATTCCCCATCAAGGGCACATACCTGGGTTGCAGACTTGATCCCTGACTCAGGTCAGAGCACAGGCCGAAAGGCAACCAATCGATGTGTCTCTCTCACATCAGTGTTTTTCTCTCTTTCTCTCCTTCTGCCCTCCCTTCCATTGTCTCTAAAAATCAATGGAAAAATATCCTTCGGTGAAGATTTAAAAAAAAAAAAAAACAGTAATAAATTTTTTTTTCTATTTTTTCTTAGATGGTCACTTGACAATGAACCTACTTGTCAGGATATCTACCTGATCTTTTCATTCTATTTTGTATGAAGAGAAGTAAAAATGGGAACCTCTTTGAAAATTGTCATTTTTGCCAAAGAAGAGTAGAAACACTTATCTATGATATGTTTACCTAAGATATGTTTCATGGCATCCAGAGACAGGAGTGCCACTGGGGCCATCGATGCCATGTGGTCAGGGGACAGCAATGATGGAAGTGACTCCCTATGACTTGGAGAGGCAGCAAAGTTGCAGATTTATTTTACAGGGAAATTATGTGTTGACAACAAATTACCACATATCTTGATATAGTATATCTGGATGACAAGCCTTTCTAGTGCCAAAATGTGCCCTAAATTGTGCTTGTACAAGTTGCAGAAATCCTTGCAGTGGGGTAGTTTGGGAGCTGGAAGAGGTGTACTCAAGAGCCTGACTTAAGCAATGCAGAGTCTAGCTCTTTTCTGAAAAGCCAGGGCAAGTCTCCATTTTTATACCTATCTGACAAAGGATGTGTATATGATTCAAATTACATAAAGAATTATTATAACTCAGTAGGAGAAGTTAAACAACTCAATTAAAAATTTACAAAATATTTAAATAAACATTTCAGCAAAGATATAAGATGATATACAAGTACATGAAGAGATATTCAATACCACTAGTTATCAGGGAAATGCAAACTGAAACTTCATGATACACTACCACACACCTAGCAGAATGGCTAAAATTCACACTGACAATATAAGTGCTCACAAGGGTGTGGAGGAACCAGAACCCTCATACACTGCTGATGAGAATGCAAAATGATACAACCACCTTGGAAAACAGTTTTCCAGTGTCTTACAAAGTTAAACACATACCATATAACCCAACAGAGATCGGCCCAAGAGAAATGGACACATATGTGCACACAAAGACCTGTATGTTAACAGATGTAGTAGCATTATTCCTAATCACCCAAATATAGAAACAATAAAAATGTCCCTCAACTGACAAATGGATAAACAACCAAAGCTACATCCACATATTGGAATATTGCCCAGCAACAAGAAGGAACAAACCACTGACACATGCAGCAACATAAACACATCTTGTCAACACTACGTTAAATGAAAAGAGCCCCTTTGTATTTTTTAAAATATATCTTACTGATTTTCTACAGAGAGGAAGGGAGAGGAATAGAGAGTTAGAAACATCAATGAGAGAGAAACATTGATCAGCTGCCTCCTGCACACTCCCCACTGGGGATGTGCCCGCAACCAAGGTACATGTCCTTGACTGGAATTGAACCTGGGACCCTTGAGTCCGCAGGCCGACGCTCTATCCACTGAGCCAAACCGATCAGGGCCTCATTTGTATTTTGAGGTTTAGTCGTGACTCTCTTAATTATCCTCATTAAGTTTGATTTTTATTAAATTAATTGTCCATGCTTTAGCACATTTCAAGTATTAGCTGACAATTGTTTAATAGTGTTTATTAACCAGAACATATTATTAATCCATCAATTTATAACACTTACCTTTAATAATTAAATCAAAACCACCAATATGGCTTACCTGTATTTTTCTTATTCACTGAAATCCTAAAAGAAATAATGTCCTAGCACCAAAAAAAAAAAAAAAAAAAAAGATTCAGTAATGAAACATTTAGGCAATGATCCTGTCAACTTGTAGGCACTCAAGCAGACACAGCCATTTTTAAAAATTAAGATCTTCAGAATTCTCTGATGTATTTCTTATAAGATATAGCCAATGATTTGCATGTAAATTTAGGTAGATTTTGAAAAATCGTTTTAGATGTTATAGATTAATATAATTTATGTAAGTATAATTTAGACAAATGTCCCCAAAGCTAACTCATTTATTCAATTTAGAAACTGGATAAATCTGAGAGAGAAACCTACTAATTAAATAAATAGCACAGGGTGCAGGGAAATGAGCATGCATTTGGTGCCAAACAGAACTGCATTGAATCATGGCTGCTTCATCGTGGATGCTGCTGTTTGTATCAGGAGTTAGAATTCTGCCAAGTCCAGGCTGTGGGTGTGAGATAGGTAGTAAAGTGGTCCTTCCTGGGTTCAGTCTCAGTCCTGTACATTGAACCAATTCAGTAGCTATCAAGTCCTCAGCCTCAATGTTTTCAGTGTGGGCAGATTTAAAGGGCTGACTCACAGCAGCATGTCTCCTAACTGGGCCTGGCTGCTCGTAGATGAGCCCTGTATTTGTGGTGGGCCTGGTGCTCTTCAGACAGGCTGCAGGCAGCACTGGGCCATGCTTGTGTGTGGTGTGGTTCCCCTGTGGCATGGCCAGGATGCAGAAGTCTCATTAGTATCTAAGATCTGAATGTTCTGGTGCAGCCACCTCTGCACCTTAAGTTGTATATTTTGTTGGGACCTGTGTGACCCTATGTAAACTCACAGCACATCCTAAAGTATCTGACAATTGAAATCTGCATCATACAGGATATTCAGGTTTCTATCTCTAACTACAAAATCTTTTTATTAAAATGTAAGCTCTCAGGCAATTTCTTCAGAGACTATATGAATCAGATTATGTGTCATCTGAATGCAAAATTTGGATGGTTGGTAAACAAGTACATACAATCCTATATAATAAAGAGGTAATATGCAAATTGACCATCACTCCAACACAAAAGATGGCCGTCCCCATGTGGTCAAAGATGGCCTGCAGGAGAGAGCAGTTGGGGGCAACCAGGCCTGCAGGGGAGGACAGTTGGGGGCAATCTGGCCAGCAGGGGAGGGCAGTTTGGGGCAACCAGGCTGTCAAGGGAGGGAAGTTAGGGGTGACCAGGCTGGCAAGGGAGGGCAGTTAGGGACAATCGGGCTGGCAGGGGAGCAGTTAGGTGTCGATCAGGCTGGCAGGGGAGTGGTTAGGGGATGATCAGGCTGTCAGGCAGAAACAGTTAAGGGCAATCAGGCAGGCAAGCAGGCAAGCAGTTGGGAGCCAGCAGTCCCAGATTGGAGAGGGTGCAGGTTGGGCTGAGGGACACACAACCCCCCCTGAATGAATTTCGTGCACTAGGCCTCTAGTCTATAATAATAAAAGAGTAATATGCTAATTAGACCAGGCATCTTCTGGATGTCATTTTGGACGTCCTTCTGGACGACCTTCCAGACGAAGCCAGGGCTGCAAGGGCCGAGGTGGCCTATGCAGGGGGGAGGGGCCAAGCCCCTTGCATGAATTTTGTGCATTGGGCCACTAGTAATTAAATAAATGGGAAACGTTGGCTTGAGTATACCCTGATCAGGCTTTTTCTGTAAACACCTTTTCTGGGAGCAAAAACTTCTAAGACTACCATTGTACCTTTAAAAACACTAGCACTGTTTCCTGTGCTTTGAACAAGGCCTTGTGTGATCTGGCTGCTGTCTGGCTCTCTGCCATCATCTTGATTCTC
>NW_006291208.1:39611-46066 GCF_000327345.1 Myotis davidii
CTATCCTCCCTTATGGCATGAACTGCTGCATCCACTCTCCCCTCTTTGATGATAGTTTTAACACAGAACAGGGCTGCCAGCCACAGAATACACATCTCAGCCTCCCCGAATCTCAGTGTGACCATATGAATAAGTTCTCACAAATAAAAAGTGAGAAGTGATGCATGCTACTTGTGTTTCTTACCCTACATAAAGGATGCATGCATACTCCTTGGTCTTCCTCTGTTTCCAAAGGCTGAGGGATAGAAACCACTGCAGCAACTTTGGACTCAGAGACTGGCCAGCACGTTAAAGGTGACAGAGCCCTGCTACCAGCCTGGACCACTTTCACTGTTGCATGAAAGAAAACAACACATCTACGGCTGTTTAAACCAATAAATTTGGGGTTCTTTATGTGAAAACAGTTTATCCTGGACTCAACCTAATGTAGTCATGGTTCATGACTTAGCAAGCATTGGCTACTTTGATGTAAAAAATACTATGCTCTTGGGTGGGGGCAGCTATGCGCCAGGATGTACTAGTGGAGAGCAGAGCAGGGCTGGATGCCCCTCATAGCCTCTGCTGGCACTCTGTGCCCTGAACAAACTGCAAATCCATATAAGTGGTCCCACTGCTCTGCCTGGAATGTGCTGCCAACCCCACCCCACATGTTGTGTTGCTCACATCCATCTTTCAGGTTGCGATTCATTCTTGTTCTTCACAGAAGTCTACACTTACCCCCTACCCCCATCTGTGGTCTCCTAAGACTTGCATGTCTCTCCCTCTGTGTTGTGTTGATGTAATTGTTTGTCTCAGGAGACTATAAGATTCCTGAGGGCAGAAGCCATACCTGTCTTGTCCACTTCCACTTTCCCAGTCACAGTTCATGCCATGAAGCAGAATGTAGTAAATATTTGTTAAGTGAAGCAGTGAACTTCCTCCCATTTTTAGTTGTGCCACATCACCACACCATTCCAATATCAAAATACTTTGCAAATGTGAGAACCCCCCCCCCCAAAAAAAGAAGATTTGAGAAGGGAAACATATTGCCATTATTTTTCTATGTAGTCACATAAGCCCCAGAACTTAGATTATTTTATTTTGTGAGCAATACAGAAAGGGGCTGAGTTCCTTTCATGTATTTTATTTTCAGCTCCATATTTTCCCTGCTGCTAGATAAGTTTAATTTTTCTCTTTAATTTTTCCTTTCAGTTTGTGCCCTGGAAAACTAAGGTGATAAATATAGGCAATCATTGCAAAGTATGACTATTGCCGGGTGCTAATGTTTTCAAATTGCTGATGATTTTTAGGGACACCACAAACTGGCCGCACTGTCAGGAGCATTTGGCAGTCATCACTGGCAGCAGGAAATCAGACTGTAAATTTAGAAAGCATTGCACCATATTCAGGAATGCACCTCCAAGTTACCTCCAAATATGTCATGGTCATGTAGCTGGGGTTCAGAGTGTATTTAACTACCCTTTACTACGTATTTTGTGGTGCACACAAACTTCAGAAAGCACGGTGTCAAAGGAGAGAGCCAGTCTGTTTCATGAAAGTAAAAATTTCATCACAGATTCCACCTGCCACTGCCAAGTTTGGAACACCTTTTTGCACTGAGACTTTATCATATTCTTCAACTTTACTGAAATTTTAAAAATTATTTTTATTACCTCTTTAATGCTCATTAAGATAATTTCTCAGTAACTGCTATGTCAGATGATTTGATGGGGTGAAAAAGAGATGTTACATGAGGGCTTTAACATCCTGGAGAATAAGATTTGCATAATAACTGAAGATGGTGATGACAAGAAGGCAGGGAGGGAGAATGTGTGAGAGAGTGAGGAAGCAATAGAGGAGTGTGTGGACATGTGTGGTATGTGTGTGTGAGCTAGGGACAGTTATATCCTGTGGGTATTCCAGGGGGCTGCCAGACCGGCAGTCTTAAACTGTGAAACCCCACTGCCACCATGGACATTCCAGGGTGACCAGTGTGGGCACAGAGACCACGCCATCTTGAAGAACAGGACTGCTTGTGACTAGGACCCTAGCCTCACCACCACCCAATCTGGTCTCAGACACAAGCTGGGACCCTACAACCACTTGGGACAGAGACCTTCAGACCATGGACACCAAGACTCCAGACATCCAGGCTGCAGATTACTGTGAGTCACAGAGCCCATACCCCTCCCCGCTGCCCACTGCTGTGGCATAGGACCTGCCAGACCCACTCCACATGAGCAGTCTCCCTACAGACACAGGGCAGCTGTGCTGCCTGACTTTGACTCTGGGCGTGTGGACATGGGGAGTCTGTTTCCCATGGCACAGAAGTGGGCCTCCTGCCGACACAGGGCTGCTGTGCAACCCAGCCCCCAAAGCAGACCAGGGACCCTGATTCTCCATGCAAGAGGCAGCACTGAGCATCAGTGACTTGACTCTTGGCACACACACGTGGGGAGTCTGTTTCTCATGATGTGCACACGGGATCCCTGATTCTCAGTGCATGCACACTGAGTGCCTATGACTCCAATTCTTGGCGCTCACACACACAGGGTCCCTGATTCACGGTGCAAGGCCACACAAAGCGACAGAGACTCAGATACTCAATTCTTGGCACATGCACATGGGGTCTCTGACTTCTGGGGCATGCTAGGGGATGCTGATTTTTGGCATACACCTGCAAGGACTTTTTTTCAGCACAGTGCATGCGGGGTTCCTGATTCTAGGTGCATGCACAAGGCTGCACTGAGCGCTTGTGACTCTGATTCTCAGCATGCATGGCTCCCACTGACCCACGGCAGCCACACGTCTTGTTGTCAGAGCTTTTCAGTGACACTTGGGTGGTGTGATGCTCCCACTGCACACGGCTCAGGCCCCTGCAACTCAGTATTTGGACCTCCTGGTGATAGTTAAAATGGGGGAGACAATGAAACAATCCCCAGAAGAAAGAAAAAGAGGAATCACCAAGAAAAGAAATAAGTGAAACTGAGGCATGCAATATGACAGAAAAAGAATTCAGAGTAATGGTCATACAGTTCATAAACCGGATGGACAAGAAAATTAACAACATATGCAAAAATCAGGAATAAATCAAAAGTGATAAAGCTACAATCAAAAATGCTATGGAAGGTTTCAACAGTAGACTAGAAGAAGGGGAGGACCAAATTAGTGAGTTAGAAGATAAGGTAGAGAAACAAGCCCAATCTGAACACCAACTGGAGAAAATAATTAAAAAGCAGGAGGAGAGCCTAAATGAAGCTTTGGGACAACACAGAATGAAGTAACATGTGTATAATAGGGATGCCAGAAGGGCAAGAAGAGCAGCAAGGATTAGAAAATCTATTTGAAGAAATAATGACAGAAAACTCCCTAATATGGGGAAGAAAAAAGCCGCACTAGTACAGAGAGTCCCAAGCAAGATGAATCCCTAAAGACCCACACCAAGACACATCATAATGATGTGTTATGAAAAATGTTAATAACAAAGAGAGAATACAGAAATATATCAAGCTAGAAGGGAATGGAATGAAGTATACAAAGTAATGCTAAGCAAAGGACCGAATCCAATAATACTCTATCCAGCAAGACTATCAATCAAAATTGAAGTGGAAATCAGGAGCTTCGCAGACAAAAAAAAAAAAAAAAAAAATGCTAAGGGAGTTTATCACTAACAAGCCAGAAATGCTAGAAATGCTAAAGGGACTGCTATAAAAAGAAGAAATAGACAGGGAGGAAGGAACACAGGCATAAAGCACAGAAATGGCTACAAACAAGTACTTATCAATAATAACATTAAACATAAATGGATTAAATGCTCCAATCAAAAGATATCAAGTGACTGAATGGATAAGAAAACATGACCCATATATATGCTATATACAGGGGACTCACCTCAGAACAAGGGACTCACACAGACTGAAAGTGAAGGGATGGAAAAATATGTATCAGGCAAATGGAAATGAAAAATGACTGGGGTAGCAATACTTATATCAGACAAAATAGACCTCAAAGTGAAGACCATATCAAGAGACGAGAAAGGCCGCTTCATAATTCTAAAGCGATCAATACTACAAGAGGATATAACTATGTTAAACATATATGCACCTAATGCAGGAGCACACAAATACATAAAAAAAAAAACTTCTGGAAGACATCAGGGGAGAGATTGACAGCAATACAATGACAGTAGGAGACTTTAATACCCCACTAACACCACTGGATAAATCCTCTAAACAAAAAATTAGCAAAGAAACAGCAATCCTAAATGACTCGCTAGATCAGATGGACTTAATCAACATCTTTAGAACATTCCACCCCAAAACTACACAATATACATTCTTCTCAAGCATACATGGGACATTCTCAAAGGTAGACCATATATTGGGACACAGGCAAAGTCTCTCCAAATTCAAGAAGATTGAAATCATATCAAGCATCTTCTCAGATCACAATGGCATAAAAAATAGAAATAAACTACAATAAAAACAATCAAAAAAATTGAAACACTTGGAGGTTGAATAGCATACTATTAAACAATGAGTGGGTTACCAAAGAGATCAAAGAAGAAATAAAAAAAAATCCTGAAAACAAACAACAATGAAAACACAATCCAAAATCGTTGCGACACAGTGAAAGCAGTCCTGAGAGAGAAATTCATAGCATTACAGGCCTACCTCAAAAAAAAAAAACACAAGAAAAACTGGTAATAAACAATCTAAATCTGCATCTTGAAGAATTAGAAAGCGCGCGACAAGAAAATCCCAGAGTGAGCAGAAGGAAGGAAATATCTATGGAGGAAATTGAAGCAGTCATCAAAAAACTTCCAACAAACAAAAGCCCTGGACCAGATGGCTTCACAGCGGAGTTTTATCAAACATTCAAAAAATAAATAAAACCTATCTTCCTCAGACTGTTCCAAAAAATTCAAGAGGAAGGAACACTTCCAAGCTCTTTCTATGAAGCCAGCATTACCCTAATCCCAAAACCAGGTAAAGACAATACAAAAAAAGAGAATTACAGGCCAATATCCATCATAAACATAGACACCAAAATTCTCAGCAAAATTCTAGAAAATCGAATCCAGCATGACATTAGAAAGATCATACACCATGACCAAGTGGGATTTATTCTGGAAATGCAAGGATGGTGCAGTATGCGCAAATCAATAAACATGATATACCCCATAAGCAAATTGATAGATAAAAACCATATAATCATATCCATTGATGCAGAAAAAGCATTTGACAAAATCCAACACCCTTTCTTGATAAAAAAAAAAAAAAAAAAAAAAAACCTCAGCAAAGTGGGAATAGAGGGATCATACCTTAACATAATAAAAGTCATATATGACAAACCCACTCAATGGGCAAAAACTAAAACTGTTTCCCCTAAGAATTGGAACAAGACAGGGATGCCCACTCTCACCACTCCTGTTCAACATAGCACTGGAAGTAGTAGCCATTGTGATCAGACACAAAGAAGAAATAAAAGGCATCAAAATTGGAAAAGAAGAGGTAAAACTGTCCTTATTCGCAGACAACATGATATTGTACATAGAAAACCCAAAGACTCCATCCAAAAACTACTAGGTTTAATAACTGAATTCAGCAATGTAGCAGGATACAAAATTAACACCCAGAAGTCTATGGCTTTTCTATTCACCAATAATGAACTCACAGAAAGAGAAACTAAAAAAGCAATCTCATTTACCATTGCAACAAAAAAAAATTAAGATACCTAGAAATAAACTTAACCAAGGAGATAAAGGACCTGTACTCAGAAAATTTCAGGACGCTGAAAAAAGAGATAGAAGAAGACAGGAACAAATGGAAGAATATAACATGTTCATGGATTGGTAGACTCAACATCATTAAAATGTCCATACTACACAAAGCAATCTATAAATTCAATGCAATCCCCATTAAAATACCAACAGCATACTTCAAAGACCTAGGACAAACTCTCCAAAAATTCATCTGGAATAAAAAAAGACACTGAATAGCTACAGCAATCTAGAGAAAGAAGAAAAATGTTGGAGGGATCTCAATACCAGATATCAAGCTATACTACAAAGCCACTATTCTCAAAACTGCTTGGTACTGGCACAAGAATAGAAATATAGACCAGTGGAACAAAATAGAGAACCCAGAAATCTACACAAGCCACTATGCTCAATATTTGACAAAGGAGGCAAGAGCATACAATGGAGTCAAGACAGTCTTTTCAATAAATGGTGTTGGGGAAACAACAGATACTTGCAAAAAAATGAAACTAGACGATCAACTTACACCATACACAAAAATAAACTCAAAATGGATAAAGGACTTAAATGTAAGACGGGAAACCATACAAATCTTAGAAGACGCCATAGGCAGCAAAATAACAGACATTTGTCGCAGTAATATCTTTACTGATACAGCTTCTAGGGCAATGGAAACTAAAGAGAAAATAAACAAATGGGACTACATCAAACTTTT
>NW_006291208.1:46218-48477 GCF_000327345.1 Myotis davidii
CCCACTTGACCCTGTTATCCCACTTCTAGGAATATAACCCAAGAAACTAGAAACACCAATCAGAAAGCATATGTGCACCCCTATGTTCATAGCACCACAATTCATCCTATAGAGAAGATTTGGAATCAGCCTAAGTGCCCATCAACCAATGAGTGGATTAAAAAACTGTGTTATATCTACACAATGGAATACTATGCTGCGGTAAAAAAGAAGGAATTCTTACCATTTGCAACAGCATGGATGCAACTGGAGAGCATTATGCTAAGTGAAATAAGCCAGTCAGAGAAAGAAAAATACCACATGATCTCACTTATTTATGGAATATAAAGATCGTTATAAACTAATGAACAAAAATACAGATGCAAAGAAGCATTGAACAGACTGTCAAACTACAGCGGGAAGGTTGGGGAGGGTAGTGCGGGGAGGAGGTAAGAGATCAACCAGGGGACTTGTATGCATGCATATAAGCATAACCAATGGACGCAAGACCCTGGGGGGGGGGGGTAAGGGGGTTGAGTTCATGTGCTAGGTGGTAGGCGAGACCAGAGGAAGGTCATTGGGAAAAAAGGGAGACATATGTACTACTATTTGTAATGCTTTAAACAATAAAATAAAAAATTTTAAAAATTTTGCATTGTAAATGTACTCTGTTGAAAGGTAACATCAAATTCTTTTGCCCTATGTGTTAAGCAATGAAGTGTGAAGGAAAAATAGCCTTGCTGGTTATATATACTCTGGCAATTCATAAAATGTGTGAAGAGCTGATGGGCTCCTTTCCTGTGACAGTCCCAAAAGGAGCCAGCTGGTCATTGTGTAGATTTCCACGTGGGTTCTTAACAAAGTCTATACCAAAGCAATTAAAAGGAAATGTTTGTATATCTGTGTGTTTATGAACTGTAATAGAATGAGGGAATAAGAAGTAAGATTTGCTATGGTTAGGGAACCTGACACGGGAAAGGGGACAAGAGGCAGAGTAGATAGAGGAGGTGACTCTTCCTCGGCAACATTCTTCAAGGGCCAGTGCCAGGAATAACTTTAATGAACAATTTGAAAAACAACAAGCACAATGAATTTCAGTCTGTGAATACATGTCAGAGTGATCCAGAGTCATTGTGTTCAGACAAAAGAGTGATAAGTTGTATTGTGTACCAGAGAAAAATAATTCAAGTACTTGTATTTGAGTTGAAATGAATGAAAGGATTTGGGGAGTTCTTTTAAATCTTCTCAACCTTATTTGTTGCTGGAGCTGAAATATGCCAAAGATCCTATCTTCAAATTAGCATTTATTTTCTCAGCCCTGTGTTGGCTTCTGAGGACATAAAGATGAATGCAAGAGGCTCAGCTTTTAGGACAAACCCTAAGTGTGTTTGAGTTCAATTCCAATGTGGTGTTAGAGCAATGGTGTACCATTGGTGGAGACAGGCATCCAGAAGGGTCTGCCACAGGTGGGTCCTGGTCCCCACAGAGTGCATATGGTATGTAGGGGAACCACACACTCCCATGGGACTCACAGGGAGGATTTGCAGAAACAAAGAAGCCCATTGAGTGGAACCATTGCAAATGGAGGCAGTTGACTAGAACAAATTTTAGCATCAGGCAATGGCATAATGGCCCAAAGGCCAGGGGTGCCAGCTAGGCCTCAGAAAGTGGTGATTAAGGTGTCCAGGGACCAGGCCAGACCAGCTTGGTGGGCACCTATGCCAAGGGAGGCAGTGTGCATGATGCATCAGAGCATGGATCTGGAGCTTGCATTCAAATCCTGGCTTTCCCAACCTCTGTAACCTTGGACAAGTAACAATCTTTCTATGCTGTAGTTTCCTCATCTATAACACTGGACTGTTAATAACAACATTAACTCTGGGTTTGATGAGAGCATTGAATGAATTAGTATATAGTTTGATTAGTGCCTGATACATGGCACTATTGTTAAAATGTTAAAATATTTATTTTCAAATACAGTTGACATACAATATTAGTTTCAGGTTTACAACATAGTGATTAGACACATATAACTTATGAAGTGATAACTCTGATAAGTCTAGTACCCAGCTGATATCATATGTAGTTATTACAATATTAGAGGCCCGGTGCACAAAAACTTGTGCACTTGGGGAGGAAGGTGGGGGGTCCCGCAGCCCGGCCTGTGCCCTCTCGCAGTCTGGCACCCCTCGGGAGATAACAACCTGCTGGCTTAGGCCTGCTCCCGGGTGGCAGAGGGCAGGCCCAATCCCTAGGTGCAGCCCCTGGTCGGGCTCAGAG
>NW_006291208.1:48658-52585 GCF_000327345.1 Myotis davidii
CCCCCTAACCCCTTCTGCCTGCCAGCCTGGTCGCCCCCAACTACCCTCCCCTTCCGGCTCTGTCACCCCTAACTGCCCTCCCCTGCAGGCCTGGTTGCCCCTAATTGCCCCCTAATTGCCCTCCCTCTTGTCCCAGTCACCCCTAACCGTCCTCCCCTGCTGGCCTGGTGGCCCCCAACTGCCTTCCCCTGCTGGCCCGATTGCCCCCAACTGCCCTCTCCTGCCAGCCATCTTGTGGCAGCCATCTTGTGACCACATGGGGGTGGCCATCTTATGTGAGGGCATGATGGTCAATTTGCATATTATCCCTTTATTATATAGGATCATTGACTGTGTTCCCTATGCTGTACTTTACAGCCCCATGATTATTTTGTAACTGCAAATTTGTACTTCTTAATCCCTTTACCTTTCCCACCCAGTCCCCAACTTCCTCTCATCTGGCAACCATCAAAATGTTCTCCCTCTATATGAATCTATTTCTGTTTTGTTTGTTGTTTATTTTAAAATGTTAGGTATTTTTATTATTATCCTCTTGTTTCTCAAATGACACCTACCCTCCCTGCCCTTCCTGGAACTTTAATGGTGCCCTGGGTGGGGATGCCATTTCTGGTGGAGATTGGGTGATGATGAACTGAGAAAAACCTGCCTGAGCTTTAGCTTGTCCTCCCTAGAGACCTCCCCCTACCTCCTCCCTGAGTCTGGGAACACTGGGAACACTGGGCATATAACAAGCAGAGAGTGGGGCAGCCATCTGTCTCTATCTCCTGGGTCCTTCTCAGAGAAGCACAGGGTACCACATTCTTGGTCGCTGGCTGCCACATGCTTCACTCCTCACCTTTTACACAATTTGAGGGTTACATGTGCCATCCTCATAGTGCCTTTCACATCACATGGCAGGTGATCAGCAACCTCTTTACCTGATTGAACAAAGGAAACCAAGACTTGCCTACCTGCTTATTATACCCAAAAAGGTTTAATAGAGGGAGGAAGTGATTTAAAAGGAAAATCTTGCTAGAAGTGTAAGATATGCATTGAAGAAAGCTAGATTAACACAAAATAAGTAATGGCACAAATAAGCTATGTTAGCACCAGATCTAAATTGATTTTAAAGGAAGATCAATAGTGAAGGAGTAACTTCATTAAAATGTTTAATCAGGAACTCAGTTGATCTTGGAACAGGCTTACGGGTATGATTCATTCCAGTTCTCTTAAGAGGAAACTGAGGTTGGGGTAACACATAACAGTCTTCTACATGTATCATTTTATGGGGACCCCAAAAAACCTTCCTAAATAGAACTATTTCACTCCTGCTGCCTAAAACATATCACTTTGGCATATAATTTGAAATTTCATAAACCAGATATTCAGCTTAAATTTATCTTCTCTAAAATTTGTAAGCACAAATTGGGAAGAGTAAACAAAGTTATCACCCTTTTAAAACTCGGTAGGAATGTACTTAAACTGAATTTTTCCAAATGTCTGGCTGAGACTATCAGAACTGAGGGAATGAGAGTGTTTAGGATTATGGGGCAAGTAGTGGTTTGGGATAACTGTTGGAGAGTCAGTGTGGACTGAGCAGATCTGTGTGGGATGAGTGAGCAGGCTGATATCACTAGTTGAGGAATGAGCCTCAAGGGGAGGTACTCTGGAGTGAGAAAGAAATTCTAGGAATAAAGAACTGAAGAGACCAAAGGTTAGCCCTCCTCTTATTATGAAGACAAGAGGTTTCTTGTGTTTCATGGAATTGGAGAAGGTACCTGAAGGGCCCACAGGGGGAACAAGAAGAAACAAACAGAGTTCTAGGACCCCATGTTCTACTTTCTCTTCAGATGTCCCATTTTATCTTACAGGGTGGGGCAAAAATAGGTTTACAGTTGTTCCTATACAAAATAATACAATAATTAATAAATAATAATACAAGAATAAACTGTTTTGTAAACCTACTTTTGCCCCATCCTGTATGCACATTTAACTTATGCTTGTGTGTATGTGAGTTTCATAAAAAAGTTAAAGTGTTGTTTTGGGAGGGAAAGGGAAAAAAAATTACTGGCTTAAATACCATGCTTAGAAACAACCCTGCTATTCTGAAGAGCTAACTTGTCAAAAATCATGAAAGATGGGATCTTAAATGAACATGGTCTTTGCCAGAACAAGAAGAAGAATCATTCTGTTTTAAAATTTAATCACTTTCTTTCACTGAAATTTGGATTTTGTATATAGATAACAATAAGTAGTATCATTTTATATAATTTTAACAAAAAACACACAACTGAAATTGATAATTAAGTTATATATGAAAAACTTTGAAGGGGTTATCAGATTTCTTTTCAGAGTTAGTAGAAACATTACTTTGTGAAATTTTGCAATAATATTTTTCAGGTTCCAATTTAAAAGATCTTAGATATTAAACAAGGTTTTTAAAAGAGAATTTAAGAAAGAACAATCACAGTTAACTTATTCCTTCTAATAAATTGTATCAGAGAAGGAAAATATTTCCCAAATGGGTAGCAAATGATGAAGCAGGCTTTGAAGGTACACTTGATAACCAACAGGGTGCAATGAAAGGAAGGGCAGGAGAGGCCTTGAAAATAAGGTTAAGTCAACTGGAGTTTAAGAAAAGCAATTATTGGGCCAAAAGAATCTTTCACTTAAGGTTATTTCCCAAGGAATTAGTAATTTATTTTCATCTTATGAGCTTAGTTCCAATTTAGTAGAAACAGGGAAAGCTATTTCTTTGACATTGAAGAAGAAAAATTGTGGCTCTTTTATCCAGTCTTGTGCTCCGTTTTTTCTATGCTAATCTGCTTTTGAAAGTTGAAAAAAAATCAAAATAAAATTGGGAGAGTTGTTTAACTAAAGGTTTTTTTAAAATATATATGTTTTTATTGATTTTAGGGAGAGGGAGTGGAAAGGAGAGAGAGGGAGAGAGAGTCAGAAACATCAATGATGCAAGAGAATCATCAATTGGCTGCCTCCTACAAGCCCCTCATCGGGTATCGATCTGGTAACCCGGCATGTGCTCTGACCAGGAATGGAACTGTGACTTCCTGGTTCATGAGTTGATGCTCAACCACTGAACTACACAGTCTGGACTAAGTGAAGGTTGCTCCACACCGCCTTTCCAAACCATTGGCTTCATTTCTTCTGGATATATTTTCATTTTTACCTTCATGAGGAATGAATTCTATATCCAATAAGGTAATTTAAATATTAACATCTGTTTAGTTTTTAATGCCTTCTAATAATGTGCAATGTTTGGAGATAAATATAAATGTAAACAATATAACATTAAGAATTTAGACTGATTCTAATATTGAATAATACTATGGAAATTGCTATCCCATGTTAGATAATTCTTGGCTTAGACTTATTAACAATTTAAATTTTTTTTTCTTAACTCGATAAGGTATAATTTTACATCAGATTTTTATAAATTCCTAGCATCACCATAACCATAGTTGAAAACCAAAATAAAATTCCTCCATGGACACATGGAACAGACTGATGGATCTCAGAGGGAAGTGGGGACAGGAAGAGATTAACCAAAGAACTTATATGCATACTAGAGGCCTGGTGCACAAAAATTTGTGCACTCAGGGGGAATGGGGAGTCCCTCAGCCTGGCCTGTGCCCTCTCGCAGTCTGGGACCCCTCAGGAGATAATGACCTACTGGCTTAGGCCGGCTCCCGGGTGGCAGAGGGCAGGCCCAATCCCTAGGCGCAGCCCCTGGTCGGGCTCAGAGCAGGGCCGATTGGGGAGTTGAGGCGCCGCCCCTTGTCATGCACAGAGCAGGGCGGATTGGGAGGTTGCGATGCCACCCTCAGGGTAGAGCCGATTGGGGGGTTGGGGCACCGTCCCGTCACACTCAAGGCAGGGTCGATGGGAAGGTTGCGGCACCACCCCGTCACGCACAGAGCAGGGCCCATC
>NW_006291208.1:53381-69653 GCF_000327345.1 Myotis davidii
ACTGAGAGTAGGTTTCTGGGGTTTTGTTTAGCTTCTATATTTGTTACAATGTTTCAAACTGCAGGCTCAGAGGCCGGCAAGGCAGGTGGGGAACGTGGGTTCCCTCCGTCACTGAAGCAAGCAAGCCTCATGTTAGTTTCAAGCTGCCTGGCTGCCGGCCGCCATCTTGGCTGGCAGTTAATTTGCATATCGCCCTGATTAGCCAATGGGAAGGGTAGCGGAAGTACGGCTAATTACCATGTTTCTCTTTTATTAGATAGGATATGCATAGCCCATAGACACAGACAATAGTGCGGTGTAGGCCTGGAGGGAGGGATTGAGTGGGTAAATGAGGGGACAACTGTAATACTTTCAATAATAAAGATAACATTTTTAAAAATCCTTCTATGGACAACTTCTTTATATAACTAAGGTAATTGTTAGCTAATAAATGGAGTATTTTTAATTGTTTTAAAATATTTCTATGTTAAATTATCAATTGTAAACCTATCTTTATTAAGTATAGATATCACGCATATGAATTTGTTTCAATATTAAAAAGAAAATTGAGGTTATAGGCAGAAAATACCTTAAATTCTTATCTCACAGTTACAAACGTACCTGTAGCTACTAGCACATTCAGTGTAAACATCTTCTCTCTGGTCTTTGAGTATTTCTTCTCCTGGATATTTCTACCTACTGTACTCATGATCCCATCTTATCTCTCCAAAGCTGGAAATTCTAACATTGGCTATTCCCTCTAACTTATGCATGTTCCCTCTTAATCTCACTTTGCCTCCTTGCTCATTTCTTAATGCCCTGTCAGTTGATCACATCCACCATGGATTTCCAAATGTCCAAATCCAATGGGCTCTTTTCAGTTCTCAATTTACTTAATCTCTCCAAGGCAAATTATAGTGTTGACCTCACCATTTCCTTAAAATGCCACCCTTCCTTTGTTCCTGTGATCCCACAGTCCTCTGGTCCTCCTACTACCTTTCAATCACTCATTTCCTTTGCAGGCCTTACTTCTTTCTGTTGTAGCTTTTCTAAAAATCCTTACCCAAGGATCTGTTTATTGTTTTTAGGGAGAGCGGGAGAGAAACATCAATATGAGAGAGAAACATTGATTAGTTGCTTCTCATATGTGCCCTGACTAGGGCTCAAATCCACAACCGAGGTGTGTGCCCTGACTGGGAATCGAACCTGCAACCTTCTGGTAAATGGGATGATGCTCCAAACAACTGAGCCACCCAGCCAGGGGCTTGTTATAATTTTTTAAGTGAAATAGGTAATATATGTTCACTGAAAAAAAAGAAAAGCTAAAGATAACAGAGGGGAAAATATCAACTGCCACCTGCTGAGAACCCATTTGGGAAACTAGATTTTTATGTCTGGGGCATTGGGGAGTCATTGACATATTTTGAGTAGGGGAGTCAGTTGGTCCCAAAATGCCTTTCAGAAGTTATTCTATTTTCAGAGTAGATGGGGACAGGGACAGAAGAAGAGTTAGGCAGCAGTTCAGAAAGAGACAACGATGGCTTCCACAAAGGCCATAAGCACTGAAAATAGAGAGAAATGGGTGGATCTAAGATATTTGGAAGTTAAAAACAATAGGACTTGGTGATCTTTTTGGATGAGAAGAACACAGAAGAGGGTAGAGAGAAGACACTTAAATGTCTAGGTTGGATGACTGGATTATAGAAGCAATCTGCTTGTAGAGGAAAATGAGATTTTATTTGGGACATATTGTCTTTGAACATCTTGGAAAATACAAAGCGGAGACGTGATATATCTTTATGATATCACATATATATATATAGTTTGATAAGTATATGAAGCCTTGAAAATATAGATCTGAGGGCCATGGTTCATGAAATAATGCGAGAGGATGACATTTCTCTTTGAGGGTGTACAGAGAGCAACAAAAAAAGGGATAGGGCTGATGGACATGCCATTTTATCCTGAGCCAAAACCTCCATGATGGGCAAAGAAAGAGGATTCTACAAAAAAAGAGTATTAAAGGGAAAATATCCAAACAAATCAGGGCAAATCTAAAGAAGTCAAGAGAAAAGTAACACAGGAACCGAAAGTGCCCACTGGATTCATACAAAAGTGATTCCTGATAAGCATGAAACTGATGTAAAGAAATTGAGGCAGCAAGTGGAGGCCACTCGTTGAAAAAGTTTAGCCAAGAAAAAAAAATGGAGATGATAGCTGGAAGGGAAGAGAACTTTGGTGGTTTTCACTTTTGTCTCTGTTTTCTGTGTGAGCATGTTTAAATGCTAATTGGCACGAGCAGGATGAAAGGGAGGCAGGAGTGGCCATAAGGAAGTCAGCACCCAGAGGAGATAGGAGGTAGGTAAATACAGAGCTTGAGGCAAAGAACTGAATTTAGGCTGGAGGAGAGTCACTTCTTGTATAAGACAGACGGCAAAGAGGAAGGGGTGGATACACTTGCGACGGAAATCCTGGGAGCTGGGTGATTTCCCTTTCTGCGATTTTTATTTTCCCCTTCAAGTAGGAGGCAAAAACACAAGCTGAGAGTGAGAGAACTGAAGTTGCGGGGTAGGTAATTTGAGAAGAGTAGAGAAGGTTTTAAATAGCTGCTGTGGAGAATGAAAGTTGAGAAAGACACCTAGATGGATTGTCGGGCAGAGTTGGGAGCCAGCAGAGATGTCAGATTGTGAACATGTGTGCCTTTGCATCAATTTGTGAGCATGATTCAGAAGTCCGCCTGAGGTCCTAGATTTCAATTTGTAATATTGGTATGACAGAAAAATAGTAGAAGAGAGCTAAACCTAGTGACCTAACACAGTTGAAATGATAGACCATGGAGTGTAAGCCCACAGCAAGGAGGGTGTAAATAGTATAGATAAGTACCTCCCAGTTCTTGATCTCATTCCGTCTCTTTCAGAGCATGGAATTTCTTGCTTTTAATTGAACTGTAATTGGCATGTAAAATTATATTCTTTTCATATATAGAACATTATGATTAGATATTTTTATATATTATGAGATGATCACCACAATAATCCTAGTTAACATCCGGGAATTTCTGAAAGAGGGCTATTAGAGGCAGAGATGGAACTGTATTAATAAGGTCCAGGTATAACCATGAGAATGGTTGACCAATGAATGTGGAGCAGAGGTAAAGATTGACAGAATTTAGGAGGTCAAGGTCTGAGGCTGCAGAGAGGTAACCGTCTGGGTCAAACTGCTTTTTGTTGTGTATTTTTGTAGATGTCATTTTAAGCCACAGTTTTACTCACATTACCAAAAAGTATTCAGTAGCTTAGATGTTAGCTAAGACTGCCATTCCTCTTATCATATAAGAAATATTGGCTGAACCCCTCTTCCCTGTGCTTTCCATGCCCAAGGCAAAGTCTAATTGTGGGGGATTCTATACATCATCACAGTCATCTCCAGCTTCTGATCATTTGCTTTGGGTTACATATTATTTTGCTCTTGTAAGCATGCTGTTCCTAGCTTACGTGGAGCTGGCCTAAATTTGGAACTCAACCTTTTTTTCTTCCCCTCCCTTCTAACTTCTACAGCAATCAAACAAAACCAAAACAAGAACATTCTTATAAGGTCATTGTGTAAAAAAAAAATTGAGGGTTGGAGTGATGGAAAGGAATATACATTACAGCAACGGCAACAACTTTCAGGTCAAGTACTACATTTGTCAGTTCTTAGAAAGTGCCAGGCTGTACCTTCAATATCAGCTTCAGATCTTCAGGAATATAAAAAATTTGGCCTAATCATTAAATTCAGGCAAGAGATGATAGTGAATCTGATCATGGCAGTGGAGGCTATGAGAAGAGGTCAGATTCTGGATACATTTTGAAGGCAGAGCCAACAGGTTTTGTTCATGGCTTGGATAAGGGCTATGAGAGAAAGAGAGAAGTCAAGAATACTGAAAAGTTTTTGGCCCAAGAACTGGAAAGATGAGTTGACCTTAGTTGAGATAGGGGGCCCGTGGTAAAAGCAGGTTTTTGCATGGAGGATAAGGAGTTCAGCTTTGTCCGTGTGAAATTTTAGGTGCATTTTTATATCTAAGTGGAGATGTCAAAGCAGGCAGTCAAATGATCTGAGTTTAGGTCAGAACTGAAAACATATTTTGGACGAGTCACAAATATATCTACCTAATTCCACTCTGTTTGTCACCTGATAGGCTCTGTGACTTAAAGTGAAATGTCACAAAACAACTTTAATTGGTTAAACAATAGTTAAGTTCCTACAGCATCTCATCAACATTTTTAACAAAATGACATTATTCCAGGACCTGCCGGATAAGACATGGACTGCATAAGATAAAGTTGCTGACTACTCTATTTCCTGGACCACTTTACCCCACAGAAATGTTCTTTGACCTGCTACTAAGAACCAGAGGAAAGTCTTAGGAAAACCCAAAGCAGAAAACATAAAGCAGTCTGTTCCTGATACTGTATTTCTACAAGACCTGCAGTATCCAGTGCATAGCACTGCCTGCCAGAGGCCCAGACTGCTGTGAGCCCTGTCTCTTGGGGCTCACTCATTTCTCCAGAAGGGCCTCCTGGAACATATCACAAAAGCAGGACTTGATCGGGGCTCAGAGACCCAGTCCTGCAGAGCTTCCCCTCAGGGCCTCTTGGCATTCTTTATACAGAGGTGCCCATCCACATGACCCCCAGCCTCCACTGAGTAGCAGCAACCTGACTTCTTCATGAGAAGGTCAATCATGCCAGTTAACACTCAACACATTTTGGCACTTGTTACAGGCATCAGGTTTAGTGTACAGTGCCTGACGTGTGTTTTTCACTCAACTAATAATGGCTAACAACTGGAAAGCAGTTACTGTGTGCCAGGCCTCATTCTGAGAACTTTATAATACAGTAAGTTTAAAAGCAACTTGAAGCCATTCCAAATGATACTATGAGCTTCTGCCCAGGGCATGCAGAGACTTCCTCTAACGTAAAGTCAATTGCAGAGCCCCTTAATCTTCCCATCCAGCCAGTAATCAAGTCATTCTCCATTTCTAGCATTCTTTAGAAGAAGGTTGTTAGAGCTCTGTTATATATTCTATTCATACCACCCAGTACTCTAGACCCAACACTCCAATATGTGTGGGACTGTGTGTGTGTGGGGGGGGGGGGGGGAGAGGAGTATGTCCCTCGTGTGGGTCTGGGTGTGGGGGGGGGGGGGGCAGAAAAGGAGGCAGAGGGCACACAAAAGCTCTCTAGTGGAAGGCTCATGAAAAGACAATGTGGACGAAAGACAAGAGGACAAACTTACTCAGGTGTGAGCTAATATCTGCACAGACTGGCATTCCATGCAACAAGTAGAACCCCCTTCAAGCATTGCGGAGGTGGACCTGGGATCACACAGACAGGCAGGCACTCCTGTCACCAGAGGCAGACCCCACTGAAAGGCAAGCCCCTTGATTCACTTCACTGACCAATCAAAGGCTTTGCTCCAATCAGCGAATGTAAAATGTGCTGAGGCCCATGGCTCTGCTGAGCTGTCGTATGAAATGCATTACCAAGGCTCAGAGTCAGGATGTGAAAGTAAAACTGCCGTGTAGTTCCCACTGCCACAGCAGCCCAGCCCAGCTGTGGACAGCAGGGCAGCCACTGTGCAGGCAGACAGGAGTCCAAGTGCATTCCTTGTTACCCGGCTGTGCACAAGTGCTGCAGCCACGCCGCAGGGCCGTGCAAACTGGAAAACAGCAAATGCACTCACAGTTTGAATCATCTCCAAGGAATGCAAGATCTTTCTGGAAAACCCCCTAAGTTCTCTGTGCAGGCATGTATTTCTGGCTCTAATTAAAACTCTTATTTCTAGTCTGTATTCACCCAAACAATGTTGAGTCAAACCACTAGAAAATCTGTTATCACTCAAGTTGGTACATATTTCTCATGTAACTGAAATATTACATAATATCAGAAACTGTTAGATATAAAAGTAAGAACTGAATGCAGACAGCGATCCTCATGCTACCATGGGTCTCACCTTCCAGGGGCTCAATCAGGGATTACAGCGAATACTTAGGGCATGGGCCTTGAGATCAAAGTCTTTGACAATGGAGGAAGTATTGAGTCAGCCCAATCCACAAACCACGCTGTGTGCCCCTCCCATGTCCTCATTCATGCCAACGTTGTAAAAAGTTATGTGTTTGAATGATGGTTTAAAGTGCCCTATGCAATTAAGTTTTAAAGCAAGAGGGCTAGTTTCTCTCCAGTGTATATATGAAACTTCCAATAAAGTTAAAGTCCTCGGGTGCACTTGGGGGAGAGGACGGATTAAAAAAAGAAAGCTTTTTGAAAGGAACAAATATGTCAAAAAGTTAAACCTGAGGTATTTTCCCCCCTTATAATATTAATAATGTATTAATAGTTGGAAAAAGTCTACAGATAAAAAAATATATACCAAACAATGTGTATCAATTCCATAATCACTTGTTCCTAATTTGCATCTCACTTTCCGAAGAAAAGTACTCCTTTTCCCCTTGCCCGGGTGTTAGTGATTTGAAACATGTGCTGCTCTTTACTTTCTGTTCGCTGCCTATCCAGTGCAGGATTCTGTACTATGTTTCTGTTATGTGATGTGTGTATTTGTTTTAAAAGCATTCTTCTGAGAGCTCTAGTTTGCTTGTGATGCTTTTAAGAAAAACAAAAGCACATATTCCTTAGCCCAATTCTAAACCAAGACACATACTACATAGTACCTGTTGTTCAGATGGTGGTTTGGGAAAATATTATGCTCTTATTCAGTTTATAAAGAAGCATTAGCTACCTAGCCTCTCAATGTATAAAGAAGCAATAAGTAACATTCATTGACAACAAAATAAAATTCAGGAAAAACAATTCAAATAACAGCATAACCAAAGAGGATCCTGGGAGTGCTTCTCAAATATAGAGCCATTCATACCCTGAACACACAAATATTCTATACTTCCAACACTGTATTAGTTGAGAATGTTCCTTGCTAGGGAAAATGGGCAGAGCAGGATAAATTAATCAGTAAAGATTAAATCACAGTGCTCAGAATGTAGTAAGTTTGGTTGCTAATAAAATAATTTCACGTTGTGCAAACATCAGGTAACCTGTGTGCCTAATGCTAATAAGTCACTTGAGGTACACTTAAGGAAGCAACTCTGACTGCCCACCACATGTACCATTCTATGCCCTAATTTTCTCCTTTTACCTATTTTCTTTTAAATCTCCCTCTTGTCTATACTTTAGACCTTTAAAATACTAGACTGCTGGGCTCCACTGGACAAGTTTTTAGGCTGTATACATTCATTCACTCACCACCATATGAAATATAGAATAAAGGCTTATGGTTCATGCAAGAAATGTAGGCAAAATTACTTTCTCGAAGAGTAGTAGCCCTTTTATTGCATTTAGGACTAGAAGTTAGATAATAGATAATTGATAGATTAGAGTCATTAAAAGGGTCCTGCATTGCTTAAACATTGTATTCTAACATCAAGCATGTGAGTGCACAGTGTATGCTCCCCTCAGCAACCCTTGTCTAGCTGCCTCCTGAAATAGCCACCGTGCTGCAGGCTCTCTGTGGAACCCCGAGAGGTCAACGACAAGCCAAATGCTATGACTAGCACCTTCCTCACTCACACTTTATTGATTTGTGTAACATGAAATTATGTAACGAGCATCAAGGGTTTGGGAATAAATGCAACTGACTTGGAAAGTCAGAGGGGATCCCCAAACAACAGTTATATATATGAAGGAGTATAAGCAAAATACAGGCATTTGGGCACGCATCTGGCCTAGGGGCTGCTTTCTAAGGGAGCTGTGCAAGGTGGTGATAGCAATCGCTGATGCCAAGTGAAACCTGGGTCATTGGTACCCATTGAGGTCAACCAGAAATGAGGTGGGGCCTGGAGTAAATGCTGCCAGGTGCTACACTGACCTCTGAGCCAAAATTTCGGCTTCCTCATTCTTCCAAAACTAACCAGGGCTGGGCTCCAGGGAGTAAATGCCAGAATCAGACTTCAGAACTGGTGAAATAATCACCATGATAATGAACAGCATTTATGGAGCACTTACTTTGTTCTGGGCCCTGGGTTTATGAGATTCAAATGCATAACCTGTATATAGCCAAGCTATGTCATGGTCCAGTCATGACATGGAAATGCCGTCAGAGACACAAAAGCCCAGCAACCAAGTAGCAGTTGAAAGTAATTTTAGTCCTAGTTTCACTCTCTTGAAAATAGAGAGCAAAACCACACACTGTTAAACTTTTTAAAAATCCTCCACCAACATGAGAGAGGTGGGTTTTTATAGAGAAGACGCAGAGGCATAGTATAGAAATTATTTGATTAGTGATAGCTTAAATGGCTGCCCTATTTGGGAAAGCCTAGTTGGCTGTTGGTGATTGGTTGTCCTTAGGTTTCATTTTCTCAGATTGCATGTGTTGACTCTAGTTTAGATTTTGGGTTGCTTACATAGCCTACCAAGGCACTAGAGCCACTTCGTCTAATGGCCTCCTTGTTTAATTACATTAACAATGCAAAATTCACAAGGCATGAGGCTCTCTGAATGGCCCTGTTTCCTTCATGCGGAAGAGAATATTTCTTTCTCTTGTATCTCAGAAGAATGGTTATGTCCCATCTTTTTAATCTCTAGAATTTTCCCCCTTATTGGTGAACTTCACAATTTAGGAAGTTAGTCTGGAAGCAGTATAAATAAATGACCAATTATGGGGGGGGGGGGCAAAAAGAAAGAATAGAAAGACAGTGAAAAGCTGTGGTAAGCTTTCCAGGGATGGTGAGTGGCAGTGACAATAGAGAGAAGCAATATAGAGCAATAGAGAGAAGTGAATATGGTAATTTGTTTGATGGAGTGCAAAGAAGATAAGATTGGGGGTTAAGTATGAGGCAAGGAGATTCCTGGCTTGAGCAGCTAAGTGATGATAGCTATTACTGATATGGGATTCAAGTTTAGAGAGAAAACATTTAAAACTTCATTTGGAATATGAAGTTTGAGATAACTGTGAGACTTCCAAGTAGAGATATCTAAGAAGCATTAAAAAGAAGCTTCTGAGGTGGAGATATAAATTTAGAAAATGATTCCACCTGAATGGTATTCAAAGTCAGGCAGTGAAAGAAACCATCTAGGAAGAGAGAACAGAATGAAGACAGAAAAGGAATTTGTTCTAAGAAACTTTAAAGATTTCTGGTTGGGAGAAAGATAAAGAGCCATCAATGAATTGAATTGTGGAAAGATGAGGACAAATGGAGACAGAGAAAACCAAGAGACTATGGTAATAAGAAGCAGAGACAATTTCAGAAAGGAGAAAGTCAATTATATTAAACTCTGTTAAGGGGCCAAATAAGAGAAGTACTCGAAAGTATCTATTGCTCTTTGCAACATGGAAGTTATTGATGACCTTCGAGAGGACTGTTTCAATGGAGAGGTGAAAGCAGAAGCAAACCTAGAGAGTTAAATGGAGCTTAAAACCAAAGACAGTTTAGACAAGTCTCTAAAGAAATTTGACTATGAAGGGAAGAAAATGAGTCGAATGGTAGGTTCTTTTTGCAGGTGGTGGTGGTAGGGGGGTGTTGTTTTTTTAAGATATGGAAACCTGCTTTTAAATGATGATGGGAAGGAATCTGTAGAAAGGAGAGGTTAAAGAAAAGGTAATAAGAGACAGAATACATGGTGGTAAAATGTCCCAAGGAAAAGGAGACTGGATGATACAAGTGGAATAATGGACCTTGGGTAGAAGGAAAGAGACATCAGGAAGGAGGTTGGGAGGAGCTGGGTTAAGATGCAGGTAGATTTGCAGATTTGGCTAAAGTAGTTCCCGTCTGAAGGCTTCTATCAAGTTTATGAAGAAGCCCTTAAAGGTTATCTGCTGAGAATGGGGACTATAAAGAGGAGTTGGAGATTAGAAAAGAATGAAGAAGATTTGAAGTAGGCATTGAAAAGAGCGGGGAAGTAACATATGAAAGAGAGACATATTTAGATTACTGGGCAGTGGTGAGAATTCATTTGAGATTGGATTTGTCTTGTTGTATACATATTGACTCCATTAGGGCTCAGCTATTAGTGAGGGCTTTGGAAAGACAGAGTTGGTTATGGTTGTATTGGATGGATATCAAGGAACTGGTAAGAGAATAATTGAAAAGATGTACTGTGGAATCTAAACTGGTTGTAGAGGAAGTGAAGACAGGAGATGGTTAAAAACAAAACAAAAAACATATATAAGCCAATGGACTAGAGGTTGTGATGAGAATAAGCTAGTAAGTTCAATGACGAAATCATAGGAGTAACAATTGTGATTAGAGATTTTGAAGGTGAGACTGTGGAGAGTGATGAAAAATAAAAACCAGGTGTAACCCTGGAAGTGGGGGACTAGAATGTGGTAAAGATCATTGACAATGGGGAAGTCAAGGAACTGAGAAACCAGACATCCTCCCAGACCCCTTGATCAAGGTTTTCTCACACACAACCTTCTAAATGTTTTATATTTTTCCTTTCTTATTTAAATTATTAATCCACCTGGAACTGATGTTTGTGTATAATATGAGATTACCATTTTTATGTTCTTCTATTTGGATAACCAACTGTCCTGGGGCCATTTGTTGAATAGTTTAGTCTCTGAATACTCCTTGAATTCCTTCCTTCCAATGCTATTCCTGATTCCTGTAGCTTGAAGTATTACAGTACCCTTCAGTCTCTCCTCTCTACATATTCTTTAAGTTGCCATAAAAGACATCTTTCAAAAATACAAATTTGATCATGTCAACTCTCTTGATTAAAGTGCTTAAAATTTTTTCTGTGTTACATTTAGAATAAAAGCCAAACTCCTAATCTGGCCATATTTAAGCTGTTTCACAGTATTTCTCCTTACAGTATTTCTTTCCTTTCAAATCACCCTTATTTTCTAACATTATCCACACTTTCACTCAAATATTACTGTTTAGGTAATATATGACTCAATTAAATGTTAAATCTTCATTAGAACTACTAATTATGTTAATGAATGACACATCTAAAAAGTTCTAATTCATTTATTTGAAATTTATTGGACATCTCCTATGCATAAGGCACTATATGGTACTCTAAGTTTCAGAGTTTGCAATCTAAAGAACAGAAAGCATAAATCCCAGTATCTTTGAAGAATGGAGGAATTTAAGTATAGCAACATACATTTGAGCCAATTGCTGAGAGAGAAATGGCATTTTGTTTGATGGAAATCTGGAAGTGTTGTCAAAAAGTTAGGTCATGAAAGATGGTTAAAATTTAGAAAGCCAGAGAAGAAGATGGAGGTGCATTTTAGGTAGAGGGTTAGCTTCAATCGAGGCAAGAGAAATTGGGAAGTGTGACCTTGGAGTACAAAATAGAGCAGGAGAAAGACAAATGACTAGAAGGGTAAACTGAGGCCAGAGAACAAAAATTCTTTAAGGTTAGTAGACTGGCCTCTAGCTAGCATTGAGAGTCAATGATAATCTCCATTAAGGGACTGATATAATTATGTTGTGACATGATCGGGTGAAATTGAATGCAGAGATTAAATCTAAGAGGATGCACTAGGCATATGTTGGCTTATCGCAGGAAGTGGGCAAGCCAAAAAGAATGCAAGAGAAATTTTAAAGTAGAATCAATAGCAGTTAGATGACCAAAGAAAGGAGAAACTTGTCTAGCTCAGCTCCAGAAAAGAAAAAAGTAAGAATTTCATGAAAATTTCCTGCATCTGACTAAACATCGTCTATGTTTGGATTTGCTCAAACAGACTTTCTTGTACCTCTTTTTGGTGACTTTAAAAAATATTTAATATTTAAAAGTATTCTATGGCCTAACTTTATGTCTCTAGATTAACAGTTTTATTCTTATTTTCCTTCTCCCCTCCTTATGTGTGACAGCTTCTACTGCACATGGTTGGGTCCCCTGATCAGGACCTCCAGGAAGCTGCAGCTGGTTGCATATCTAACATCCGCAGGCTGGCTCTTGCTACGGAAAAGGCAAGATACACTTGAAATTTGAACAGACATTTCAAGCTATCAAATTTTACATGACACAGATCATATCACTCCCATGGCCAGGAAGCTGAAATTAGGAAACATTTATTAGCAGATCCTTTACAAGCAGACAAATGCCTGAATGAAAACATATGGATGAAAAATATGAAGGATATTGTTCATGCAAAAACTGATATTTTTGTTCTATTTAATGTTTTAAGCATTTGTATGTAATGAAATGTAAAGCCAATAAATTTTTGATGATTTTCCAGGAATCTGAGAATATATATATCCAGTATTTTTTTTCAGTGATGCTTTTGTATTTGTGAAAATTTTAATAAAAGATATGGTCTTCCAGTGTGCAGTACTATAGTGGATGAGTTTTTAGAATCCCCTTTCTGTTAAACCTATCTAACAGTCTTGTCATTATGGTTTTGTCGTTTTGATCACTTGCAACCCAGGGGAGAGTTCTGAAGAGATGTGCTGATTTCACAAACTGTTATTAAATAGAATTCAGAATTAAGCAGCTGGACTTGAGAGATCATCCCGAGGTCATTCCAACTTCCCCCTAAATCTATTAAACATCTGAGAAGATAATGTGCAACTGTCACTTGACCAGATCATGCAAATCACAAAAACATAAGCAATGCATGAGTTGTGTGTTTTTTAACTTTTGCATTTACACAGCATAAACGATGATACATTTTATTTCCCTCACAGGATTCACCAACACTTTTATTGAAAGAATGAACTTGTGCTGTGGTGTCAAGATAATATTACTTCACATAAAATTGCTTTGAATTTCTGTATTTGTTTTCAGCACACAAAGTACTGTTTAAAAAGTGGCTACAAAGGATTAATAGCATTTTATCAGGTTATAGAAACATTAGAAGCCACTTAAAAGAATCACATATGTAACCTCAGTGTACTGAAATGTTTGGGAACTAACTGTGCAAGCATCACCAGGAAAATAACTTTGCATGCATCAGCTCTGTAAACAGACAGTCTAGATTAAAGCTTTAAAAAGCAGGCAAGGGGGTTTTATGGGAAAATATTAAGTACTGTGTATGTTTGTCATAACTTGCAAATGATTAACTAAATTGAGCTGAATGTAGATAATGTATATGAAATGAAAAGCCTGTACAGAATGAAATTACCAGTGATAGTTTCTACGATGAAAAAGCTAAGGAATTTCTGAGAATTTTAAGGTTTTATAAAACACCAATTCATCATCATTGGTTTTAAAAGGAGGTTATAGAAGAGAATAATAGAAACAAGGAGATGATGTGAATACTAAGAATTAAATTTAAATAATAGTGTAAATCCTTTAACTGTCAAAAGTGTATATTTCTAACATTAAAGTTACCATGTGGCTGTGTTTCACTAACATTAAAAACACATCTAAAGAGATCCAGGATGGCAGTGGAGTAGGTGGAAGTTACACTGACCTACTCCCAGGATCAAACTGGAATTACAGTTAATATAGAACAGTCAACCTGAGTCACAAACTGAAGACTAGCTAAAAAGAAATCTTATAAGTGAGGTTTTACAGAAGCCACTTTGATACTGATAGAGTAGGGGAGACAGTTAAAGGTCTAGCCGCGTACCCACATGCAGTGCCTAAGAATCCAGAGGAATATCTCAGCTGTAAAGGCTCCCCTTAGGAGTGTGCGGTCTCAACCCCATCCCTGGCTCCCAAGCCCAGAGGACCAGAGCCCAGCAGAGGAGACCACATAACATCTGGCTGTGAAAATCAGCAGGGATTCTGCCCACCAGGGACAGACGCAAGTCAGATTCCCTTTTAAAAGGCCAGCAAAAAATCTCATCCATAGCCACTCACCTTGAGCTCCAATGGAGGGAGGGTGGCTGGGAATAGAATAGTGTTGTGCGAGGAGAGACTGGGTTGTACGGCTCTAGGGAGCGAGCTGAAGGAGACAGCCCTCAAGGTCCCTGTGCTGAGTCCCTCAGTTGCAGACACCATCTTTCTTGGGTCTAGCACTCCCTTCCATATGGTATCAGCCTGGGGAATGCAATAGCTCCATCCTTCCTCCTCCCTGTCACCCTCCCCTATGGAATTCACACCCTGTGGAAGAGTCAGCTGCCTGGGGTATAGAGGTACAGGCAAACTCAGGGGGGTATCAGAGACTGAGTTGTGTGGCTCTGGGGTGGGAGACATTCCCTATACCTTCCCATGAGCCTGACCAATGACAACCCTTCCTGGGAGATCTAATAGCCCCATTCTCCAGACTCCTGGGGGCCCCACCCTCTTGAGCTCAGGATTTCCACAGGGTTTCCACTCCAGACTTGAGTTCTGTGGCTCTAGGAATGGCCCACTTTTCCCCCGCATACCTGACTGGTGCAGAGACCTCCATCACATAGCCAAATCTTGGGCCTGATAAACTATTCTTGCCTCTTCCTGATGACACCCTGAGGCTCCACCCCACCACAAAGGTCTGTGGACTTGTGTTGAATGGCCTCAGACCCAACAGTGGCACCAAGTTTAAATCTGTATCAGCCTGGTGAACACTGCCCCTTCCTGGTGACTCACTGAAAGCCTACTTTACACAACTCCAGGATTGCCAAAGGCTCTTTCAGTAACAGCTGAACAGGGAGCCAACAGGTGAAGAGGCAGCTGGCCGAAGATCTAAGGTACCGTAGGCCTTTGTCTGACCAACACCCAGGTTTGGTACTGGTGGAAGCCAGCCTTGGTGCAAAGCTTGGTCCTTCCCACGCACACCCAGCCTCAGCAGAGGTAGCTATACCTTGTGGATCACTTTATAGCTCCAAAAAGATTGCCCAGGATCAATCACAGGCAAAATCTGATATTGACCTGTACCAGAGTCCTAAGAGGCCCCAAAACCAACACACCTGGGGGCCAGCTTCAGAAAACATCAGAGCAGGGTCCAATTAGCTTCACATGTGGCATATCTAAAGGGAGATCTCAGCAGGCACGAGAATCAGCTGAGGCAAATTCTGCTTCATGGGGTCGGTACCTGCACAGCAGGTCATACATTGTGATCAGGGTCAGTCCGCACAGTCACCAGCCTTAGGGTCAGCCCCACGCAGACAGGCCAATAGCAATTCAGACTCAGCTACAACAGTAGGGCTCACATGACCCACCAATGGACATCCCTGGAACAACCAGCTCAGGTCATCAGGGAGACTGCATCACTGGGTCCCACTGGACACCTACTACATAAGGCCACCCTACCAAGATGGGGAGACATTGCAATTCTACCTAATACACAGAAACAAACACAGAGGCAGTCAAAATGAGGAGAAAAACATGCCCCAACTCAATGGGCAAAAACTAAAACCATTTCCCCTAAGAACAGGAACAAGAAAGGAATGCCCCACCCCTGTTCTACATAGTACTGGAAGTACTAGCCATAGTTATCAGACAAGAAGAAATAAAAGGTATACATATTATAGCCATAGCAATGAAGATGAAATAAAAGGCATAGACAAGAAGATAAAATAAAAGGCATAGACAAGAAGATGAAATAAAAGGCATCCAAATTGGAAAAGAATAAGTAAAACTGTCATTATTTGTAGATGACGTGATATTGTACATAGAAAACCCTATGAACTCCATCAAAAATCTACTAGAACTAATAAATGAGTTCGGCAATGTAGCAGGATACAAAATTAACACCCAGAAATCTATGGCTTTTTATATACCAATAATGAACTCACAGAAAGAGAAACTAAAAAACAAAAACTAAAACCAAAAAAAAAAAATAACAAAAAAACACAATTCAATTTACCATTGTGACAAAAAAAAATTAAGATACCTAGGAATAAATTTAACCAAGGAGGTAAAGGACCTATACTCAGAAAATTACAGGATGCTGAAAAAAGTGATAGAAAGGAAGACATAAACAAATGGAAGAATATATTGTGTTCATGGATTGGAAGAATCAACATCATTAAAATGTCCATACTACCCAAAACAATCTATAGATTCGATGCAATCAATATTAAAATACCAATGACATATTTCACAAACCTAGAAAAAACTCTCCAAAAATTCATCTGGAATAAAAAGGACCCGAATAGCTCCAGCAATCTTGAGAAAGAAAAACAAAGTTGGAGGGATCACAATACCAGATATCAAGCTATACTACAAAGCCACTGTTCTCAAAACTGCTTGGTACTGGCACAAGAACAGACATACCATAGACCGATGGAGCAGAACAGAGAACCCAGAGTTCAACTCAAGCCATTATGCTCAATTAATATTTGACAAAGGAGGCAAGAGTATACAATGGAGTCAAGACAGTCTCTTTAATAAATGGTTTTGGGAAAATTGGACAGATTAC
>NW_006291208.1:70602-71886 GCF_000327345.1 Myotis davidii
CAGGAGGTGAGTAGGTAAGAGATCAACCAAAGGACTTGTATGCATGCATATGAGCAAACCCAGTGGACACAGATGCGGGGGGTGGGAGTTAGTGCACATGCTGGGGGGGTGGGGGTGCCTGGGGAGATGTCAATGGGGGAAAAAAGGAGACTTATGTAATTTAAATTGTTTAAACAATAAACAATTTAAATTTAAAAACTAAT
This sequence comes from Myotis davidii, assembly GCF_000327345.1. Classification (NCBI taxonomy): domain Eukaryota; kingdom Metazoa; phylum Chordata; class Mammalia; order Chiroptera; family Vespertilionidae; genus Myotis; species Myotis davidii. The sequence goes on from NW_006291208.1 coordinate 70,806, forward strand.
AATAAATAAAAGTTGTGGTTTTTTTTTTTAAAAAAAGAAAGAACAGGAGAAATCTCCAGATAAATAAATAGCTGGAAGAAGCATGTGGATTGAACCAATGATTTGGAAGACAAGGTAACAAAAAACACCCAATCAGAGAAGCAAAAAGAATAAAGTATTTTAAAAAACAAGGATAGTTTGACTACTGTGTGCTCTGGAACACCAGTGTGTGGACATTTTGTTCCCGCTGGTGGTGGCAGTCTTCATTTCTGTAGCAGCGTGGAGTTGGTGACTGCGGCCTCTGGGCTGGAATGAACCACGCTCTTGGTAGAGGCAGAGCAGCTGAGCCGGAGCAATGGCCAGTACAATGGTAGCAGTTGGATTGACCATTGTTGCTGCCGGATTTGCAGGCTGTTGTTTTGCAAGCCATGAAGCATATGGAGCCTCAAGTCAAACAAGTTTTTCAAAGTCTCCCAAAATCTGTAAGACTTCATAAACATTTTTGCTAATTCTTTGCTGCCTGTGTATGAAGTTTAGAACTACACTTGAAGAGTGCCTTCAGTGGGGGCTATTACAGAGATAGGTTCAAATCCAAAGTGACAAAACGAAAAGCAGCATTAATACAAAGTGTAAGCCATATTGCCAATAAAGGAAAAATAAGAGATGCTCATTAATGAATTATGCTTTTAAATCACCTGGACAATGGAGGATCTCCTTATATAGCAGCCAAAATCAATGCAGCTAAAGATTTGCTAGAAGGTCAAGCTAAAAAAATGAAGTAAATGTCTGATGAATTTTAAGTTCTTGTTAGTTATGTATATGAGAACCAACTTTTTATAATAAAACTAGAGGCTCGGTGCACAAAAATTTGTGCACTCAAGGGGAACCCTCAGCCCGGCCTGTGCCCTCTCACAGTCTGGGACCCTCGGGAGATAACGACCTGCTGGCTTAGGCCTGCTTGCTAGGTGGCAGAGGTCAGGTCCAATCTCTAGGTACGGCCCCTGGTCAGGCTCAGAGCAGGGCAGATTGGGGAGTTGGGGTTCCGCCCCCTGTCATGCACAGAGCAGGGCAGATCGGGAGGTTGTGATGCCACCCTCAGTCC
>NW_006291208.1:72097-73367 GCF_000327345.1 Myotis davidii
AGAGGAGCTCCCCCCTATCCGGCACAGAGCAGGGCTGATCAGGGGGTTGGGGAGCCTTCCCCTGTCATGAACAGAGCAGGAAGGATAGGGAGGTTTCGGCCCCGCCCCCTGTCACACACAGAGCCACAGGGTGATCAGGGGGTTTGGGCACTTCCCCCTGTCATGCTGCTCCAGGGGCCAGGAGGCCTCGTGGCTCTGCTGATCCCCCCATGAGTGTGACAGGGGAGATCAGCAGTGCTAGGAGGCCTCGCTGCTCTGCTGATACCGGTGCTGGGAGGCCTCACAGCTCTGATTGACACAGGGGCAGTGAAGCCTCGCTGCTCAGCTGATCCCGGTGCTAGGAATCCTCGCGGTTCCGCTGATCCCGGTGCTGGGAGGCATATTACCCTTTTACTATATAGCATAGAGGCCTGGTGCATGGGTTGGGGCTGGCTGGTTTGCCCTGAAGAGTGTCCTGGATCAGGGTGGGGGTCCCCACTGGGGTGCCTGGCCAGTCTGGGTGAGGGGCTGAGGGCTGTTTTCAGGCTGGTGGGTGACTGAAGTTCCCAACTGCTCCTTTTTTTCTTTTTCTTTTCTTATTCTGGGCCAGGTTTAGCTCTGGCTCCAGCTCTGAGGCCTCTGCTGCTGAAAGCAGGTATCTGGTTTGTTTGGGTTCTATAATGGAAACTCTCTATCAACTCCACCTCTGAGATCCCGGCTCACTGAAAGCAGGTTTCTGGGGTTTTGTTTAGCTTCTATATTTTTAACTATGTTTTAAACTGCAAGCTCAGAGGCCAGCAAGGCAGGCAGGTAACGTTGGAGTCCTCCCTCACTGAAGCAAGCAAGCCTCATGTTAGTTTCAAGCTGCCTGGCTGCGGGCTGCCATCTTGGCTGGCAGTTAATTTGCATATCGCCCTAATTAGCCAATGGGAAGGGTAGCAGTCATACGCTAATTACCATGTTTCTCTTTTATTAGATAGGATGTCCTGAAGCTACACATTTTAAAAATGATTTAGCATGAATTAAGTCAAATCCTTGGTATACAGTTCTTGTTTACATTTGAGGATTTTAAATCAAATTATAGAATATTATAGATTGACTAGAGGCCCGGTGCACAAAAATTTGTGCACTCGGGGGGAAGAGGGGTCCCTCAGCCCAGTCTGTGCTCTCTCGCAGTCTGGGACCCCTCGGGTGATAATGACCTGCTGGCTTAGGCCTGCTCCCGGTTGGCAGGGGGCAGGCCCAATCCCTAGGTGCAGCCCCTGGTCAGGCTCAGAGCTGGGCTGATTGG
>NW_006291208.1:73925-87144 GCF_000327345.1 Myotis davidii
TTTTTTTCTTTTTTTATTCTGGGCCAGCTTTAGCTTTGAGGATTGGCTTCAGCTCTTAGGCCTCCGCGGCTGAAAGTAGGTTTCTGGCCTTTGCATACAATGTTGCAAATCTGCTGGCTGAAGTCCGGTGGTATTTGTTAAAATGTTTCTTAAACTGCAGGCTCAGAGGCCTGCAGCCGCAGTCAGGGAACATTGGTTTCCTCCCTCACTGAGGCAAGCAAGCCTCATGTTAGTTTCAAGCTGCCTGGCTGCCGGCCGCCATCTTGGCTGTCAGTTACTTTGCATATTTCACTGATTAGCCAATGGGAAGGGTAGCGGTCATAAGCCAATTACCATGTTTCTCTTTTATTAGTGTAGATACTCCATAATTATGGATACATACCATTTGAATAGAAATATTGTTCATTACTCATTTAGTAAATAATTTGGTACTTACTTCAAGGCAAAGTGAACATGAAAGTTTCTGCTCTCAGGGAACCCCAATTTGATCAGACCCATAAACTAGTAATTAAAATACAATGTGATACATATTATGATGGAATTAGTACAGGTTGTTATAGTAGACTCATCTCATTGGGAGGAAAGACTGTCAAGGCACAGTGAGCTGGCTCAGCTGCTTGGAACTGTGAATTTAAAAGTTAGTTTAGTCACAACTTCGACTAAAAAATTGATGATGTTATGTATCATATCACTGTCAGAATTCAGATTTCATACATTAAAAACGATAAAATATGAGAGGATGTCATTTCTAATCAAGAAAATATTTACAGTGTATTCAGCTAGCCCTTTTAAGAAACTGACCATTTATAAAAATTATTTTTTACATAATCAAAAGTTTTGCATTTGTTATGAGCAAGCTTAAACACAATTAGCTAAACTGAAATGCCCTGTTATCAAATATTTAGCTTGGACTCTGAGAATTTGTGCAGTGATATATTTAAATGATATTTGAGGGCAAATGGCTAACTATTGGTCTAATGTATGCAAAGGTCTTAACCAAAGGACTTATATAAAACACCCAAGGGAGATAGCTAGCCAGTATCTATGTTTAGCTTTAAAATGATAATGTATGCTACCTGCCATCTAAATTTTATTAAGTCATCTTAAAGTTCTTAATAATGGAGACGAGACTTTCAAGATAGAAATAATGGAAGCAATTATATTTAGTGTTGGAATGTGTTTAGGGGTGTTTCAAAGGTGGGGTATATCTGCTTTGTGTTTATTTTCCATCTTGTTTAAAATCTGATCAAATCTATTTGTTATGTTTTAAGAGTATGAAGAGGCACCCATGGCTTTTGTGTAGAATAAATCTTTTTAGTTATTTCCAGGGGGAAAGGGTATTAAGATACAGTTGATTTGTTATTTGAAGTATTTATGTTCTAGAAAGTTGCTGAAAATACTGAACCACTGTTCCTAGGGAAAATACAGGTTCCTATAAGCCTCTGGTCACATCACATTTTTGTCAACCAGTCAATATAAACCCTTGTTTTATGTGTGTTTGTTTAATTAGAAAAAGAAAATAAAACAAGGATAGTTTAAGGGACCTTTGGGATAACATGAAGTATAATAACATCTGCATCATAGGGATAACAGAAGGAGAAAAGAGACATCAAGGGATCAAGAGTGTATTTGAGGCGGGTCTGCAGCCAAGCAGTCCACGTTCACTAAGCCACTAGGCGGCCTGGCCCTCAGGCACCCAGCACACGCCCAGCCCTGCACCACGAGGAATGTCAGCTCTGCGGAAGGGATGGTCAAGGAGAGCCTAATAGGAGGTCGGCCAGGTTGTCAGCCAAACCTGCTCCTGCAAAAGTGGAAACGAAGCCCAAAAAGGCGGCAGGAAAGGATAAGTCTGCAGACAAAAAAGTGCCAACAAAAGGGAAAAGGGAAGCAAAGGGAAAGCAGGCAGAAGTAGCTGACCAGGAACCTAAAGAAGAACTACCTGCGGAAAACGAAGAAATTAAAAATGAGGGGAGTCCAACCTCAGATGAAGCAGGAGAAAAAGAAGCCAAGTCTGATTAACGTCATATACCATGTCTTATCGGTGGTCCCTGTCTCCCTTCTTGTATAATCCAGAGGAATATTTTATCAACTATTTTGTAAATGCAAATTTTTTAGTAGCTCTAGAAAAATTTTTAAGAAGGAAGGAATTTCACCTCACCCCGTTTTTTTTAAGTGTAAATGCTTTTTTTTAAGAGGTTAAATCATTTGCTGGTTGTTTATTTTTTGGTATAACCAGGAAATAGTGGGATAATGAATATGAGAGACTTTGATTGTCTTGGGTGTCAGCTTAACATTCATAGGTGGCAGTAGTTTTTATATCTTATAATACAAAGCATACTAAATGGCAATTTGGAGTCAGTCATGCATTTTCTATGTCTTAAACTTTTTAAATTACTTCTATTCACATGTTTTTGGTAGAATTGTTTCCTAAAGAAAACCATTCCTTGATCTTGGCTTCCCTGTCAGAATTTTGTGCATCTGTGCTGATCCTCAAAACAATAAAATCTCAATTATAAAAGAATTATTTGAGGCACATCGAAAAAAAAAAAGAGTGTATTTGAAGAAATAATGATGGAAAACTTCCCTTTTCTGTTGAGGGAAAAAGACACATAAACCTAGAAAGCACAGAGTCCCAAACAAGATTAACCCAAAAATGCACACACTGAGATATGTCATGATTAAAATGGCAAAAGTTAAAGAAATAAAAAGAGAGAATCTTAAAAGCAGCAAGAGAAAGTTATCTATAAGAGATTTCTCATTATACTATCAGCTGATTTGCCAACAGAAACACTTTAGACCAGAAGGGATTGACATGACATATTCAAAGTATTAAAAAGCAACAACCTACAACCAAGACTATTTTACCCAGCAAGCTAACATTTAAAAAACTGAAGGAGCAAAAAGAGCTTTCTAGGAAAGAAAAAGCTAAATGGGGTCATTACCACAAACCAGTATTACAGAAAATGTTAAAAGGTCTTCCTTAGGAGGAAGAAAGGGAAAAAACAAACCCAAGAACATAGTTATTAAAAATGGCAATAAATACATACCTATCAATAATCAACTTATATTGATAAGTGGCTCAAACGTTCCAATCAAAAAACACTGAATAAGAAAACAAGACCCATATATATGCTGTCTACAAGAGACCACCTCAGAACAAAAGTTTCACACAAAATAAAAGTAAAGAGATGGAAAGGATATTTCATGAAAATAAAAGATGGGGTAGCAATACTTAAAACAGACAGAATAGACTTTAAAACAAAGACTATAATAACAAAGGAGGATACCACATAATGATAAAGGTGTCAATCCAACAAGAGGATATAACCATTGTAAGAGTGTATGCACTCAACATAGAAGCACCTAAATATATAAAGCAAATCTTGATGAACATAAAGGAAAGACTAACAGTAATACATAGTCATAGTCATAGTAGGGGATTTAATATCCCACTGCCATAAATGACTAGATCTTCCAGACAGTAAATCACCAAGAAAATGCCATCCTTAAATGACATGTTACATGAGATGCATTTAATTGATATATATTATTTTCAAGTGTACATGGAACATTTTCTAAAATAGACCACATGTTAGGACACAAAACAGTCTCAATGAGTTTAAGAAGATCTGACATCATATCAAGCATCTTCTCTGACCACAATGGTATGAAGCTATACATCAATTACAAGAAAAACAAACAAACCTGAAAAACATACTAACACATAAAGGCTAAATAACATGTTACTAAACAATGAATGGGTTAGCAATGAAATCAAGGAAGAAATTAAAAGATACCGTAAGATAAATTAAAATGACAACACAATACACCCAAATCTATGGTACACCACAAAAGCAGTCCTAAGAGGGAAATTTATAGCATAAAAAGGCCTACCTTAAGAAACAAGAAATTTTTCAAATAAGAAATCTAACCTTAAATTAAAGGAACTAGAAAAAGAACAACAAAGTCCAAGTAAATAGAAGGAAGAAAACAATAAAATCAAAGCAGGAGTAAACAAAATAAAGTCTTAAAAAAAGCCATGATACAAAAGATCAATGAAATGAAGAGCTGATTCTTTTAAATATAAACAAGATTGATAAACCTTTAACTAGACTCATCAAGAAAAAAATAGAGAGGATCCAAATAAACAAAATCAGAAATGAAAGAGAGATAACAAGGATTATAAGAAGACTATAGGCCCAGTGCTTGAATTCGCTGTTACATCAAAGTCCCACTAATTCACAATTTAATATCATATATACTACATAATCAATTTTCAATCTTTCATAACAATTGACAAAGTTACTAGGAAACCCCCATATTGCCTGTGTCCACGGGCTATGCATATATGTATACAAGTTCTTTGGTTTATCTTTTCTCACCCTTGATATGTCAGTCTGTTCTATGCCTCCATGCTTCGGGTCTTATTTTATTGGTCAATTCACTTGATTCATTAAAGTCCACAAATAAGTAACATCATGTGATATTTGCCTTTCTCAGATTGGCTTATTTCACTTAACATAATAGTTCTCCATGTACTTCCATGCTGTCCCAAAGGGTAAGAAATCCCTCTTTTTTACAGCTGCAGAGTATTCCTTTGTGTAAATGTTCCACAGTTTGTTTTATCCACTCATCTATTGATGGCTCTTGAGCTGTTTCTAAATCTTAGCTATTGTAAAAAACACTGCCATGAATATAGGGGTGCATATATTCTTTCTGATTGGTGTTTCTGGGTTTCCAGGATATATTCCCAGAAGTGGAATCACTGAGTCAAATGGAAGCTCCCTTTTTAATTTTTGAGGAAGCTCCATACTGTTTTTCATAGTGGCTGCACCAACCTGCATTCTCACCAGCAGTGAACTAGTGTTCCCTTTTTTCCACATCCCGCCAGCATTTGTTGTTAATTTTTTTATGATAGCCATTCTGATAGGTGTGTGGTGATATCTCACTATGGTTTTAATTTGCATTTCTCTGATGATTAGTGACTTTGAGCATTTTTTCGTATGTCCTCTTTGGAGAAATGTCTATTCAGGACATCAGCCTATTTTTTAATTACATTGTTTTTCTTTCTTTTGTAAAGTTGTATGAGTTCCTTATATATTTTGGATATTAAATCTATATCAGATGTATCATTGGCAAATATGTTCTCCCAAAGAGTGGGTTCCCTTTTCATTTTGATGGTAGTTTCTTTTGCTGTACAGAAGCTTTTTTTTTTTTATGTAGTCCCATTTGTTTATTTCTCCTTAGTTTCCATTGCCCTAGGAGATGTATGCATAAACATATTGTTACTAGAGATGTATGAGATTTTGTTACCGATGGTTTCTTTTAGGATTTTTATGGTTTCACAACTTACATTGAAGTCTTTTATCCATTTTTAGTTTATTTTTTAGTACAATGTAAGTTGGCGGTTTAGTTTCATTTTCTTGCATGTAATCTGTCCAACTTTTTCAACACCATTTATTGAAAAGACTCTCTTGACTCCATTGTATGCTCTTGCCTTCATTGTCAAATATTAATTGAGCATAATGGGTTGGGTCAATTTCTGGGTTCTCTGGCCAGTTCCATTGATCTATATGCCTGTTCTTGTACCAATATCAGGCTGTTTTGATTATGGTGGCTTTGTAGTATAACTTGATATCTGATATTGTGATACCTTCAACTTTGTTCTTCTTTCTCAAGATTGCTGCAGCTATTGAATACAAGTCTTTTATCTCCTTGTTTAAGTTTATTCCTAAGTATCTTAATTGTTTTGTTGCAATGGTAAATGGGATTGTTTGTTTAGTTTCTCTTTTAATAATTCATTATTGATGTATAAAAAAGCCATTGATTTCTGGATGTTGATTTTGTGTCCTACTACATTACCAAGTTCATTCATTAAATCTAGTAGCTTTTTGGTGGAGTCTTTACGGTCTTCTATTTATAATATCATGTCATCTGAAAATGAGAGTTTATTTCCTCCTTTCCAATTTGGATGGCTTTTATTTCTTCTTCTTGTCTGATCACTGTGGCCAGGACTTCCAGTACTATGTTGTATAAGAGTGGTGAAAGTGGACATCCCTGTCTTGTCCTGTTCTTAGTGGAAATAGCTTTAGTTTTTGCCAATTGAATATGATGTTCACTGTAGGTTTGTCACATATGAACTTTATTATGTTGAGATATGCTCCCCCTATTCCCTCGTTGCTGAAAGTTTTTATCAAAAATGGGTGTTGGATTTTGTCTAATGCTTTTTCTGTGTCTATTGATATGATCATGTGATATTTGTCTTTCAACTTGTTTATGTGATATATCACATTTATGGATTTGTGAATATTGTGCCAATCTTGCATCCTGTAACAAATGCCACTTGGTCATGGTGTATGATCTTTTTAACATATTGCTGAATCAGATTTGCTAAAGTTTTGTGGATTTTAGCATCTATGTTCATCAGGGATATTGGTCTGTAATACTCTTTCTTTGTAATGTCTTTGTCTGGTTTTGGAATTAGGATGATGCCTCATAAAAAAAAACTTGGGAGTATTCTTCCTCTTGGATTTTTTGCAATAGTTTGAGTATTGATGTTAATTCTTCTTTGAATGTTTGGTAAAACTCCCCTGTGAGAGCCATCTGGACCTGGGCTTTTGTTTGTTGGGAGTTTTTTTTTTTTTTAAATACTGCTTCTATTTCCTGAGTTGTCATTGGCCTATTCGGGTTTTCTGATTCTTTCTGATTCAGTTTTGGGATGTTGTATTTTTCTAGGAATTTGTCCATTTTGTCAAGATTGTCCAGCTTGTTGGCATATAGTTGTTCATAGTATTTTCTTACAATTCTTTGTATTTCTGTAATGTCAGTTGTTACTTCATCACTTTTGTTTCTGATTTTTGTTTATTTGGATCCTCTCTCTTTCTTTTTTAAAAATATATTTTATTGATTTTTTACAGAGAAGAAGGGAAAGGGATAGAGAATCAGAAACATCAATGAGAAAGAAACATCGATCAGTTGCCTCCTGCACACTTCTGACTGGTATGTGCCCGCAATCAAGGTACATGCCCTTGACCAGAATCAAACCTGGGACCCTTGAGTCTGCAGGCTGACACTCTATCCACTGAGCCAAACCCATTAGGGCTCTCTTTGTTTCTTGATGAGTCTGGTTAGGGGTTCATCAATTTTGTTTATCTTTTCAAAGAATCAGCTCTTGGTTTCATTGATTTTTTATATTGTTTTTATAGTCTCAATGTCACTTATTTCTGCTCTGATTTTTATTATTTCCTTTCTTCTACCTACTCTGGGCTTTTCTTGTTGTTCTCTTTCTAATCCTTTAAGTTATAGGGTTGAGTAATTTATTGTTAATTTTTCTTTTGTGTATGTTTTTGTTTTTTGTTTTTTTAGGTAAGTCTGTAGTTCTGTGAACTTCCCTCTCAGAACTGCTTTTGCTGTGTCCCAGAGATTTGGGATTGTTTTGTATTCATTTTCATTTGTTTCCAACAAATTTTTTATTTTTCTTTATCTCATTGGTAACCCAATCATTGCTTAATAGCATGCTATTCAGCCTCCAAGTGTTTGCTTTTTTTTATTGTAGTTGATTTCTAATATTATGCCATTGTGGTCTGAGAAGATGCTTGATATGATTTCAATCTTCTTGAACTTGTGGAGACTTGTTTTGTGACCTAACATGTGGTCTTCTCTTTGTGACTGACTTAAGTGCCCTTGAGAAGAATGTATATTCAGCAGCTTTGGAGTGAAGTGTTCTGTAAATGTCAACTAAATCCATCTGATCCAGTGTGTCCTTTAAAGTCACTGTTTCCTGGGTAAGTTTTTAGCAGGGTGCTAAAATCCCCTACTATGACTATTGTTATAGATTTCTTCCTTAAAGTCCTCTAAAAGTTTTTTTATATATTTATGTGCTCTTAATTGTTTGCACACTATGTTTACCAGGGTTATATCCTCTTGTTGGCTTGATTCATATAGTATTATGTATTGTCCTTTGTTGTCTCTTGTGATGGCCTTCATTTTGAAGTCTATTTTTCAGATATGAATATTGTTACCCCAACTTTTTTTTATGTTTCCATTTGCATGGACAATTTTTTTTTCATCACTTTACTATTACCCTATGTGAGTCTTTTGTTCTGAGGTGGATCTCTTATAGATAGCATATGGCTGGGTCATTTTTTTTTTATCTGTCCAGCTACCCTATGTCTTTTGATTAGAGTATTTAATGAATTTATATTTAAGGTTATTTTTGATAAGTACTTATTTATTGCCATTTTAATTCTGTATGCCTATGTTTCTGTCTCTCTTTATTTCTTCTTATTACAGCAGACCCTTTAGCATTTCTTGCAATGATGACTTGGTAGTGATAAACTCCTTTAGCCTTTTTTTTTCCTGGGAAGCTCTTTTTTTTAATGATAGCCTTGCTGGATATAGTAATTTTGGTTTCAGATCCTTGCTTTTCATTACCTTGAGTATTTTATGCCATTCCCTTCTGGCTTGTAGTCTTTTATGAGAAATCAGTTGACAGTCTTATAGGAGCACCTTTGTAGTTAACAAATTGCTTTTTTCTTGCTGCCTTTAAGATTCTCTCTTTGTCTTTAGTTTTTATAATTTTAATTATGATGTGTCAGGGCATGGGCCTGTTTGGGTTCTTCTTTCTTGGGACTCTCTATGCCTCCTGAATTTTTGTGATTTTTCCCTTCACCAGGTTCGGGACGTTTTCTGCCATTATTTCTTCCTAGACATTCTCTATCCCTTGCTCACTTTCTTCCACTTCTGGCACACCATTTATGCAAATATTGTTACATTTCATGTTGTCCCACAGCTCCCTTAAGCTATCCTCCTGTTTTTCTATTTTTTCTTTTTGATTTCGTGATTGAGTGATTTTTTTCTATACAGTCTTCTAATTCACTGATCCGATTTTCAACTTCCCCTAGTATGCTGTGTATTCCTTCCGATGTGTTCTTTATTAGTACTATGCCATTCTTTATTTCCAACTGGGTTTTTTTTTCATAGTTACTACATCTTCTCCCATGCTGTTGAGCATTTTACCATCATTATTCTGAACTCTATATCAGATAAATTTCTTATCTCCATTTCATTTATCTCTTCTTCTGGATAATTCTCTTGTTCTTTCATTTGGAAATTGTTTTTTTGTTTGTTTGTTTTTTTGTCTCCCTATTCTGGCTGCCTCTTTGGGTTTGTGACTATGGTATTAAGTAGATATGCTATGCCTCCCAGTTTCTAATGCAAAACAGTGTCAAATACTGTTTCTGACTAATTAGATCAGGCAAAGACTCAAAGCTTCCAGAAACCTGTCTCTGCCTGCAGACTTATTGGATTCAGTCTTTAGTAGCTCTCAGGCAATCATCCATAGGTGTGAGGAGAGGTTTTCCAACAGGGTGTGGCAAGTGCTTATGTCAGGAAGCTAATTGTTATTCTAAGTCTCTTAATAGGCCTCAGAAACTCAACACTGTGGATCTAGGACAGGGGTGGGCAAACTTTTTGACTCGAGGGCCACAATGGGTTCTTAAACTGGACTGGAGGGCAGGAACAAAAGCATGGATGGAGTGTTTGTGTGAACTAATATAAATTCAAAGTAAACATCATTACATAAAAGGGTACGGTCTTTTTTTTCAATAGTTTTATTCATTTCAAATGGGCCAGATCTGGCCCGCGGGCCATAGTTTGCCCACGGCTGATCTAGGAGTTTTCCCATAGGGTAGATCAACTATATTCCCCCAGGCAAAACTCACCTGGATAGCAAAGGTCTTCTTGAAAAATATGTCCTCCACAGAATGAGGGAATCATTCAGCACAGGAAACCATGGTGTCTGCTTTCTGAGATCTAAGCCCAGAGCTCCCAACCCTGGCTTCTGCTCACACTGCTCCAGTCCACTCTACCCTTCCTCTGCTGGAGCACATGTTGAGTGGCTACACACGAATTTTGTGTATTGACCTCTTAAGAGAGTGCCTGCATTTCCAGCAGTCACTCCCTGGAAGACAGCAACCCTGCTGCTTTTCACAGCCAGATGTTATGTGGGCACCTTTCTCTGTTTTGGTGCTGTCTACTGGAGGAGCCCAGCTTGGGGATTAGACCACAAAGTTCTCAATGGCAACCCCCACAGCTGAGATATCTCTCTGGAACTTCCGCTGCTGTCTGTGGGAGCCAGGCCAACCCTTTAACATCTCCACACTTCTTACAAATCTCTGTGTGGTCTTAACTTTCAGTCCTTGGTTATCAGGGTTCTCTCCAGCTAGTCTTCAGTTGATTATTCAGGATATTGCTGTTTTCCTTTGTATTCTAATAGTAATTCCAGTTTGGTCCTTGGACCTTATCTGTGTAGCATTCACTTGCAGATATATCTCCTTAGACAAGAAAAACAAAGGGCAAAAATAAACAAATGGGAGAACATCAAACTAAAATGCTTGTGCACAGCACAAGAAACCATCAACAAAATCAAATGAAATGCACTGATTGGGAGAACATATTTGCCAATGATACATCTGATAAGGCCTTAATCCCCAAAATATAGAAAGAACTCATGAAACTGACCACCAGGAAGACAAACTATCCTATTAAAAAATGGGCAAAGAACCTGAATAGACACTTTCTAAAGAGGACAATACAGATGACCAATAGATATATGAAAAGATACTCAAACATCTGAGAAATTCAAATTAAAACCACAATGAGATATCACCTCACACCTGCCAGATTGGCTACCATCAATAAGTCAACAAATAACAAGTGCTGGTGAGGATGTGGAGAAAAGAGAACTCTTGTGCACTGGTGGTAGGAATGTAGACTGGTGCAACCACTGTGAAAAACAATACGAAGTTTCTGCAAAAAATTAAAAATGGAACTGCCTTTTGACCCAGCAATTCCACTTCTGGGAATATATCCAAGAATCCCAAAACACTAATTTGAAAGAATATATGCACCCCTATGTTCATTGCAGTGTTCTTTACTATAACCAAGATCTAAAAACAGCCCAAGTGTCAATGAGTAGATGAGAGCATTAAAAAAGCTGTGGTACAGCTGACTTTATCTGTGCCTGTTGCTCTGGAAGTTTCTCCATGTCCTCTCCTTAAGTCTGAGGAATTGCTAGTTAAGACACCAGGAAATTATGAAAGTAAGTGTCAGAGAAAACCAACTAAGAAACTTCTTGAATCAAATGAATTAGACCCTGGATTTATGCCTAAGAAAGGGGACCTTGGCCTTTCTAAAAAGTGTTATGAAGCTGGTCACTTGAAGAATAGCATTACTGAATCATGTGCTGCATCTCATTCTAAAAAGTTTGGTGGAGGCAATACCAAGATATTTGATAAGCCAAGGAGGCAAAAACAACAAAGGCATGCTATAGCTAAGATGCAAAAATGCTATAGCTAAGATGTTTTGTAAAAGAGTGTAAAATGAAGACTCATCAAGAGAAACTCCAGGCTCAGAGTGAGACCTGATGACACACAGGATACTGCAAGTCTCAAGGAGGCTATTGAAGAGGGCATAGAAAATGACCACGGGATACTTGTATCTAAAAAAAAAATGCAAGGTGAACAAGGTGGAGGAGCTGCACTCAAGGGAAAGTTTGCCAGAACTGTGAGAAACTAGGTGAGCTGCTGTTATGTGAGGCTCAGTTCTGTGGGGCTTTCCACCTCGAGTGCCTTGGATTAACTAAGATGCCCAGAGGAAAATTTATCTGCAATGAATGTTGCACAGGAATATATACCTGTTTTGTAAGTAACAGAGTGGAGAAGATGTTAAAAGGTTCCCTCTGCCCTTGTGTGGAAAGTTTTACCATGAAGAGTGTGTCCAGAAGTACCCACCCACTGTCATGCAGAACAAGGGCTTTTGGTGCTCCCTCCACATGTGTATAACCTGCCATGTTGCTAATCCAGCCAGTGTTTCTGCATCTAAAGGTTGTTTGATGAAATGTGTCTGCTGCTCTGTGGCATCCCATGCCAGTGACTTTTGTCTAGCTGCTTGGTCAAAAATACTTGCATCTAGTAGTATCATCTGTCCAAATCACTTTACACCCAGGCGGGGCTGCCGAAATCATGAGCATGTTAACCTTAGCTGGTGTTTTGTATGCTCAGAACGAGGCAGCCTTCTGTGCTGTGATTCTTGTCCTCTGATTTTCATTGGGAATGCCTGAACATTGATATCCCTGAAGAAAACTAGTATTGCAATGACTGTAAGGCAGACAGAAAGCCACATTACAGCGAAATTGTCTGGGTAAAAGTTGGATGGTACAGGTGCTGGCCAGCTGAGATCTGCCATCCTTGAGCTATACCTTCCAACATCAATAAGATGAGACATGCTGTGGGTGAGTTCCTTGTGCTCTTCTTTGGGTCTAATGACAATCTGTGGACTCACCAAGCCAGAGTCTTTCCCTTCATGTAGGAGAATGTAAGAGCAAGGATAAGACGGGCGAAGGAATGGATTGGACATATAAAAAAGCTCTTCTGGAAGCTGCAGCAAGGTTTGAGGAGGTAAAGGCCCCAAAAGAACTAATATAGTTGCAGGAAGACCAAAAGAACGATAAGAAACCACTGCCTTATCTTATCTAAGAAAGAGGTAATATGCTAATTGACCCTCACACTGTTGCAAAGATGGCAGCACCCACAGCCAATAAGGAGAGAATATGCTAATTGACTGTCACACCCTCAAAGATGGTGGTGCCCACAGCCAATAAGGAGGGAATATTCGAATTGATTGCCCCACTCTCAAAGATGGCAGCACCCACAGCCACAAGATGGCGACACCCAGTCCCCTCTGCCCCACTGGGGTGGCAGGTGTGTGGCAAGGCCGGGCCCATCATGGGCCCAACCACTCTGCATGCCTGCCTCCAGAGTCCCCCAGTCCCCTCTGCCCCCCCAACCGCCCAGAGCCAGCCCAAGGAGCAGGCAAGCTTCATATGGCAGCTGCCCAGCCATCCAGGGCTGCCCTAGGCTCAAGTAACCAGGGCCGGCCAAGGCTTGTGCTGCCAGCAGTGGCAGCAGCAGAGATGTGATGGGGGTATTGCCTTTCCCTGATAGCTGGGTCACCTCCTGCCCCTAAGTGCTCCCAGACTGTGAGAGGGGGCAGGCCAGGCTGAGGGACCCCCCCCCCCTCCAGTGCATGAATTTTCATGCACCGGGCCTCTAGTAAATATATAATAAGTAACCATGTGTGCCAGGCCTTGGGTTAAGCAACACAAAAATGAATTGTATTCTCTTTGCCTTTCTGTGCTTTAGGAGCTCCTACCATAGCG
>NW_006291208.1:87335-88432 GCF_000327345.1 Myotis davidii
AAAACAGATATTAAAAAGGGTGAAGTTGTGAATGAGTATGTGGGTGAGCTAATAGATGAAGAAGATTGCAGAGCTCAAATCCGTTACGCCCAAGAACATGATATCACTAATTTCTATATGCTCACCCTTGACAAAGATTGAATCATTGATGCTGGTCCCAAAGGAAACTATGCTTGGTTCATGAATCATTGCTGCCAGCCCAACTGTGAAGAATAGACGTGGTCTGTGAATAGAGATAACCGTGTTGGCCTTTTTGCCCTGAGTGACATGAAAGCAGACGCTGAACTTACCTTCAACTACAACCTAGAATGTCTTGGGAATGGAAAGACTGTTTGCAAATGTGGAGCCCCAGACTGCAGAGGCTTTCGGGTGTAAGGCCAAAGGGACCTTCTAAACATTTGCATCGGGAATAGTGGTGTGGTCCTCCTGCCCTATCCAGGGCAGGGCTGAGTCTTTATTTTAAGACGATGTCTCTTTGAAATAATGACAGAGAATAGTTGTCATGGCCACTGGCAATTTGCTAAGTAAGCATTCTGATGATCAGTTTGGTGACACAAGAGAGTATCTTTGAGTACTGTTAGAGTGTTTTAAACAATCTGACTTCTAACTGGGGATACCTTTCTAGCTAAGAAACCTGTAAATAGGAATCTGTAAAGTGGATTATTTGCCACATTTTTATTGGTCTCAGCTGATCTTACTCATATCTCCTAATAAGCTGCTTATATAACACTACCAATAAACATAGGATCCTAATCTTAAAAAAAAAAAAAAGTGGTACAGAATGGAATATTATGTGGCCATAAAAAAAAATATTAAAAAAAAAAAAGTGGTACAGAATGGAATATTATGTGGCCATAAAAAAAAAATGGAATTCTTACCTTTGGGACAGCATGGATGGATCTGGAAATTATGATGCTAAGTGAAATAAGCCAGTCAGAGAGAGACAAATAATTTCTGATCTCAGTTACATGTAGAATCTAATGGATAAAATAAAATAATGAACAAAATAGAAACAGAAGTATAGATATACTAGAGGCCTGGTGCACAAATTTGTGCACCAGTGGGTCACTCGGCCTGGCCTGCAGGTTCGGGCCAAA
>NW_006291208.1:89501-92887 GCF_000327345.1 Myotis davidii
ACATATAAAGGTGAATCCTATTGGTCAGGTACAGATCTTCACTGCAGACTTTTCTGAAATTCCCCATTACAACTGTAAAGCTACTGATGATAATCCCTGTGGGATAGGCTCTGGGTGCATCAACCACATGCTGCTCCATGAATGCCCCCACATGGTATATCCTGCCGGAGGATGCTGCCTAAACCCGTGCTTTACTAAGTGCCAGTACCCAGAGGTGGAGTTTGTTTCACACTTTATAGAGGGGCTGAGACCTTTGAACAAAAACAGATATTAAAAAGGGTGAAGTTGTGAATGAGTATGTGGGTGAGCTAATAGATGAAGAAGATTGCAGAGCTCAAATCCGTTACGCCCAAGAACATGATATCACTAATTTCTATATGCTCACCCTTGACAAAGATTGAATCATTGATGCTGGTCCCAAAGGAAACTATGCTTGGTTCATGAATCATTGCTGCCAGCCCAACTGTGAAGAATAGAGAATGGAAAGACTGTTTGCAAATGTGGAGCCCCAGACTGCAGAGGCTTTCGGGTGTAAGGCCAAAGGGACCTTCTAAACATTTGCATCGGGAATAGTGGTGTGGTCCTCCTGCCCTATCCAGGGCAGGGCTGAGTCTTTATTTTAAGACGATGTCTCTTTGAAATAATGACAGAGAATAGTTGTCATGGCCACTGGCAATTTGCTAAGTAAGCATTCTGATGATCAGTTTGGTGACACAAGAGAGTATCTTTGAGTACTGTTAGAGTGTTTTAAACAATCTGACTTCTAACTGGGGATACCTTTCTAGCTAAGAAACCTGTAAATAGGAATCTGTAAAGTGGATTATTTGCCACATTTTTATTGGTCTCAGCTGATCTTACTCATATCTCCTAATAAGCTGCTTATATAACACTACCAATAAACATAGGATCCTAATCTTAAAAAAAAAAAAAAGTGGTACAGAATGGAATATTATGTGGCCATAAAAAAAAAATGGAATTCTTACCTTTGGGACAGCATGGATGGATCTGGAAATTATGATGCTAAGTGAAATAAGCCAGTCAGAGAAAGACAAATAATATATGATCTCAGTTACATGTAGAATCTAATGGATAAAATAAAATAATGAACAAAATAGAAACAGAAGTATAGATATACTAGAGGCCTGGTGCACAAATTTGTGCACCAGTGGGTCACTCGGCCTGGCCTGCAGGTTCGGGCCAAAACCAGCTCTCTAACATCCCCCAAGGGGTCCTGGATTGTGAAAGGGTTCAAGGCAGGCTGAGGTATCCCACTGGTGCACAATCAGGGCTGGGGAGGGATGCAGGAGGGTGGCCAGCCGGGGAGGGACCATGAAAGGGCTCCAGGGTGTGTCTGGCCTGTCTCACTCAGTCCAGATCGGCTGGACCCCAGCAGCAAGCTAACCTACCAGTTGGAGCATCTGCCCCCAGGTGGTCAGTGCATGTCACAGTGACTGGTTGACTGGTTGACTGCCTGCCCCCTGGTGGTCAGTGCACATCATAGCAAGAGGTTGAGTGGCTTTAGCATATCATTAGCATATTATGCTTTGATTGGTTGAACAGATGACCGGACACTTAGCATATTAGGCCTTTGTTATATAGTATGGAACACACTGATAGTTGCCAGAGGCATGTGGGGAGGAGGGTACTGGATGAAAGAAGGTGAAGAGAATAGCCAAAGAGCATTAGACACTGACAACAGTGTGGTGATGGCCAGAGGAAAGTGGGGGTAGGGGTTAGGTGAAGATGGGCAGGGGCGGGGCAGGATTGGTAATAGTGTCAACTATTAAAATAAAGTAAAAAATTTTATCTTCCACTCTCTTTAGTTTGCAAGGTTTCCTTTTAGAAATTCTTGCCATGATCATTCTGTCATTCCTAGTCAATGTTCTTTGGCTACTCTCAGGATAACTTGAGCTAAAAACAAGTTGTTTCTTTTTAAAACTTTTCTAGGTTCTGGAAGTGAATGGAAGGTTATGTTTCTTAAGGGATGGCATTGAAAATTCAATTATTTTGATAGATTTTGCAGTTACCATTCTGTATCTCTAAGGCATTTACATAGAATTGAAAAACAACGATCCAAATATTTGGAAAATGTATTTCCACTTAGGAAAATGAGATGCTCAATTGTTGGTAAACAGACAACCAAAAGCCCTTGGTAAATATTTTCTTATCTTTTTTTTCATTTAATAGGATTAAGTTAAAAAGATAAAGAAAATTTTGCAGTCCAAAATAAGTGAAGATTATTTAATCTCTTTCAATGGAAGACTTGAGAATGGAATAGGTTATATCCATGCCTACAATCAGTGCAAATAATAAGAAAACCCACTTATTTAAGAACCTCACACCCTCAGAGGCATTAATTGCCCCCTCCCCCTCACAAGCCCTATGTTCTTCTTATACTTATATGTAGAAAGTGGAATTCTCTTCATCAATGAGAATGGACTAGAAAGGGAACCACACTTTATATACTGATACTAAATGCAGGTTACTAATTTAGGTACTTCCTGGGCATGATCTCATTTAAAATACAGAAGAATTGGTCAAATAGATAATCTCATGTAATAATAGGTTCTATCTAAATGGGCACAATTATACTGCAAGGACAATTTGGCAATTCACATCAAAAGCTTTATAATTTTGTGAGCTCTTTGGATTATGTCCAAACAAGAATGTTTGGGAAAATCTTAGGAAAATTTTTGGTTAATTTAGTTACGGTTCAATCACAAAATAAAAAATGTTATAGAATAATGGTTAATGATAGAAAACTGTTCATAAGATGTTGTTAAATTGGAAAACAGGTTCTGAAGCACTACATACAGTGTGAGCACATTTTTTAAAATTATGAACAATAGCTTGCCACAATGAAAGATGACAAAACTTATACACACAAAATTATGATTGTTTCAACAAGTGATTACTTCTGAATGGCAGAATAAGAATGATTTTTCTTGTCTCTATTGCTCATCTGTGTTTTCTACTCTATGTCACAATGAACATGAATTACTTTTTAAAAACAAAAACTGTGAAATAAGCTAGTCAGTGAAAGAAAAATACCACATGATCCACTCATTTATGGATAATAAAGAACATTATAAACTGATGAACAAAAATAGATACAGAGGCAGAGAAGCATCGAACGGACTGTCAAACGACAGCGGGAAGGCTGGGAAGGGTTGGGGGGTGGGGGGAGGTAAGAGATCAACCGAAGGACTTGTATGCATGCATATAAGCATAACCAATGGATGCAAGACACTGGGAAGGGTGTGAGGGCATGTGCAGGGAGGGGGAGGGGTAAGGGAGGCTGGGGGAAGGTCAATTGGGAAAAAAAGGAGACATATGTACTACTATTTGTAATACTTTAAACAATAAAAAAAAACAAAGGCATGTTT
>NW_006291208.1:94164-94934 GCF_000327345.1 Myotis davidii
GGCAGCTAGATACCCTGTACTGTTGGGGGTCACCCCACATAGCTCCCTTCCAGGACAGCCAACATACATTCAAACCTGCAAAAGAATCAAAGGTTAATATAACATATCAATACAATGAAATGTAATATTGGCATCATGGCCGCTTCAGGCAGCCAAGTCTTCTACTCAACATGTAATCCTATAAATGGTCCTTGTCTCTTTGGAGCCATGTCCATGAAGATGCAGGCATTATCTAAGTGTATTACACAGTATTGTGGGGGCTACTGTTGACAGGAGCGATCGCGAGTCATGTTACGGGCATCAGGCAGGTCGAGCACGCCGAAGCTTGAGGTTGAGCGGGTTGCGTTGATCTTGATTGATCGATGCTCCATTTGGTGATGAAGTCTTTCCGGATGGACCCAGGTCATGACGCCGTCTACCTTGAGAGCGGTGGGGGTCTTCAGCACCACAGTGTAGGGACCCTTCCAACGTGGCTCTAGGGTCTCCTGGTGGTGCCTTCTGATATAGACCTAATCTCCTGGTCTGTGCTGATGAGGAGTTGGGGTTGGGCTGGTCACGTAGATGGCGAGGAGGCGCGGCCTAATGTCTTGTGCCCCCTCTGGAGCCCTCTCAAGGAAAGAGATCATTAAAGAAAAACCACCCAGTCCTTGCCAGTCTGAGTCAGATTCCTCCTCTCTTGGAGAACTTCAAAGTCCTGATGGCTCCTAGGTAACCCTGTTTATCAGTTACAGCGCTTTGCATTTTTTGCCTTTTTACCAGTTCCCTTTGTG
>NW_006291208.1:95210-96114 GCF_000327345.1 Myotis davidii
AAGCATACAATTTAAACCACAGTCTTGGGTAAGCATATTATCTAGAGTCCTTGGGTAACATAGGTTATACTTAGGCATATCCTGGGTCTCCAGAACACTGAACTGGAGCCTTCTAAGATCAGTACTTTACTTTGGAAATTGGATTACTGCTATCCTGGCATAGCTGCTGAATTTCAAAATGGTCACAATTTTCCTGCTGGGGAATTCAAGAAGCAAAACTTAGCTATTCACATGTAAACCTGACTATCAACTTTCTGGTGGTACTTGCCTCGGGGTGGGAAATTTCAAAAGAGCTACTTTAAATCGCCTTGGGAAACCAGCCTATATTTCTTTCTCAGGTTCATCTCCTCCATTTTTAAGGCCAAAGCAGTCTTGGGTTTTTATTCTGTACACAGCAAAAGGTTAAGTTCAGCTCAAAACTATGCGCACTCATTTTTAAACTGGCCTTTTCCCTTTACATGTGCACAGAAATCCCGGATGCATTTATGAATTTGTAAAAGCTTTTCAATTCTCTATCTACAAGCCTTTTAAGAAATACGAGCTCTATCTTCAGCCCTTATAAAGCCAATTGCTTAAAACATTGGTCTATCGTACCACTAAAATTGTATTAAGACCGTGATTGCTAATTTATTAAGCATTAAAAATATCTTCTTAAAAATAGTATTTAATAAATCTGAGAGGCAAGCACACTTTCTGCCCCATCTGCATTTCTGCAGTCAAACTTTGCCTTAAAACTCCACCCCTGAAATTCTATCCTGCCTCAGTGAGCAGACACTCCTTTTGTGACTGGCTAAGTCAGAGGGCCGGGCCTTTCCTGTCCCAAGATGGCGGCCCCCAGGGGGAGCGGCAGGCCATGCGGCCAACTTTATATTGCAGAACTTTAAACCATGTTTTTTTTT
The DNA here is from genome assembly GCF_000327345.1 of Myotis davidii. Classification (NCBI taxonomy): domain Eukaryota; kingdom Metazoa; phylum Chordata; class Mammalia; order Chiroptera; family Vespertilionidae; genus Myotis; species Myotis davidii. The sequence goes on from NW_006291208.1 coordinate 96,110, forward strand.
CTAGG
>NW_006291208.1:96190-108356 GCF_000327345.1 Myotis davidii
TGGCTGCGGGTGGGAATTGGATTACCTGCCTGCTAGGGGAAGGGCGTGTCTACCCCTCCCTCCACTATAAAAGGTGTAGCTTTAAACTTTTTAACGGCAAGAAAAAAGACCTTAAACTTTCAGAGCTTTAAATCTTAAGTAGCAAATTAAATAGTTAGCATTTTTCAAATCGATACTTTTACATTTAAGGATACATTTCAAATAAGACATAAGGCATTTTCAATTAATAGATTAACTTCTATCATCTAGACTTCATACTAGGTATACTCAGATAGCCACACAAAGGAGGGGAGAAGGCAGACCCCTCCCTCCACATTTATACACTTTCACCAGACATTCATTCAGAGTTTAAACAATCCATTCAATTTCTAACAACTTCCCCATTCCTGAGGGAGCTCTAAAGCTTCCCCCAATCTCCTTGAAATGATTAATCACAATACCCAAAGGAGCACCATAACGTCCATCCAGCAAGTCCACAAATTAAAACGGAAACACAAACAACTAAAGGGCCCAAAGAAGTACAGCCTTCCAACTCCATGGAAGCAAAAAAAAAACGAAAGCTAGATGTTGGCTGCGCACCAACCAGCGGGAGCGACCTGCCTTTTCTCAGATTGAGGGGTTCCTACAGACTTTCCGACTCCGCGGAAGCAAAAATGCCCCCCTTCAGATGGAGGATCGAGGCATCCCCCAACTCCTCCCGCCTGTCTCAGATTAAGGGGGTTTCTACAGACCTTCCGACTCCATGGAAGCAAAATTATACCCCTTCAGATGGAGGATCGAGGCGTCCCCCGACTCCTCCCGCCCGTGGCCCCCCCAGTGCGTCCACCTTAGACCATGCGGGTGATTACGATTACAGATTTCAGAAGTGAGCTCACACAGGGCAGATGGACAGATACAAAACATACGACGACACATAAAGACCGGCGAGCCCCCAAAATGTTATGCCCAGATTTCAAGATCCCCAAGGAAGCCACACCAGGGAACTAGCCAGTCCGATGCAAAAGCAGAGGGTCTCTTATACAAGCTCGCTTGGTCCCCCCCTTGCCTCCATTACTGGGCGCAAGAGAGAGCCCAGAGTCCCAAGAGAACAAAGAATTTATAGGGCTTGGGGTCAGGGGTTGGGGCAGGGTGCAGCTAGGGTCTGGTTACACAAAGACAGGGGGGGTGGCCAGCATTCTTTTGGCCATGGGCTAATTTCCCCCACTTTTCCATTGGCCGAGATAAGGGCAGGCTGAGTAACTGACACACCCTGAAGGACACAGCCATCAGTCCTGCTCTGTTCTTTCAATATGTACTACTATTTGTAATACCTTGAACAATTTTAAAAAAAGAAAATGCAAAAAATAAAAATTAAAAAATAATAAAAACGCTCCCAATTAATTTTACTTTTTTATTATTTGGAAACTTCTAAGGCAGACATTCTTCCTTAATACTAACTTTGAAAGAGAGATCCTCAGTTTATGAATGTGATACACAACCAATACATAAAATAAACTAGTATTTTTGACAAAATAAGAATCTTAGCTTCAACATCTAAAACACTATAAAATATTTTTAATCTACAAAATATACGTTTGTAATAGCTTTCAACTATAACTAATAATAGTACAGTTTAATTAAAACATACTGAAGTGGTTCATATGTAAATTCTGAACATTTCCTTATCTGATTTTAATCAGTTAAACAACCAAATTCTATTTCAAAAGCATGGAAAGCAGATAAATGAAGTAACTCAGAAGGTCATTGAGATTGCTTCATACAAAATTGTTGTTTTGAAAAGAAAGAAGTGATTTTGATCCATTCATTTGTTTATTCTGTTTTAGGTACCTAATATACACAATATTGTGATTTACTGTCTCTTTATATATTTTGCCTGAATTGATTTAATTGAAATATACTCCCAACCAAAATGTGTCAACTAATAAGTAAATATAGTACAGTTTCATAGACTTCTGTTCTTCTTTAAGGTATGGTATTTTTCTTCTTTGTGCTCTTCCTTTACATTCTAATTGTTATGTTAACTTCCCCTAATTACAGCAATTCATTTCCTTTTATCCCCCTCCATTCTAATTTCTGTTTCCAGCTTCTGCTCCCATTTTCTCTAACAAATGGCTGTTACATTTTCTGGTTCTTAAAAATGTTTTATGCTTTAATTTTTATAAATGCAAGATGTAAAGCTAATATTTCCATCTGTTCCTGATGCACAACTGTCATGGCTGACTTGGAATCATTTAAGAGATGGAATGCTTATTCTCCCAATCCATTATTTTCAATTCTTCAAGGAAAAGTAAATTATTCTTTATTTGCATCTATCAAGACAAAAGAGAGCTTTCCTTTTGCCAGCTCATGCCACCCTGATTTATTAGTTGATAAAAGACATCCTTTGCGAATTACATAATTGACCCATGATGTTCAGCATTACGATTTGTCATTGCAGTTTAGATTTATGTCCCAATTTATTTCTATGATTGAAGGCTGTATTAGTGTCTATCAGTATGGCTCATATAGGCCTGAAAAATCTGTAACTGGTTGGCTTGCTCATAAAGGAAGACTATATATCACAAAGGGAATACAGACCAAAGAGTGTGCATAGTTAATGCAAATCCTTTTCCACTATGGGAAAGAAAATTGACCTTTGTCAGTAGATTAGTTACATTAGCAATTAAAAACCTAAATGTACCAAGGTCAGGCAAATAATGTATTTGAGTGAAAAGAGCTAGAATTTTTTTTTAAGTAATATGATACAATTGCAATTGACCTTTAGCCTCCATATTTGGGAGACAAAGAGCAGTGGTGGAAACTGTGGAGAACTGTAGAGTACAAATTGCTCCTCATCGCTTCCCATTTCCCCCTCTCCCCTCTCCCCCAGCTCCTGTAACCACTTTTCTACTTTCTGTGTTTATGAATTTGACCACTCCAGGAACCTCATGTAAGTGGAATTATGCAATATTTGCCCTTTTGTGAACGGTTTATTTCATTCAGCATAATATGTTTAAGGTTCATCATGTTGTAGAATAGGTCAGAATTTCCTTCCATTTTTATGGCTGAATGATATTTCATTGTATATACATACATCACTTTGTGTTTGTCCATTCATCCATTGATTGACACACGTTATTTCCATGTTTTGGCTGTTGCAAACAATGCTGCTATGAACATGGGGTACAAATATCCGTTTGAGCCCCTGCTTTCAATTCTTTGGGGCATATACCCAAAAGTAGAATTGCCAGATTTGGGTTGTTATTTTTAAAAGTTATTCAAATCCTATATAATAAAAGGCTAATATGCAAATCGACTGAATGGCAGAATAATAGGTTGCTATGATGCGCACTGACCACCAGGGGACAGTGATGCTCACTGCAGGAGCTGCCTCCTGGTGATCAGTGCGTTCCCACAGGGGGAGGGCTGCTCAGCCAGAAGCTGGGCTCATGGCTGGTGAGTGCAGCGCCAGTGGCAGGAGCCTCTCCTGCCTCCGTGGCAGCACTAAGGATATCGGGCTGATGGCTTAGGCCAGTGATGGTGAACCTATGACACGTTTGTCAGAGGTGACAGGAGAACTCATTTTTTTGGTTGATTTTTCTTTGTTAAATGGCATTTAAATATATAAAATAAATATAAAAAAATGGAAGTCTTTGTTTTACTATGGTTGCAAATATCAAAAAATTTCTATATGTGACATGGCACCAGAGTTAAGCTAGGGTTTTTCAAAATGCTGACACACCGAGCTCAAAAGGTTCGCCATCACTGGCTTAGGCCCATCTCCCCAGAGGGCTCCCAGACTGAGAGGGCGCAGGCCGGGCTGAGGGACCTCCCACCTCCGAGTGCATGAACATCGTGCACTGGGCCTCTAGTCTATAATAAGAAAAGGTGGTTAGGGGCATTCTTACCAGCAGGGTCATTGGACTGAAGATACTCTCACACAGCAGCTCTCTAGAAGGGACACGTTAAGCATTTCAACAGTTTCACAGTCATGACTCATAGACAAAGAATCCCCTCAAGTTACTTCAGTCAGTTCAGTATATTTTTAATTCTGAATGAGCCAACTTCTCCCAATGTGTGATTCAGTGAGTGCAAATTAGGCATTTCAGAAGGCATAGTCATGCTTTTGGAAAAAATAGTAAGGTCTTACAACTGTGCCACTAATGGTACCAAAATGGCCTTTAAAATGCACATAACTCTCATAAGTTCCCCTGTGTGATGTTTCAGTTGTGCTAAAAGGCAACTGTGAGTTTTCTGCAACTCCTGTGTTCAATTCAGCACTTTTAGAAAGCAAAAGAGGCTGACAGCTTCTGAAAAGTTTATGCTGGAGCTGTGAGAACTATTTCTTTGGTGGGAGCTGCCATGATAATCCGCTCAGTTTGTGTTGTGGACATAATCCAAACTTCCATATAAATAGGCCCATAAGGATGGCGAGACTGGTTCCCTGACGGCTTGCAAACGCCGCTCTCTGCTCGGCACAGTCTTCCCTAATTGCAGAGGGAAAACAGTCCCAACCAACCTCGTCCAGCTTGAATGTCCTGCACACGTGGAGAGGATCTCATGGTTTTGCTTTGAAGAAAATGTGTTGCTTTTTAAAGCTTTGATGGTCCTTCCTAAATCTTCACTTGCAAGGTGTAAAACATTAAGGGATCACCTTAATTATTTTGTCCTGTTTGAAGCAATAAACAGCTGCTGACACTGATGTAAAACAGAAGACAAGCTCACACGTATTCTCTGTGGACAATTTATTTGGATTATTCTCTTAAACTGAACTAATTATGAGCTAAAACAACAAATTTGAAGGTGCAAAGGAAAGGAGAGGTTTTCTTCCCTGTGAGCACCGTGAATGTGCAAGACAGATGTGCTCAGCCTGGCCTGTGGTCTCCCTTCTCAGAGTTCTGCAGAATCTGCTCAAGTGGACGTTCCTGCAACGCTGGCTGTGTGAGATTTTCATTTTTGGGTAATACTGTTAATAATTTCTTCAAAAAGGATATTTCTTATTTAAAATCAAAGGCCATTCCTTCTGTTTCAAAGAAGGAATGAGAAATTCTTTATTAGCATTGCAAAACCCTCAATTTATTATTTTTAAAAAATCATTTTATTGAGATTTAATTAATATACAAATAACTGTACATATTTATTGTGTGCAATTTTATGAAATTGTACATATGTAGACACCCATGTTATTATCACCACAATCAAGGTAACAAACATATCCAACATCTTCCAAAGTTTCTTTGTGTGGCGTGTGTGTGTGTAAGAACACAACATAAGAGCTATCCTTTTAACAAATGTAAAGTGCACAATATAGTATTATGAGCTATAAGCAATAAAACATACTCACATGGCATAGTGAAATGTTATACCCACTGAACATCTCCTCAGCCCCACCCCCAACACCTGACAACCACTATTGGTTTCTCTACTTCTATGTGTTTGGCTATTTTAGATACCTCATATAAGTGGAATCAGACAGTATTTGTCCTTCTGTGATTGGCTTATTACACTCTGCATAACGTCATCCAGGAGAGAAACCTTCAATTTATTCTTAGATTATTAGATGTAGTCCTAGACCTTTTATTCAGAGATCAAGGGGATTAACATGAATGTCTTTGATTTCCTTTCCCTAAAAGAAAACTTTAGTGTTCTAATTTCAAACTCCTTTCTCTGTCTTCTCTCTCACTATTCTTCAAATATATTCTACATGTACCCTGGTCAAAAAAAAAAATCACAACTCAGATGTGCAAACATCTATGTAATAATTTCCTTTCATCTTTACATGTCTTTCCACTGATGGTTGAAAATTTGACTTTGCAATTAAAAGTGTCTAGCCTCTCTTGGTTTACAATAGCTCCCTTGGGTTAACTGCCACAGCTTTCAGAGTTTCCCCCTGGTTAAGTGGCAGGGGGAGTTCTGGGAGACTGAGGAACCTCCACCTAAGTTATGTTGTCTTGTTTGCTCTCCCATCACCAGCTTCCTCTGCCCTAGGGCCCTGCAGAGAGGGTGGCTTCTCCTGGTCACTGGGTGTCCATGCGGGAGGCCGCTGCTACGTGGCTGGTGTTTGAGTGTTGTGCTGGCACCTGTGCTGATGCCTGTTGTCTACTGGGGATTCTGGTCACAAGGCCCCATCTCAGCAGCTTCACTTAGGAACCTCACTTCTTTGGCATTTGCGTGAATCTTTTCAGAGTGGCTGGGCCCTCCCAGGGGGGCTGGGGCCTGCTGGCTGCTTTCCCAGCACCCATGAGCTATGTGTAGGGACTTGTGAGGCTGCCCTGAGCTTACCAGCTTAGACATCTTCAGCCGGGTCAGGCATGGTGCTTGGCAGATACTGGAATTCTCTAGACCAGCGGTTCTCAACCTGTGGGTCGCGACCCCTTTGGGGGTCGAATGACCCTTTCACAGGGGTCGCCTAAGACCATCGGAAAACACATATATAATTACATATTGTTTTAGTGATTAATGACTATGCTTTAATTATGTTCAATTTGTAACAATGAAATTGGGGGTCACCACAACATGAGGAACTGTATAAAAGGGTCGCGGCATTAGGAAGGTTGAGAACCACTGCTCTAGACGCTTGACCTCCTTTCTTATTTTTTTATTTGCCTCAGATTCCCAAGTAGGCCAAGCATTCACCGGCAACCTCTTTCACTTTGTTGTAATGTACCCCACGAATCACACAAGGATGCCTTAAGAAATCAAATTAAGGATTCACATTTATTTTGAAGCCGGGACTACAAGGGGGCTATGCTCTCCAAATCTCATAGTGATAAAATGGCCATAACACCAGATTTATATAGGCAAAAATCACAAAGGTATTGATTACATCTCGGGGTTTGGAATGAGGAACCTGGTTTGCAAAAAAGCAGTTTGTTACAGAAGCTAGATTGAGCCAATTAGTTATCTACAAAGATTAATTATAGTTTCGGGTCTTAGGACCACTGAGTTGACAGGAACACATTATCTGGAGCCATTGAGGCAATTTAGAGTAATTGAGCAGTCCTGGTCTGCAGGTACAGAGGAATGTGTTTTCTAAAACCAGTATGACCATAACCAATGGGGTATTCAAATGACAATCAATAGGGAATTCAATCGAATGGGATGATTTATATAATTCAGAAAACCAACATAACTTTTCTATTATTTTAGCAAGCAAAGAATGACAGAAGCCAAGTCAGTGGGGTTAAAATATTAAACATTTACCCAAACATGGTTGCTACCATGCTCCACCTTCTCTTCCTCACAATCACCACATTCCTCCCCAAACAGGAGGGTTTCACTCTCCTCTGTGTGGCAGGAACTTTTCAAATCCTCTTTTTCATCCTTCTCTGAGGCCAACCCTCCAAGCTTTGGTTCTTTATGCAAAAACTCTGATCCAAGAGACCTGAGAAAACTTCCTACTCCTGCTTGAAAGTCTAATTTTTTGAGACTATTATTTATCTACAGACCAGATTCAGATTTAACAAAACCTGATTTGAAACTCAAAGCTGAGCAAGGACTTCTTTGTTCCAGGGAGGTTCCAACTCCCTTTCCCTGTGAAAAATCATCTTCAGCCTCTTGGCTTAATGGAGAGAAGGCTGCAGGGTTTTAAAAACAACCAACTAACCAACCAGCCAACCAAACAAACAAACAAAAAAACAACTCTGGTCATACTAAGGAGGAAAAAATACCTAATATGGTATTTCAAAGTATTGCCCATTGTGATTAGCCAAACTGAACTGCTTCTCTTCCCCAAACATGCTGGATTGCCCTGTTTCCACATCTTGCCTGCATTGCTCCTTCCATCCCAAATACATCCAGGAATTCAGTTTTAATTTCATACTTGCTTTGCTGTTGCCTGGCTTTTTAAATTGTTTGATGAGCAGATTTCTCCTTTGATTCCAGATGTTTTGAAAGAGAAATTAGCGATGACAATGACTCCTGACTGATTCCAGAGCTGAACTGGGGTACCACACACTTTCTTCAGCAGCCACATTACACTTTCAAAACAACTGAAAATCCACAATACATGTGTGGTAGATAGGCACTCTGTAGAATAACCGATATCCACTTCTAGCGGCTGAAGATTCTCTGGTTTGTGGGAGTGACCTTATCCACTACCATTTAGATAAAATTGGCTTGAACCTACATAGAGTGAAATATTCAAGGAATTCTCCAGTGGAACATATTTTTCCAAGTTACCTCATGAATCTGGTCATGGCTTGCTTCCTCTAAATTTTTAATTTTTTCAAGTCTTGCTACTCTCAGCTACTCCTCTTTCTTTGTTTCATCCTCTTGTGACCTCAGATATCTAACAGGCCTCTTTTCTTTGATTTTTGAAAATTATCACTCTCCAGAGCAAATATGAGTAGGAGACACTTGTGGAAGGCTCTGGGGGTAGGGACAGACTGAAGAAACATCACTTTGTAATACCAAACTAAGTCTGTCTCCCGGCCATTCTCACAATGAAGAGCCTTGGACTCCTCTTTCCTTGCCAACTATTTTTCTTTCCCACAGCCTTGCCCCATTCCCAGCACTTTCTCCCCCCACCCCGCCCCATAATGCTATCCTCACAAACATAAATATTTCTATATCAATATTTTTTGTGTGAAGCCTTTTTTATTTACTTTATTTTTTATTAAATTTATTGGGATAACATTGGTTAATAGGATCACAGAGTTTCAAGTGTAAATTTCCATGATACATGGTCTATAGATTCCATCGTGTGCCCAGCATTCAGTCAAGTCATCTTCCGTTACCACATATTTGCCTCTCTTTACCCTTTATTATGCCCCACCCCCTTCCCTCTGGTAACCACCATACTGTTGTCTGTGTCTATGCATTTCAGTTTTATTACCCACATATGAGTGAAATCATATGGTTCTTCACTTTTTCTGACTGACTTATTTCACTTAGCATAGTATCCCCAAGGTCCACCCATGTTGTCGCAAATGGCAGTATTTCATCCTTTCTTATGGCTGAGTAGTATTCCATTGTGTATATAGTACGTATCACCTCCTCTTTATCCAGTCCTCTATTGGAGGACACTTTGGTTGTACCTATGCCTTGGCTAATGTGAGTAATGCTGCAATGGACGTAGGGGTGTAAATATCTTTGTGAATAAATGTTTTCAAATTTTTCAGGTAGATACCCAGAAGAGAGTTTGCTGGGTCATATGGTAATTGTGTTATTAATTTTTTTTAGGAAACTCCATATTGTTTCCATAGTGCTCAATCAGCTTTTGTTGCTTCACAAACCATTCTAAACAACCATTTATTTAGCTCATGACTCTGCTGTTTAGCAGTTTGAACTGGACTCAGCTGGGGACCCTCATGAGTCTGCAATCAGTGACAGGTTGGTTGTTTCTGCTTTTCATGGCTGGGCTCTCATGAGTCAGGGCCTCAGTTGGGACAAATGGGCTAACTTTACTCGGCTCTCAGCAGTCACTTATTCTCCAGTAGGATAACCTGAGCTTGTTCGCATGGAGGGTGGGCTGGGTTCCACAAAAACAAGCAGCAGCACCCAAGACTTCTTAGGGACAATTGGCACACCATGTCTTCGGTGCTATTCTATCGGTCAAAGCAAGACAGCAGTCTCCATTTGATGGAATGAGCAACAGAGTCACATCTAATAAGTGCATATACACCAGGGTAGGAGAAGGATGGTGAATAACAGCCATGTTGGCAAATAACTGACTGCAGTTTCTTACTTCTCTTCTATGGAGCTACTTAATCCTTACCTCACTCTGAACTCAGCCGGCACAACTCCTGAGGACTAGCTTTCCATAATCAAAATAATTCTTAAATTGTTTTTACTACAAAGACATTTCTCTACCCTCAGATTTTTACAACCACCTGTTAAACTTCCTTTTTTCCATCCCAAGAACACATGGAAATAATGCTAGTATGTGTGTGTGTGTGTGTGGGGGGTGGTGGTGGTGGTGATGTAAGTGTGTGTGGGAGGGTGTATGGGTTGGGGGAGGTTGTAAAAATTAAGTTATTGTTTAGCTCCTGGGATTATGCTGATAATTTAATTTTTTAAAATTCAAAATGTGTTATAGTGACTTTAAGCAAGCACTAGAAAAAATATTTACATATGCTTTATTTTATTTTATTTTATTTTATCCAACACAGACTTATGTAAAGGCAGGAATCCTACTACCCCATTATGGTGATCAGACAGCTTTCTAACCCTGACATTTGCTGTAGAAAATGGGTCAACCACAAAGCGTGAAATACACTGGATTTCAAATACACTGGAGATAATTACTTGTTAAAAAATGTATCATAAGACAAAGATCCTTTCTATAATTTAATTTTAAATAATGGTATAGTTAATAAAGAACCAAAAGAGAATTGAAACTTCTGTGAAAGTAATAAAAAAAATGAAAGAAGCTGATGAGGAAAAAAGAATCAATTCTGGGAAAGCAAATTCAACAAGTTAAGGACACTAGCAGAAAAAGGACTTGATGAGAAGAAAGGAGTCAAGAAGAGCTGGATGCTCTTTAAACAAACAATTTTGGCAGGTGACCCAACTCTATGGGAAGTATAGGACAGGGGACAGCTGACCAAACTGGCAAAGCAGAACTGTGCAGAGTTCTGAAAGGCAGATTAGAGAACCGAGGAAAGCTGTCCAGCCAGATCACCAAGGATGAACAAAAAGAAGGGTCACAATGGTATAGGGACCACATCAAAAGTGAGAAAGATAATAGTGTAGGGTGGACATAAAAGACATCAGGAAGCAGTTAATTAGCTGCATTTATAAAACGCTGGTTGTTATTGACTATGTTACCATTTGGTTAAGTAATCAGTCCTGGACTTCATATATCTCTCTGCAAGCCTGGCACCACAATCAGCATCGACTAAGACACGTTCAGTAGCAAATAGCAGAAACCTTAACTCAAAATGGTTTTTTAAAATGAAGGGGATTTATTGGTTTCTGTAAATGTAAAGTCCAAAGGTAAAGTAATCTTCAGGTAAAGTTTCACCAGGGTTTGAATTCTACTTTTCTGAAATTATCTTGGTTGTGCCCTCTTCTGAATGTGACTTTATTGTCAGATGCATTCCCTCATGGTTGCAAAGTTGCTGCAGCATTTCCAAATCTCACCTCCTCACACCACACAGTTCAGAGAACTTTGTCTTCAGCCAGCCACTAAGCAAACTGCGCTTCATGCTGATGGAGTTGATAACACAGATTAGCTTAGGCCAGCAGTTCTCAACCTGTGGGTCGAGACCCCTTGGGGGGTCGAACGACCCTTTCACAGGGGTCGCCTAAGACCATCGGAAAACACATATATAATTACATATTCGTTTTGTGATTAATCACTATACTTTAATTATGTTCAATTTGTAACAATGAAAATATATCCTGCATATCAGATATTTACATTACGATTCATAACAGCAGCAAAATTACAGTTATGAAGTAGCAATGAAAATAATTTTATGGTTGAGGGTCACCACAACATGAGGAACTGTATTAAAGGGTCGCAGCATTAGGAAGGTTGAGAACCACTGGCTTAGGCCTAGGTGTGTCCATCCCTGAAGAACCAAGTAAAGGGATGGATTTATCTGATGTTCTTGGGTCATACAGAGGCTGGAACAAGGGGGCTGCCTCTCACCCAAACCACACTGGTTCTCAGTGTGGAGAGTGGAGAGTGGAGGGAGGCAGCCATTAAATGCCTGCATTGGGTAGTTCGGGCTGTGGACGAGTAGCACAGATTCTCCTTCACTGGTCTGCTCTGGTTTGGATGAATGAAAAGACAAGTGATCGGAAACAAGGCTCTCATGTAGCAAACCACAGCAGGTTAGAGAGTCATCTCAGGAATGAACTTTAGCCTAGTTCTCTCCCCTGCTTCTGCCCTAAAGAAAAGCAACAGTTCCACGTAATAAAAAGTGTGAATAGCTGCTGTGCAGCCATCTACCTTCTAAGTTATTGTAATCACTAGATTTGTGGGGTGTAAATGCCATCTTTCACACTGGATCTTTGAAAAGTTTAAACATTCTTGTGCTTACGGCTCATTTCATAATAAAGCTGAAAACATTTCAATGTAAATTCGGTTGTCCTATATGTCATTATTGTCTGAATAAATTTTATTTTAATTACAATGACATTTAATTGGTGAGAATAAATGTGTGTGATACACTTTTATGTCTTAAATTAACAGTGAATTTTGCTCTGTAAATGATAATTGCAGTTTTTTCCCTAC
>NW_006291208.1:108383-112877 GCF_000327345.1 Myotis davidii
ATTATGAGTCTCGAGGTTCTTGCAATTTCTAGAAAAAATTTTATTCTTAAATAAAATGTTTAGAGCCAGCCTCTAAGCTTCATCTGCAAAATAAGAGTAATTACACCTACTTCTTAGGGTGTCATGAGGATTAATATTACCACTTCAATTGCTTATAAACATTGCATTATTTGTATGTATGATGATTTATTTAATTCTTGCTAACATTTAGATTGCATTAAATTTTGCTTTTACAAAACTGATATTGAACATCAAGAAGCTTTTTTTAAAATATATCTTTATTGATTTCAGAGAGGAAGGGAGAGGGAGAGAGATAGAAACATCATTGATGAGAGAGAATCATTGATCGGCTGCCTCCTGCATGCCCCCTACTGGGGATCGAGCCCACAACCTAGGCATGTGCCCTTGACCGGAATTGAACCCGGGACCCTTCAGTACCCAGGCTGGATGCTCTGAGCCAAACCAGCTAGGGCATCAAGAAGTTTTCTTACTTTTAAAGGCAACTGCTCACAGGATTAAAACAAACAAACAAACAAACAAAAAACTATTATAACTTTCAAAAATATATAAGGGAAAAAGCAAATAAAACCAAGTATATAAAACAAAATATTAAAAAGCCAAAGAAATTACATAGAAACTGAAAACAGCAAAATAAAATGAAATAAAAGCAAATATATTATTAAATTAATGTAATGGATGAATGTACCTTTTAAGAAGTTAAAACCCCGTGTTTGGGTCCAAAGAAACTCAACTTTATTCAGTTTACATAATGCACCACAAGAAAAGTCTCACATAAAAATTAAAAAGATATGCAAACAGGAATTAGACAAACAGTTACATGAAGGGCCTGGATTCTTTCTGTCTCTCTGCTCTGACATCCTCTGTGATGATTTTTAGGCTTATAACAAGATGGTGGTAGCAGTTTCAGGTGCCATAGCAGAAATAGCAATATTCAGGCAGAGATTGGAGACCATGGCTCTTGCTCAGGAGAAGGAAACTTCCCCAGCAGCTCCCCACCTACCAGCACACTTCATTTTGGCCAGCATTGGATCTCATGCCCAATAGCTAATCAACTAAAACACGAATGGACTCATCCTTCACTTAGCTGCATGGGAAAGAGGTGGTTACCTGAACAAAATTGAGGTTCTATTGGAAATAGGGGGGATAAATAAATTCAGGTTGGGCAACCAGTGATGATTACAACACCAGATAAATATTTACCAAAGCAAAGCTGAAATATACTAAGGGTAAAAAAAAGCTTTATTGAAGATTAAGAGTGGCTTTACTTAATGATAAATTCACCAGGAAGCCTCATTGCTCTGATTCCATAGTGACTTAAAAAAAATAGCCTCAAAAGTACTTTCAGCAAAGAATTAGCAGATATATAAGGTGAAAATTTTACAATCTACAATGATAGATCATAGTGAAAAATTTAAATATACCTTTCTCAAAGACAGATTCAGCAAATCAAATTTAGTAAGAATTAAGAAGAGAACATTAGAATTATTAACCTTGACATTATTGAAATAAACAGGTAAATATACATACATTTTATATGTTTACAGTCCTACAAATATATTAGATACATTTTCATTTCAAGCACACGTTGAAACATCTTCAAAAATTGATCATATACTTGACCACAAAGCATAACTCAACAACAAAAAAAAACAATGAAATAAAATTATAAATGAAATCAATAGCTAAAGGTAGACAAGAAACCGATAAATTTTGGAATTAAAAAATCCACTTCAAAATAACACGAGTTGAAAAGAAAACATCTTGAAAATTATCATATAGAAATGATTTACAACATAAATCTGACATATTAAAAACAAGGAAGATTCTTTCTGAGAAAACTGGAGCTAATCTTTCTTCCTCGGCATATTTCTATCCAAAATGTTGAAACTTACAGAAAAATTTAGGAAACCATTTTACTTCTTCCATGTACATTGGAAAGACTGGTCTTTGTTCTTTCTTTCTCTGGGTGTTTTCATGAAGTCTCAGCTAGAATCCATCTGCTGTTCATTTTCTCTTTATTAAGCATTTTTATGGTAATTTTATGGAAATGGACAGTCTAGTAATGGTCAACCTTTCTGCACATTGGAATGCGTTTGTTATTCTGTCAGGTGGCTATCAGAAGAGTGTCCTGCTCTCCCTTTGGGCACTCCACAAAGAAACCTAAATGCCCAAGTATTGCCCTTCGGACCACCTTCTTGTAGACTCCACCATTGTCTTCACAGCTCTGCTGATTGGTAGCCTCTTCTTCCTATAGTATCCACATATGTGAATTTAAAAAACCTATAGAAATGCAACATTTTTCTTCTAGCAATAACTCAAATGAATTTGGTGATCAAGCTGATACAAGGAAGGAGGAGAAAGAAATTAGCATTTCAGTATTTGCCTTGTTATAAAGAGGGATTGAAAACTCTTTCACTTGATTTGTCTAATGGGGATGACAATAAACCCCCAAAAAGAAGATAAATATAATAATTTCAGCTTTCAGGGTATATTATAAAAATAATGCTTTATTCTTTTGTTGAAAATGAATTTCTTTTCATGGATACTTAAAATGCACAAATATTTTTACAGAGCATCTGTTATAGTACAGAGTGATTTTGCACATGGTTGCATTAAGGAAAACCCATTTTAGTTTTCTTTGACTTCATTCTAAGATCACAAATGTTGGCACTCTTAACTGAACAAAGGATAGACTTCCTTAAGTATGTTTCATGATAATAGCTTTCATTTTATTTTGGTTGGCTAGATGTACATTGCCTCTCCAAGACCTCAATTATATAACCTAGGATTTCCATATTGTTTTTGACAGAAAAGTAGAACAAAAATAAGTTATGCAGACCAAATTTGAAACACATGATATGGAATTGAAAGGACTTAGCGATGAAAACGTTGTCTGAGTTAGTGGTAATCAAATCTTGAAATAGATTTCTTCTTAAACAAGCAAACAGCTCGAAGTATTTGGCTTTACATCACTATTTTTTCAAGCTTGAAAAGATTACATTGCTCCATCTCTCAACTATAGTATATTTACAGCTGGACTTTGAAATTGATGCAGTAAACATCAAACTCTTATTCCAATCTTGAATTATACTCTCCATTAAGCAGCCTCTGCAGGGCTCTGGCTTCAGTATCTTAGAGCAAGCAAGACTTTGTACACTTGGAGGAAAATAGCAAGGATTTGAAAACCACGGACTGCTGCAACAGATGTTCTGCTTTTGTCATTCCAAAGAATTAGCTGCTTTAATGTTCTAATATTGTAAAGCCAGGTTATATTCAACTCTTATTTAGTATCTATCATTCCATGCCTTATAGGTTCTTAATCTATTATGGAGTCATAGATGCTTTTGTGCTGACAGTTATGGAACTATATCCTCAAAATTTTGACTCTCGTTTCAGTGGACTTGTGGACTCATAAATTCACTCATGGACCTCAGTTAAGAATCCTGACCATAAAGAATCTGAGAAAGTAAACTCTGGGAAAAAAAAAAGTAGTTTTTCTTTAGCTTTCAAAGTAAAAGACCCACTTATTGAACATTAGATATACACAGAGACCTTCCATTTTAGGTAAATTTTTAAAAAAAGAATTCAGGAGGATTTTTAAAGAAAAAGCATATGCAATTGTTAGAAGGATTTTAATATTTGCAATATTTTTTTACCAAAAATCTACATCAACCTCAAAAATAAATACTTAGTTTAGATTAACCCAATTGGCTAATTTCGTCCATGCCCAAATGGTTTTACTATTACCTCTTTATTGTGTTAGATAAAACTGTAACTCACAATCATAGGTCATCAGAACTGGCAGAACATGTTTTATGGCTCTGACAAATGGTTCTGGATATTTAGATGGAAATTATGGAGAAATTTCCAACTGAGTACTACTTTCAGCATTCTGCAAAGGCGAAGTCGAGGAACATATCACACTCCAAAGATGGACTATTGTATGCTTTGAGTTGGGAGCTGGGACAAATGGTTTCCATTCTTTGGTTGCATTAGACTCTGGGAAGCATTCCCACTTCTGTTACAGCATATGGGTGTGATTTTACATTATGCCCAATATGATGTCATTTTTTTTCTCTAAATACGGAAGAAAATTGAACATTTGGTCTTTGAAAAGAGTCATACACACAGTAATAGAGTTGTTTGCACTAGTTTGATTTTCTCAAAAAATTTATTTTATTTTCAACATTAAAAAGTTAAGTTGTTGAGAAACCAATATGGCGGCATAGGTAAACACCTGAAACTGCTGCCTCCCACAACAACTTCAAAAATACAACTAAAAGACAAAACAGACATCATCAAGAACTACAGGAAGGCTGGCTGAGTGGAAATTCTACAACTAGAAGGAAAGAGAAAAGCACACTGAGACTCAGAGGAGGTGTGGAAGTAAAGTGCAGAGGTACAGAGGCGCACGTGGCAAGGGCTGGCAACTGAGGATGCGGCTGTCTTTTTCAGTCAGGAGGGGACACAGAT
>NW_006291208.1:113191-113545 GCF_000327345.1 Myotis davidii
AGTTAAATTAGCACCTCCCTAGATCCAAGAGCCAGTGTACGCAGTGGTCAGAGGGGGGACCATCCAGATTACAACTCCTCAGATCCATAAGGGACACACTCAGGGGGCAGACTCAGTGAGCACCAAAGCCCCACTGAAGTAAGGCTTGGCACATAACGGTGCCTTCAGCACAGAAGTTCTCCCACCATAGACACAGCTGATTCTCACAGCCAATTGGCCAGGAGGTCAATTCCTCCCAGTGATAGCTACAACAATCAAGGCTTAACTACAACAAGACTGGGAACAAAGACCACAAGAGGGTGCACCAAGAGTGTCCTCCTCGGGTAATTGGGGAGGCTGACCCACGGGGCCCTG
>NW_006291208.1:114109-117552 GCF_000327345.1 Myotis davidii
GTGCAGGCCAGAAGGGAGTGGCAAGAAATATTCAAAGTGATTAATGCCAAGAACCTACAACCAAGATTACTTTACCCAGCAAAGCTATCATTCAGAATTGAAGGTCAGATAAAGAGCTTCACAGATAAGAAAAAGCTAAAGGAGTTCATCACCACCAAACCAGTATTATATGAAATGCTGAAAGGTATTCTTTAAGAAGAGGAAGAAGAAAAAGGTAAAGATAAAAATTATGAACAGCAAATACATATCTATCAACAAGTGAATCTAAAAATCAACTGAATAAAATATCTGATAAACAAAGTAAACTGGTGAATATAATAGAACCAGGGGCATAGAAAGGGAGTGGACTGACAATTCTTGGGGGGAAAGGGGCGTGGGGGTGCAGGAAGAGACTGTACAAAAATCGTACACCTATGGATGACAGTGAGAGGGGTAAGGGCAGAGGGTGGGGTGGGAACTGGGTGGAGGAGAGCTATGGGTGGAAAAAGAGGAATAACTGTAATAATCTAAACAATAAAGATTTAATTTAAAAAAACAAATGAAAAAAAAAGTTAAGTTATTTTGAGCTCTAAAGTGACAGAATTGAGCTATTAACAAAACTAGTAGACTGCAATACATGCTACTTTAGCTAACCATTTGAAATCAGGGAAACAGTTTATACTGACAATTTTATTTTTATTTTTTTTAAATATATTTTATTGATTTTTTACAGAGAGGAAGGGAGAGAGATAGAGAGTTAGAAACATCGATGAGAGAGAAACATTGATCAGCTGTCTCCTGCACACTCCCCATTGGGTACATGCCCTTAACCGGAATCAAACCCGGGACCCTTGAGTCCTCAGGCTGACGCTCTATCCACTGAGCCAAACCGGTCAGGGCAATATACTGGCAATTTTTAAAGAAATTGAAATGTAATTTAACAGTTCTTTTTGAAATTGAGGCCTTTCCTATCACTTTAATGTGTGATAAAGCTGAGTATCATACATTTTGTTCATTTGTTCACTGAGCATACTGCTTATAAATTATGACCAATGGGTATAATTATAGCCCCATTTCCACTATTACCCTGACATATAATCAAGAATAGGAAATATATTTATGGCTACCATATCAGTTAGGACATAGACACTGCTGAGGGTCAAAACAAAATACAGAGTCCAAAAAGAAGAAGCTTATTTTTCTCTATCATACAAATATCCACACTGGTACCAAGGGTCTGTCCCATAAAATCATTAGATGCCCCTGCTACTCTCTTGGCATACTGTTGTTCTGGAGAATTGCCCTTGTCTGCATAATCCAAGAAAGCTCACCAGATCCATAAGTAGTGCATGGCAAGGAACAGAAGGGAAGGGCAGGTACAGGTCTTAGAAGTTGCACATCCCACTTATGCACATATCCCATCCAATAGAGGACAGTCATATGCCCACCCCTGGCTGCTAGAGCGGCTGGACAATGTCACCTTCATTCCGGGTGGCCATGTGCCCAGCTAAAATAGTCTAAACCATTTTTAAAAAAGGAAAACAAACATTGAGTACAATTGGCAGTCTCTGCAATAGCCTGTGAATTAAGCATTATGGGTTTGACTTTCAGGTGTAACCTTTTATTCTCAAGCCACACTGGTCTTTCACACAGAACTTCTGCTGCATTGGAACTGTATCTAACTCAACTTTTTTCTGGTCTTCATCATGGATCGTAATAGTTAACTAAACAAACATATTTTGTCTCTAATACAGATTTTTTGTGATAAAAAGAATATAAAAAAACCATTGAGCAATTTCTCCTAATTTTTTCATAGCACATATTTTTAATATTAACATTAAGCATATAAATAATTTAAACCAATTGTAAAGCAAAATATCTGCAGACACGTACACACACAATTACAGCAGTTTTTTAGGCCCAACTCAAATTGAGAACTTGTTGGTTCTGGTCATAAGGACTTCCAAGGGATGATGCTGGCTTCCAGCACCAGTTGTCTAGAGTCTGCATTTGGGGAACAGACTTAGGGAATGTATTAGTTAAGGTTTGTATTGCAAATAAAAGAGATTGTTTCTGGCTAGCTTAAAGGGATAAAGAAAGGAATTTTTCACAACAATACAGAGATTGCACCTAGAAGAGAAAGCAAAAGGATCAGGTTTCATGAAGCACAGAAACCAAGGCAGGGAAACCCTGGGGATCAAATGGAAAGACCCTTCATGACACACGTGACATATAAATCCCTTGCCATGTTCTCCTCCATCACTGTGCTCTGGTTTCAAACTCCTGGGGGAAGACTCTGAAGCTCAGTGTTATGGTCTGACTTGTGTGTGTCATCCTCCCACCCCAAACTCATATGTTGAAGTCCTAACTCCCAGTACCTCAGAATGTGACTATATTTGGAAAAGGGTCTTTAAAGAGGTAATTGAGTTAAAATGAGGTCATTAAGGTGAACCCTAATAAAATAACTGGTGTCCTTATAAGAAGAGGAAAGTTAGACATAGACACTTACAAAGGGAGAACGCCATGTAAGCATGAGCATGGCCATCTGCGAGACAAGGAGAGAGGCCTTAGAAGAAACCCTGCTGGCACCTTGATCATGGATTTCTAGCCCCCAAAGCTGTTAAAAGTCAATTTCTGTTGTTTAAGCCACCCTGCTGTGGTGCTTTGTTATGGCAGCCATGTCAGACTAATTCATTTTGATTATCTCTTTCTTAAGACTGCATGCAATGCAACAGAGGTAGCCTAACCAGAGAAGGGCAGAGAAGAGAAAAAATGTCCAAAATAGAAAACATGATATATAGATCTTCAAATAGTTGAAGGTTCTTCATGTGGTAGAGAGATTAAACTTATTCTGTGTTACTCCATAAAGGAAAATTAAGTAAAAAAGAGAGAAATGAATGTCATTGAGAGTTGTGAGAAAATATATTATGATCTAAATATTATAAAGAATTGCCGAGAGAAACTAAGATGGCGGCATAGATAAACACCGGAAAATTGCTGCCTCCCACAACAATTGAAAAATACAACAAAAAGACAACACGGACATCATCCAGAACTACAGGAAGGCTGGCTGAGTGTAAATTCTACAACTAGAAGGAAAGAAAAGCACACTGAGAGCCAGAGGAGCTGCGGTAGTAAAGTGCAGAGGTATGGAGTCTCGCGCGCGGAAAGGGGCTGGCACCTGAGGACGTGGCTGTCTTTTTGAATTGGGAGGGAGTCACAGGCTCCTGACTGCTCTGAACTCCGGTTCTGGGAAGTCTGTGGGGACCCAGGACTCATGCGGGGAGAAACTGGACTGTCTGGCAGCGGGCGAGCTTGAGGACGGCTTTCCCTCAGAAGTGCTTGCGGCAGTTATCGGGACACTGAGACTCGCGACTCCTTGGGGCAGGGCTGAGGATCCGCCATAGCTGCTTGCTCCGCCCTGTTGATTCCTTGAGACCCCGCCACACCCCGGCTGCTGCCGC
>NW_006291208.1:119158-126673 GCF_000327345.1 Myotis davidii
AAAAAATAAAATACATTAAAGAATAAATAAATAAGTAAATGAGTAAAAAAAAAAAGAATTGCCCAATAGAATAGAATAAAATCAATTCCTTTGTAATATAATAGTAATTAAAACAGCTATTATCACTTTTATAGGTAACATTGATTGAGTACTACTAATGCTAAAACTGTGGGAGGTACTTTTCTGCATTATGTTATCTAACACACCAAACAACATTTTGACCAAGTGACCATTATTATCCTCATTTATAAAATGATAAAACAAATTACTAAGCAATAAAGATGATGTTCAAATAAAGATGAATAAGATGTTCAACCCAGACCTATCTGGATTTGGAGCTAGAATTGTTATCCTAGCAAGCAATACTACCATTAAAAGCATTAAAACAGTACCTCAACTTGTTAAGGAGGCAGAAATTATAATTGCCATTTTCCAAATCTGTGATCTTTGCTCCAGCTCTTGATTTCAGGATACGATGTACTTTTCTTTGTTTCAGCCCTGGTTGGTACATTCTGAGGGAAGCAGAGATTTGGAGGCTAAAAAAGCAGTAGTTAATGAGAAGCTTTGGGAGGTTAAGAGATTGTCTAACTACATGCGGTACTGTGTAAGCTATATAGAAATTGCCAGATGAAAACAAATGCTGGGGGTGTTCCCAAGATGTTTAACTCCTACCTGGGTTAAAGAAAAGGACCTTCAGTCAGTGTTCCTATGTTTCATGTCTTCTAATCATTCTATTTCGAATCTTGTAACCCTAGATATGACTCAGTGCTATTTTTTTTTTGGGGGGTAAGAAGCCTCCTTTTTGAGGTCAGACTGAAATGTTTAGGGGTCTCTCTCTGTCATGTATCATTCCTGTGAGGGTAGCATCTGCCAGCCTAGGCTGTGCATTAGAAAACCTGAGAGAGCTGTGAAACAATATATTAGCCTGGGCCTCATTCACAGAAATGGTAATTCAGTTGGTCTGGGAGGGGGCCCTGGCATGGGTGTTGTTGGAACTTGCCCCCAGTGCTTCTAATATGTGGTCAGAGTTGAGAACCACTGTCTAAGAATTATGCAATCTAACTGGACTTCAAACTAACAATGAAATCCCATTTTTCTATAAGAAACCTACCTGAATTTTTTCTAAGTCAGAAAAGCATCATACTCTGTCTCTGGCTTTTATCCTTCCTAATAAAAGGTTTGGTAGTATTAATAAATCCATTTTGTCAAAAAATGCAGGCATGAAACTTTTTTTCACTCACTATCAGTGCAGGTGATTTGTGATAGAGTTGCAAAATTTGACAAAATGTCTATACCTTTTTGTTTTAGATTGTTATACTTTTGTATTCTGTTTTAGGTTTTAAAAATTATGTACATGAAAGGAAGTTGCTTAGAGATGGAACTTAGTTGTTTGCTTACTTATTGTGACATAACTGCATAACAAACAGCCACAAGCCTCACTGTTAGAGAATGTTAAGTGTTCACAGCTCATGCCTCTGGGGTAACCTGAGGGTGGCTTAGCAGTTCTGCTGATCTTGGCTGGACTAGTTCATAACACAGGGGTCAGCTGGCCATTTCAGGTGACTGGACATGTGGCTCTGTCCACATTTCTCACTTCCTCCAGCAAACTCACCCAAAGATATTCTCACAATAATGGTGGAGGTGGCAGAGAGCAAGTCACAGATGCCCTTTTCAAGACTCTGCTTGTGTCCGGTCAGCAAACATCCTATTAGACAAAGCAAGTCGTCTGACTGAACCCAGCATTAAAGGATGGATAGTTACTCCACCCATTTCCACGAGAGGTCAAAAGGTATGAGTCCAGGAAGGGAGAATTGAAGCTATTATTGCAATTTTACAGCTTCTGGCAAAACAAGTCCAATAACATCAAGCTCAGAAATGAAGTATGGAAACTAAAGAAATATGATGATATGTTGAAATAAATAGTTGGAAATATGATTTTTAAGCAAAAATAGGAGACCAATGATGTAACTTTATCAGCTTTCAATCTGCTAAATTACAGAGACTATGAAAGAAGAAATTGGCTCCTACTCTCTACTATCTCTCTTCTATTTTATATATATGACTGTTAAACCCTATGGTATGGATACATTATAATGTATTCAAGGAAACTTGAAAACAAACATGTCCCTGTGAGGACATTTCAAATCAAACAGCTAAACTGTATCATAATAGCCAGCCGGTGTGGTTCAGTGGATGAGCATCAACCTATGAACCAGGAGGTCATGGTTTGATTCCTAGTCAGGGCATATGCCCGGGTTGCAGGCTGGATTCCCAGTAGGGGGCATGCAGGAGGCAGCCAGTTAATGATTCTCTCTGATCATTGATGTTTCTATCTCTCTCTCTCTCCCCACTCCCTTCCTCTCTAAAATCAATAAAAATATATAAACTGTATCATAAAATATCCATGGCCCAAGGTTAGCCTGGATCTTTATCTGAATAACCAAATATAGTTTTTTAAACTTTACAAAAACACTTTGGACTGCCTGCATAATATTTAGTAAAATTATCACATTATTTTGAAATTTTGTTATACAGAAGTTGAGTTTCTGTGTTAATGCTAAAATTGCTTTCTCACCCTAACTGGTTTGGCTCAGTGGATAGAGCATCGACCTGCGGAATGAAGAGTCCCAGGTTCGATTCCGGTCAAGGGCATGTACCTTGGTTGCGAGCACAACCCCAGTAAGGGGTGTGCAGGAAGCAGCTGATCGATGTTTCTCTCTCATCGATGTTTCTAACTCTCTATCCTTCTCCCTTCCTCTCTGTAAAAATAAATAAATAAATAAATAAATAAATAAATAAATAAATAAATAAATAAATTGCTTTCTCTCTGGATCAGATTAATTGCAGACACAAAGGAAGGACATATTACCTCAACATAATACACACAAAAGTAGAAATCTGTGGCAGAATTTTTATATCTGGCATAGCTAAGATAATAAGAAATTACAAAGTACATATGGTTTTTTTAATGTTTAGCTATCATTTTTTCCACATTAAGGAGTACTTTTCCATAAATGTGTTATATATATGTGGTATTGGAACATCAGTACTGAATTTTTTAGACAAGAACATTTTTGTACTTGAAGAAAACTTAGAGGTCACCTTATTTGGCCCCTCAATATATGCAGCTGGAAAGTAATCCTCAAATAAGTTGAAGTGATTTGCCAAAAATCATGCAGCAATTTAACCATCATCATAATATCTAGTACTTATGCAGTTTACAAAGTATGTCTGTTAATTTTAATAACACCTTTGTTAAGGTATGTAGGACAGTTCTCATCATCTTTATTTTTTTATGAGTAACCAAGGCACGGAGATATATAATTTATCCAACATCACAAAACGATAAAGGGACTCAACAGCTCCATTATATTACCCAGCCTCCTTACAGCATCAGAGTAGCCCACTTCGAAATGCCAGTTAAAAACACAAGGAGATGTGTAATTCTACACACCATTAGCATTACAGTGTTTAACTCAAGAAGACTGACCATACCATTTGACAGTGATGATGTGGAAGGAATGGAACTCTCATATCCTGCTGGTAGGATGTGACATGGCATAGCCACTTTAGATAATAATTTGGCAGTTTCTATAGAAGTTAAGCATACCCATGCCATACTGACTCAGCCTTTCCACTCTTAGGTATTTACCTGAGAGAAGAGAAAGGCTTGTATACAAATGTTGATAGTAACTTTTTTTATAATAGCCATAAACTGGAAACGCAACAATACTGATGACTGTCAAAACAATTATATACTGATTGAAAGAAGCCAGACCCCCCCCCCCAAAGTACATAATTGATTATTTCATTTATTTAAAACTCTACAAATTTTAAAGTAATCTTAAGTGACACAAGTAGTGGGAGGGCAGGAAGGATCTGAAAAAAAATAGAAAGTGACAAGAGAGAATTTGGGGGTGATGAAAATGTCCATTATGCTGATTGTGGTGATGGTTTCATAGTCTATATATATGTCAAAATTGATCAAATAGTACACTATAAAATATGCAGTATGTTATATGTATCAATATGTAAAAACAAAAGGGTTAAAAACAAAAAGTGGCTCAGCTGAAGTCAAGATTCTGAAAAATTTGTTTAATTATACCTAAAGTTGCTAGATAATACTGATCTGAAAAGTGTTTTTCTACTCTTGACTGAATAAACCATAGTGATAAAAAGTACGCAGATATAGAAAACAAAATAACAATAGCATTGTCACACCTTTATGCCTTCTGCTATAAATTCTAACAAGACATAAGTGGTGTGTTTTGTTGATTTGGTTTGTAAAAACAAGGATTCAATGAGAAAGGCATGGTTAGCCTATACTGGTGGGAGTGCAAATTAGAACAATCTTTTGGGGACATAATTTGGCATAGCTGTTTCAAGACCTTAAAAAGCATCTTATTCTTTGGTCAGGTAATTACACATTTAATCTAAGAAAATGATCTCAAAACAAAAAGATTTGTGCAAAAAATTGCTCCTCCAAGCATTATTTATACTAGCCAAAAATGGAAACAAATTTAATGTCCAGAAATAAGGGACTTTTTAAATAAACCATGTTACAGTCACTCAATGGGCTATTCTATAGCAATTAAATAAATAACTAGTGATGGTTTTTAGAGGATCACCTGTAGACTTCCCTGGAAAAAAGTGAAGCTAAATTGCAAAATATCCCTCCTCTTAAAACTAATGAAATGAGAAAAAGTAGGTAAAAACAAAAGAAAAAAACAGCACCCCAAGAGAAGGCCAACTTCTTACAATAACACCTGAAAAGTGGAAGTCAAGTCATATTTAAGAAGAGAAAAATCAACCAGTTATTTATTAGAGCTCCTAATTCTCCATTCCTGAGCATTGGGGAAGTGAGAGGGAAATAGAAGGTGAGTATACAAAATCCTAAACATCCTTGTGAATCCTACTCAGTTTGGGGAAAGCTTATCTGGGACAGAGGAGAAAAAGAAACCCAGCAAACTATTGTGGCAGAGAAAGAGAGCCCTTTCACCCATGTCGGTATCTTACCAGTGATAAGGAAAAGAGTCCTGTCTCACCATTATTGTCTTTGTTGACTAGAAGACATGGAGGGCACTGCCGAGTCATTAATAGTAAAATACAGACAAGCAGCTCAGCAATAAATAAGAATGTACCAGAAGAGAAAGCAAAGGAGAAAGAACACAGGACGGGGTGGAGCAGCCATGGGGAATTTCTACCATTCCTTGGCTTCCCACACCCTGGCACTAAACCCTTCCATTTTCTCGCTAAAACTCCTGAGGCATGGTAGCATTATTCACAATAGCCAATAAGTAGAAACAACCCAAATGACCATTAACTAATGATGAATAAACAAAAATTGTGGTACATTCATACAATGGGATATTATTTGGAAATAAAAAGAAATAAAGTACTGAAACACATAGGAACTTCATTTCTTTAATATGACCTTTTCTTCTTTCTTTCCTTTTGATTCAAATTGGCCTCATTTAGCACTCTGACTCACCTGCCTCCCTTGCAAGACCACTCCCTCAATCATTAAGCCCTCAGGACAATGAGGCTCTGATTAGCACCAAGTAATCTTAGGAGCAAAGCCTCAGGTACGTTGAACACAGAGACAGAGTTTTAGTCAAACTAGACTAGAGGTAACATCTAGGCCTCAGTTGTGGTTCAGCTCCAGACCAAGAAAAGCAGAAAAACCAGGCCAAGCAACACCATGGCTGATACCAGGATCAGAGACACTGATCAACTACCCCCTACCCTAGCACCAACCAATCAGTAATGACCATGACCCTAACTCTTTTAATCAGAATGATTAATGATTTTTCCCTTATGTAACCCATTCCCTGGAAGCCATCAGACAACAAGGTCTTTAAGCATTAGCTCACCCGTGTGTCTGGGTGTGGACTGCTTCCTAGAAATAAGCCCTTACTTCCTTTGCTGCATGTCTTATTGGGCTTTACCGTGTACAGGCAAATGGACCCCTTTAATCCAGTAACAGCACTGATACATGCTACAACTTGGATAATAAAAATGTGGTATATACATACAATGGAACATTTTTCAGTATTAAGACAAAAAAGGGGGGGGTTGGGGCGAGAGCACATGCCCCAACCAAGGATGTGGATCAATCCTGCAACCAAGAATACAGAACCTGAGATTAAATATGGCAGTGGAGTAGGTGGATGCTACACTAATACACTCCCAGAAAAAAATTGGAATTACAACTAAAATATATCTTTTAAAAAACACCAATCCTGAATAATCGACTGAAGACTAACTGGAGAGAACCCTGATAACCAAGGATGGAAAGTGGAGATTGCATAGAGACTGGTAGAAAGGGTGGAAGCAGCAAAGGGCTGGCCAGGCTCCCACAGACAGCAGCTGAAGTCCCAAAGAGAAACCTCAGCATTGTGGGGGGGGGGGGGGGGGGTACCACTAGAACTCTGGGGTCCCTAAGCAGAGCCCCCTAGCTCAGAGTTCCAGAACTGAGAAAGGTGCCCACTTATCATCTGGCTGTGAAAAGCAGCAGGGTTGCTGTCTGTCAAGGAGTGGAGGCTGGAAATGCAGGCACTTTTTTTAAAAAATATATTGTTGAGAGTATTACAGATGTTTCCATCCCCCACCCCCACCCCCACCCCCTGCTGCAATGACCACCTCCACCCGAGGCCTTCACCACCCTACTGTTTCCAGAAGTAAGATCTTTGGTTATTCTCCCCCCACCCCCCACCTTCCTCTGAGATTCGTCAGTATGTTCCATGCTTCCATGCCTCTGATTCTATTTTATTTAACAGTTTATTTTATTCTTTATATTTCTTACTTGCTTATTTTTATTTTTAGATTTAATTGTTAATAGACATGTATTTGTTGCATTTTTATTATTCATATTTCTTCTTCTTCTTCCTCCTCTTCCTCCTCCTCCTCCTTCTTCCCCTCCCCCTTCTTCTTCTGCTCCTCCTCTTCTTAAAGAATAACCTTCAACATTTCATATAATACTGGCTTGTTGGTGATGAAATTCCAGCTTTTTCTTGTTTGTAAAGCCCTTTATCTGACCCTCAATTCTAAATGATAGCTTTGCTGGGTAAAGTAATCTTAGTTGTAGGTCTGTACTATTCATCACTTTGAATTTTTCTTGCTAGTCCCTTCTGGTCTTCAAAGTTTCTGTTGAGAAATCAACTAACAGTTGTATGGGCCCTCCCTTGTAGGTAACTAACTGCTTTTCTCTTGCTGCTTTTAAGCTTCTCTCTTTTTCTTTAAGCATTGGTATTATTTTAATTATGATGTGTCTTGCTGTGGACTTCTTGGTGTGGGCCCTCTTGTATGGGACTCTCTGGGCTTCCTGGACATATACGTCTATTTCTTTCACCAAGTAGGGGAAGTTTTCTGTCATTATTTCTTCAAATAGCTTTTCAATATCTTGCTCTCTCTCATCTTCTTCTTGTACCCCCATAATGTGAATGTAGATATGCTTGAAGTTGTCCCAGAGGCTCTTTACACTATCTTCATATTTTAGGATTATTTTCTCTTTTT
>NW_006291208.1:126703-131723 GCF_000327345.1 Myotis davidii
GCTCTTCTGCTTGGTTTGTTTTTTTTCTTCCTCATATTCCAAATCATTGATTTGATTCTCAGAATCCTCTACTCTACAGTTGAATCCCTGTAAATTATTCTTTATTTAAATTAGTGTATGCTTAATTTCTGACTGGTACTTTTTTATGTCTTTGACATTCTCACTAAGCTCCTTGAAAGTCTCATGAAAATCCTTGAGTAGCCTTATAGCCATGGTGTTGAACTTTGCATCTAGTAGTTCATTTGCTTCCGTTTCTTTAATTTGTAACATGTTTCTCTGTCTCGTATTTATTTGTGACATGATTTTGGCTTCTTCCCTGTTTGCTTCTGTATATTAGGTAGAGTTGCTATGTCTCCTGGAATTGGTAGAGTGGCCTTGTGTAGTAGGTGTCCTGTAGGACCCAGCCTCCCCAGTCACTTGAGCTGAGCACTCTAGGTGTGTCCCTGTGTAGGCTGAATGCAGTCTTGTAGTTGAGCCTTGATTGCTGTTGCCATTGGTGAGAGGACTTGACTTCCAGGCCAGTTGGCTGTGAAGACCAGCTGCAGCTACAGTGGAAGAGCTGCTGTGCAGAAAACACCCCTATGGAGGAGGACTTGCTTCATTATGGCTTTGGTGCTCACTGGGACTGCCTCTTGAGTTGCTTGTGGATATGCACAGTTGTAATGTGGTATTGTCTGAAATTGTCCACCAGGTGCACTGGCTCTAGGGCAGTAGTTCTCAACCTTGGCTGCACATTAGAATCACTTGGGAATCTTTTTAAAATCCTGATTTCTGGGCCTCATCCTCCAGAAATTCTGTTTCTTTGTTACTAATGTTGTGGCCCCACCCCATAACAAAGAAACAGAATTACCGGAGGATGAGGCCCAGAAATCAGGACTTTAAAAAGATTCCCAGGTGATTCTAATGTGCAGCCAAGGTTGAGAACCACTGCTCTAAGGCCTCCAAGGATATGCAAAGTCAGCCACTGCCTGAGGCCACCCAGCAGGAACTACAGAGAGATCTTCAGACAGCTACAATTTGTTATTTGTATTGGGCTTGGAGGTCCCCAGACGAGGCCCAGCTGTGAAGCAAGGCAGGCTGGTGCTAGTGCTGGGTCTTGGGCCTTTTACTCATAGGTTTGGGGCATGCTGTTACCAGCTGCAGCTTGTTGAGAGATTTTAGCAAAATCTGAAGGCTGAGGTAAGGACAGGCTATTCATATGGAAAAGCTGCTGCAAACAACTTGGGTGGGGCTGCAAATTGGCTGGGGTAGGTCTCACAGAATCACCAGGGTGGAGGAAACAGTGTGGGTCACTCTGATGGAAACTCAGATACGGCTTCTAGTCAGCCCTGCAACAGGGGAGGTCCCAGCACAGGAACAATGAACCCTGTGAGCACCTCCATCTGGGAGAAAGCTGCCCTGAAGTTCCTGCCCCTATGCCAGATAATCCAGTTCCTCTCTGTATGTGTCTGGGTCTCCCAAGCCACACAATGCTAGGAATCTGAGTAAGTTTGTGCACCAGCCCTTTAATTGGAAAACCTGAATCTCCAGCAGTTGCTGTGTCGCTCAGACACAATTCCCACTGGTTTTTATAACCAGTAGTTGTGGGGACTTCTCTTCCTAGCTCTGGAACCCTGGGCTGAGAGTTGGTGTGGTGCTAGGACACCTTGCTATTCACAGGCGGCCTCTGCAGAGACAATCTCCTTCTCTATTGAAGAAACAGCACATGTGAGTGTTGGACAAGACTGTTCCATGCCTCTGTCTCTCCTACCAGTCTCAATGTGCTTTCTTCTTTACTTCTCTAGATGTAGGACTTTCATTCAGCCAGCTTTCAGGTGGTTCTGAATGATGGTTGTTCTGTATTTTAGTTGTAATTTTGATGAGGTTGGGGGAAGTGGTGAGGACAGGCATTTACCTATGCTGCTATCTTGATTCTTCTGAAGTTTTGTCTTTCCAGGCACACTCTTAAAAGGCTAATGCAGAAAATCTTGTGTGCAGCCACTTACTCTGGCAGAGGGAGGGCAGAGTGGATTGGTGAGCAGAAGCCAGGGCTGGGGACTCTGGGGTTAGAACTTAAAGGGCAGACACCCAGGTTTCCTGTGCTGAGTCATTCCCTCATGCTGTGGAAGACACCTTTCTCTGAAAGACCTTTGCTGTACATGTGGATTTTGCCTGTGGGGGGGTGGGGGGGTGGGGGAAAGAAGGCAATTGCCCCATGCTATTAGAAAACTCCTTGCCCCACCCTGTGGAGATTTTGAGGCCCATTAAGAGGATGAGAATAGCCCTAACCAGTTTGGTTCAGTGGATAGAGAGTCAGCCTGCGGACTCAAGGGTCCCAGGTTCGATTCTGGTCAAGGGCATGTACCTTGGTTTCGGGCACATCCCCAGTAAGGGAGTGTGTAGGAGGCAGCTGATCGATGTTTCTCTCTCATCAATGTTTCTAACTCTCTATCTCTCTTCCTTCCTCTCTGTAAAAAATCAATAAAGTGTATTTTTTTTAAAAAGATATAGTAATAATAAAGAATGACATAGCACAAATAAAGAACATATTGGAAGGAATACACAGCATATTAAAGGAAGCTGAGGGTCAGATCAGTGAATTAGAAGATAGGGTAGAAAAATTCATTATATCAGAGAACCAAAAAAAAAAAAATTGAAAACTAGGAGTACAGCTTAAGGGAGCTGTGGGACAACTTGAAATGAAACAACATTTGCATAATTGGAAAGCCAAAAGGGGAAGAAAATGAACAAGTGATGGTGAACATGTATGAATAAATAATGACAGAAAACATCCCTAACCTGGGGAAGGATAAAGTCACATAAGCTCAGGAGACACAGAGAGTGCCAAACAAGAGGAACCCAAACAGGCTAATGCCCAGTCATGTTATAATTAAAATGACAAAAATTAAAGGCAAAGAGAGAATCTTAAAGGCAGCAAGAGAAAAATAATTTGTTACATACAAAGAAGCTCCCATAAGGCTATCAACTGACTTCTCATCAGAAACTCTATAGGCCAGAAGGGAATGGCATGAAGTACTCAAGGTGATGAAAAGCAAGGATTTAAAACCAAGATTAATATATCCAACAAGGCTACCATTCAAAATAGATGGTGAAATAAAGACCTTCTCAGACAAAAAAAGGCTAAAGAAGTCTGTCACTACCAAGCCAACATTGCAAAAAAATGCTAAAAGGACTGCTGTAATGAGAAGAAATAAAGAGAGAAAGAAACAAAGGCATATAGAAATCAAATGGCAATAAATGTAGTAAAAAAACATTAAAACACATGGAAGCTAAATACCATGTTATTAAATAACTAGAGACCGATGCACAAAGATTCATGCAAGAATAGGCCTTCCTTCCCCTGCCTGCTGACACTGGTTTCCCTCTGGCACCTAGGACCCAGGCCTTCGCTCTGGGGCTGGCCACCACCATCTTGTCGCATTAGTTTGCATATCCCCTACTTATTGGCTGTAGGTGCTGTCATCTTTGTTGTGAAATGATGGTCAATTTGCATATTCTGTCTTTATTAGATAGGACTAGAGGCCCGATGCATGAATTCATTCATCGCTGGGGTCCCTCTGCCTGGCCTGAAAAATTGGGCCAAAACTGGCTCTCTGACATCCCCTGAGGGGTCCTGGATTGCAAGAGGATGCAGGCAAGGGCGAGGGACCCCACCAGTACATGATCAGGACTGGGGAGAGATGCAGGAAGTTGGCCAGCCAGGGAGGGAAGAGAGAAAGAAACAAAGGCATATAGAAATCAAATGGCAATAAATAAGTACCTACCAATAGTAACCTTAAATGTAAATGGATGAAATGCTCCCCTGGCCTATCTCACTGAGTCTCAATCAGTTGGACCCCAGCAGCAAGCTAACCTACTGGTCGTAGCTTCTGCCCCCTTGTGGTCAGTGCACTTCATAGCGAGCAGTTGAGTGTCCTTACCATATCATTAGCACATTATGCTTTGATTGGTTGAACGGATGACTGGACAACTGGACACTTAGCATATTAGGCTTTTATTATATAGGATGAAAGAGTTACCAATAAGATTAAGAAAGAAAGCAAAAACTTCCTGAAAACAAATGAAAATAAACACACAACAAACCCATATCTCTGGGACACAGCAAAAGTAGTCCTGAGAGGGAAGTTTATAGGTCTACCTCAAAAAAATAAGAAAAATTAATAAAAAAACTATTTAACCCTACAACTTAAAGAATTAGAAAGAAAACAATAAGAAAAGCCCAAACTTAAAGAAAAGAAATAATAAAGATTAGAGCCAAAATTAATGACATAGAGACTAAAAACCATACAAAAAATCAAAGAAATCTAGAGCTCATTCTTTGAAAAGATAAATGATTGATAAACCATTAGCCAGAGTCATTAAGAAAGAAAGAGAGAGGACATAACTAAATAATATCAGAAATGAAAGAGGTGATGTAACAATGAATACCAAGAAATAAAAAGGATTATAAGAAAATACTATGATGGCTTCACAGGGGTTTTTACCAAATATTCAAAGAAGAAGTAACACTTAATCTCCTCAGACTAT
This sequence comes from Myotis davidii, assembly GCF_000327345.1. NCBI lineage: Eukaryota > Metazoa > Chordata > Mammalia > Chiroptera > Vespertilionidae > Myotis > Myotis davidii. The sequence continues at coordinate 131,231 of NW_006291208.1, forward strand.
TCCAAAAAATCCAAGAGGAAGGAATACTCCCAAGCTCTTTATATAAGGCCAGCATTATCCTAATTCCAAAACCAGAAAAAGACACTACAAAGAAATAGAATTACAAACCAATATCCCTGATGAACATAGATGTGAAAATCCTCAACAAAATATTAGCAAATCTGATTCAGCAGTACACTGAAAAGAGCATATCCCATGACCAAGTGGGATTTATTCAGGGGATGCAAGGCTGGTACAATATTTGCAAAACAATAAATGTGATACATCACATAAATAAAATGAAAGATAAAAATCACATGATCATATCCATAGATTCACAAAAAGGATTCGACCAAATCTAGCACCCATTTTGGTAAAAACTCTCAGGAAAGTGGGAATAGTGAGATCATACCTCAACATAATAAATGCTATATATGACGAGCCTACAGCCAACATCATACTTAATGGGCAAAAACTGAAAGTGTTTCCCTTAAGAACAGGACAAGACAGTCTT
>NW_006291208.1:131740-134452 GCF_000327345.1 Myotis davidii
GGAAATATTAGCCATAGCAATCAGACAAGAAGAAGAAATAAAAGGCATTCAAATTGGAAAGGAGGCAGTAAACTCTCATTATTCACAAGTGACATGATATTGTACATAGAAATCCCTAAAGACTCCATCAAGAGACTACTATATTTAATAAATTAGTTTGGCAATGTAGCAGGATACAAAATCAATATCCAGAAATTGATGGCATTTTTATACACCAATAATGAATTCTCAGAAAGAGAAACTAAACAAAAATCCTATTTACCCTTGCAACAAAAAAATTAAGATACTTAAGAATAAGCTTAACCAAGGAAGTAAAAGATTTGTATTCAGAAAACTACAGGACACTTTAAAAAGAGATAGAGGAAGATATAAACAAGTGGAAGAATATACTGTGTTCATGGATTGGTATAATTAACATCATTGAAATGTCCATACTACTCAAGGCAATCTATAGATTCAATGCAATGCCTATTAAAATACCCACATCATATTTCATAGATCTAGGACAAATATTCCAAAAATTTATATTGAACCAAAAAATACTCTAAATAGCTGCAGCAATCCTGAGAAAGAAGAACAAAGTTGGAGGGGTCACAATACCAGATATCAAGCCACTGTAATCAAAACAGCCTGGTACTGGCACAAGAACAGGCATATAAATCAATGGAACAGAACAGAGAATCCATAAATTGCCTCAAGCCATTATGCTCAATTAATATTTGACAAAGGAGGCAAGAACACACAATGGAGTCAAGACAGTCTCTTCAATAAATGGTGTAGGTAAAATTGGACAGATTCATGCAAAATAATGAAACTAAACCACCAACTTACACCATACACAAAAATAAATGCAAAATCAATAAAAGACTTAAATGTAAGTCATAAAACCATAAAAATCCTAGAAGAAACCATTGACAGCAAAATCTCAGACATCTTTCATAGCAATATATTTATGGATACATCTCCTAGGGCAGTGATGGCGAACCTATGACACGCGTGTCAGAGGTGATACATGAACTCATTTTTTTGGTTGATTTTTCTTTGTTAAATGGCATTTAAATATATAAAATAAATACCAAAAATATAAATATTTGTTTTACTATGGTTGCAAAGATCAAAAAATTTCTATATGTGACACGGCACCAGAGTTAAGTTAGGGTTTTTCAAAATGCTGACATGCCGAGCTCAAAAGGTTCGCCATCACTGTCCTAGGCAAAGGAAACTAAGGAGAAAATAAACAAATGGGACTACATCAGAATAAAAAGCTTCTGCACAGCAAAAGAAACCATTAACAAAATGAAAAGGAAGCCCATTTTATGGGGAAACATATTTGCCAATGATACATCTGAAAAAGGTTTAATATTCAAAATATATAAGGAACTCATACAACTTAACAAAAGGAAGACAACCATTTCAATTAAAAATAGGCAAAGGACCTCAATAGACACTTCTCCAAAATGGACATACACATGATCAAAAGACATGAAAAAATGCTCGAAGTTACTGATTATCAGAGAGATGCAAATTAAAATGACAATGAGGTATCACTTCACACTTGTCATTATGGCTACCATCAACAAATAAACAAATGACAAGTGCTGGCGAGGATGTGGAGAAAAGAGAACCCCAGTACACCGCTGTAAGAATGCAGACTCGTGCAGCCATTATGGAAAACAATATTAAGTTTCCTCAAAAAATTAAATATGGAACTGCCATTTGACCCAGTGATCTCACTTCTAGGAATATATCCTAAGAACCCTGAAACACCAATCAGAAAGAATATATGTACCTATATGTTCATAGCAGCCCAAGTACCCATCAGTAGGTGAATGGATAAAAAAGCTGTGGTGCATTTACACCATGGAGTATTATGCAGCGGCAAAAAAGAAGGATCTCTTTGAGACAGCATTGAGGGACCTAGAGAGTATTATGATAAGCGAAATAAGCCAGTCAGAGGAAGATAAGTATCACATGATCTCACTCATATGTAGGATCTAATGAACAAAATAAACTGATGAACAAAATAGATCCAGAGACATAGAAGTATAGAACAGAAAGCAGAATCTCAACGGGAAGGCAGAGGAGGGTGCGTGGGAAGAGATCAACCAAAGAACTTGTATGCATATATGCTCAACCCCTGAACACAGACAATAGGCTGGTGAAGGCCTAGGATGTGGGGGCAGGCTAAAAGAGGTCATTGGTGGCAAAAGGGGACATGTAATACTTTCGCCTATAAAGATTTAATTTTTTAAAAAATAGTATCATATTTTCTGATAAAACTATAGAAAGTTTCATTGAAGATATAATCAAGACCAGAATGCTTGATTACTACTTCCATTCAACATTCAATTGGAAGTCCTAGTAAATGAAATGAGAGAAAAAAATGTGTAAGAACTGGAAAGGAAACATGTTTGAAATGTCCTTCTTTTGGTTAATGATCTATCTACACTACTAAAAGAGAAAAATGGTAATTGGTGTACGACGCTACCCTTTTCATTGGCTAATCAGGGCTATATGAAAATTAACTGCCAACTCAGATGGCAGTTAACTGGCAACAAAGATGGCAGTTAATTTGCATATGTAGGCACAATGCAGGGAGGCGAAAGGGAAAGCAGGAAGAAGCCCCCTGCCACTCACAGTGATTGGAAACCCAAGGGGGAGCTAAGAGCTGGGGGGCAGGGCAAAGGCGGCCCTGAGGCTGCCTTTGCCCTG
>NW_006291208.1:135918-137965 GCF_000327345.1 Myotis davidii
CCAGGGGCCGTCACGTCCGAAACAACTGAACGGACGACCGAACCGGCTGAGTGGGGCAACAAGGCCAGTAGGGCAGTTAGTGAGGGATGACCAAATGACTGAGTAGAAGGCTGCGTGGTGCAACCAGACCAGCCAAGGGGGGCTTTTGGGTGTGACCAGGCCAACGGGGGGGGCGCAATTAGGGGTGACCAGGCAGGCAGGGGGGGCAGGTGGGGGTGACCAGGTTGTCAGGGTGGGGCAGTTAGGGGCAACCAGGCTAGCAGGCAGAGGCAGTTAGGGGTGATCAGGCAGGCAGGCAGGTGAGCAGTAAGAAGCCAGCAGTCCTGGATTCTGAGAGGGCTGTCCGACCACTGGTTTGGGGCTGCCTAAACTGGCAGTCGGACATTCCCCAAGGGGTCCCGGATTGGAGAGGTTCAGGCTGGGCTAAGGGACACCCCCCCATGCACAAATTTCATGTATTGGGCCTCTAATATGATTATAAAATTCAAAGGAATTTTGTAAATATTTTTATCTATTTTTTATATAAATTGGTAAGGTTTTATGGAATATAATTAGATAGCATCTATTAAAATTTTAAATGTGCAAAATCTAATCAACTATACCACATCCAGGAGTTTTTCCTACAGAAAATTTCAAAATGAGTAAAAAATATATATATATATATCCTATCTAATAATAGACAAACATGGTAATTAACCATACCTCCAACACGCTTCCCATTGGCTAATCAGGGTGATATGCAAATTAACACATTGTTTGCGGGTAGATTTTATCACATGCTAACAGGTGGCATGGGCCATTTTTGCTAATATTTTGCACAAATGGCAACGTTCAGTAAAATTACGATAACTTTAGTTTACGTATTTATACATTACCCGCATTCTACCACTAGTGTATAAAAAACGTATTAATACGTGTCTCACGCTCTACTACACTGGTAGAATGTATAAATACATAAAACATATAAACACGTTTCCCGCATACAATGTGTTAACTGCCAACCAAGATGGCGGTTAATTTGCATACATAAGCACAATCATGGGAAGCGATTGGGATCCGAAACCCACTCGGCAAGCAAGAGCTGGGGGGCGGGCCAAGGCGGCCATGCCAGCTGCCTTGGCCTGCCCCCCAGCAGGTGATTGCCATTGGAAAGCCTGGCAACAGGCGGGGCACAAACCCAGGCCGGATGTGTGGGCTGCCTGCAGCCGGTGATCGAATTGTGGATCAGAGGGAGAGAGAGCCCGGGCGCAGGCCAGCTGGCACTCCCAGACCCCTGGGCCGGGGGTGCCAGGTGGCCTGCTTCCCGGTGATCGCCATGGCAATCATAGGGAGAGAGAGCCCGGGCGCAGGCCAGCCGGCAATCCCAGACCCCCCAGGAGTTGGGGGTGCAGGCTGGCCTGCTTCCCCATGATCGCCATGACAATTGGAGGGCGAGAGAGCCCAAGCGCAGGCCAGCGGGCAATCCCAGACCCCCAGGGGCCCAGGGGTGCAGGCTGGCCTGCTTCCCCGTGATCGCCATGGCGATCAGAAGGAGAGAGAGCCCAGGCGCAGGCCAGTCGGCAATCCTGGACCCCCCGGGAGTTGGGGGTGCCGGCCGGCCTGCTTCCCTGTGATCGCCATGGCACCCCCGGCACCTCTGCACCTGAGATGCAAAGGTTGGGGATGAAATGAATTTTCCCAACCACATCTGCAAATATCCTGGGGAAGGCATCACTGAAGAATTCACAACTCTCTCTCCATGTTTCTAACTCTCTATCCCTTTCCCTTCCTCTCTGTAAAAAACAATAAAATATATTTAAAAAAAGAAAAAAAAGAAACATCAATGATGAGAGAGAATCATTGATCGGCTGCCTCCTACATGCCGCGTACTGGGGATCAAGCCCACAACCGGGCATGTGGCCTGAACCTGGAATCAAACTGTGACTTCCTGATTTATAGGTCGATGCTAAACCACTGAGTCACACCGTCCGGGCTCACTTCTTATTTATAAATTCATTCCAAGGACATATAGAGCTTGAAAAGCTTTGGAAGTCGTTTCAAAAAAACT
>NW_006291208.1:138515-148757 GCF_000327345.1 Myotis davidii
GGCCTGATCCTACAGGGCAACCTGGCAGTCAGACATCCTCCCAGGGGTCCCAGATTGGAGAGGGTGCAGGCCGGGCTGAGGAATATACCCTTCCCCGTGCACTAATTTCATGCACCGGGCCACTAGTATATATATAAAAGCCTAAGCAACCGAACAACAGAATGACTGGTCACTATGATGTGCACTGATCATCAGGGGGCAGATGCTCAATGCAGGAGCTGCCCCCTGGTGGTCAGTGCACTCCCACAGCCAACCTCCCAGGGCCCCTCCTCCCAGCCAGCCATCCCCAATGACCATAATGGGGTCAGCCGGCCCACCTCCATGGCCCCTATTGGACCTGATCACCTGCCAGGCCAAGGGACCCCACTCCTACACGAATTTGTACACGAGGCCTCTAGTGTAATATAAAATTACTTGCAATATACATTTAATTGGAAATCTAAATGTCTAATGATATAGAAAAGGTTAAATAAATTCTAGCACATATAATACTATATAATTATTTAGAAAATGAAGTATATTTCATATACTGACAGAAAAAATATCAATGAAAAGTAGGGGGGGAAAGCTTGTTAAAAATTCATTTATATGTGTGTATGTATAATGTCTTAAAGAATATACATAGTGGGGCAAAGTGGGTTTACATTTGTATAAAGACAGAGTTTATTCTTGTATTATTATTTATTCACTAGAGGCCCGGTGCACGAAATTCATGCATGGGTGTGCTCCATAGGCCTGGCCAGTGATCAAAGCGCGAGCGTATGGCACTGAAGGGCAGGTCCCTGCTGACCTCTGGGCCCTGGGCAGCACCTGGGCCACCCAGTGGCACTGCACAGAAGCCAGGTGGGCAGCCCACTCCCTCCTGGCCAGCCTCACAGACTGGCTCCTGCATAAACCCCCAGGGAGCCCAACCGACCCCTGCGGTCCTGGTAGCTGTGGCCCAGCTCACCTGAAAGAGGCTGTGCAAATGAGGGGCGGGCTCCTCATGAGCACCTGGCACCTGAGTGTGGGGGCTCCCCTGGCAAGAGCCCTGGCGTCCCAGGGGAGGGTAGCAGGGGGAGTGAGAGCGAGTTCGGCGGACACCCTGCATTCTCACCGCACCTCCGACCCTGTCACCCCCACCCTCAGGAAGTTGGTGAAGGGTCGCAGCCCTCCACCACGGTGCTGCAGGAGGTTGGTCACTGCCACCCACCCCCAGTTCCCTTTCCCAACCTGGGGCCCGGCCCCGATCAGGCGATAAGGGACTGCCAGCCTCTGGTCACTGTCTGCAGGGCAATCGCTTGGGACAGGGCCCCCTGCCTGGCTCCCTCAGCACCTGGGAGCCGGGTGGTGGCCCCGCCCCTGCCGCCACCATGGGTCACTGTCTGCAGGGTGATCGGCAGGGCAATTGGGCCCCCACTCACACCCGCCTTGGCCTGGTGCCACCCGCTCACCTGTCCACCATCCTGCCACGGTCCCCTCTTGTCCGGGCCCATTGGGACGAGCAGCACCTCCACTGCCAGCACCAAGTCACTGACACCCACCATGTTCCGTGCAGCCCCCTGGTGGTCAGCGCATGTCATAGCGAGCAAACTCCTGGTCAAGGGGATAATTTGCATATTAGGCTTTTATTATATAGGATAATTGTATTATTTTTCATATAAACAACTGTAAACCTATTTTCTCTCCACCCTGTATACCAAAGTGTTAAACTGTTATAAGGAAGACTTGAATATTTTGTATGTACCTCTGAATAATTTGAAATTTTCAATAAGAAAGTTTTAGTTTCCTATAAAAATTAATTTGTTAAAATACTTGATAAAGAGTAATTTTCCCAATTTTAAAAGAGATTTTAAATAAATATAATCTAATATACCTTCCCAAAATGAATTAATAAAGATATGGATATGTGTAGTGCCCTACATAAGTCATAACTATATCAAATTTCAATGTTAATTTCAGACTTATGTATCAGTAATATGTCTCATTTTGTCAGGTATCTGTTGTTGTAATCACTTCACATCTCATTTTATGAAGGAAAAAGCCTAATTCAATTTAAAAAGCACACATGCTATTTGAAGCTTATGAGAGTATTTTGATATTTCATTTAATTAATAAATAATGTTAATTGACAAAATAGTGTTTACATCCATTTTGTTCATATCAGTTGTTTCAACTATCTTAGAAGCTAAACGTGGTTTTTAAATAAAGTTGACTGCTGTCATTATACTGGGAATAAGACCGATATCCTCACTCCTTCCAAAACTTGCTGTTTCCTTTTCCATGTCTCTACCCCCCTGGTACAAAGAATTGGATGGATTGGCACTCCAAAGAAAGGAGCTGGGGAATGTCGGAGAGGAAAATTAAGTGGTCTCCCAATGCTCACAGAAAGAGCAATCAATCCATGCATCAATAGCAAAAATAACTGTGGGAGTCTCAATTTTGTCCCCCAAATCTATGACTTTTATCAATGCCAACTTGATTTGTCCGAAGTGTTATTTCCTCACCGTGTTCCAGAGAAAAGTCTGCCCTTTGGAGACAGCTGCTCCCTCTGCACCGGAGGCTGTCAATATGACCAAGAAGCCTGGATTTGCTGAGAAACTTCCAAACTACAGGGTGACCTTCCTGGACATTGAGTCTACGAGGGCCACTTTTATAAGCACTTCACCTGCCAAGCCCAAATCACTCTGCTTTTTTTCCTGAAAGAAACTCCCTAGGCCTTGGAGTAACTGTGCTTTTCCCACTCACAACTGCTGCCAGAATAATTGTGTCCCAGTGTGTCCTATGCAAGAGGTGAGTACTTTTACCCAAGAGATGGTCAGTGAGTTAAGAAGTGGTCATCTTTTGAGATATTTTGGAAATAAGGAGTTTTCTAAAGTGAAGAGATTCCTCCTTAGTTTTCCCTTTCTTCTTTTTACCACTTTAGTACCCCCATGACATTCTCTGAGGAAATAACGCTCATAAATAACATTTTCATGTTATCAACTTGTCTCTGTGAAAGCAACCATAGCTCCTCCTGCCTAGACAGACAGGAGGAGCTGGAGCTGCTAGGTGTCTGTGGGTTTAGCAGGGGTGGGCAAACTTTTTGACTCAAGGGCCACAATGGGTTCTTAAACTGGACCGGAGGGCCGGAACAAAAGCATGGATGGAGTGTTTGTGTGAACTAATATAAATTCAAAGTAAACATCATTACATAAAAGGGTACAGTCTTTATTTTCAGTAGTTTTATTCATTTCAAACGGCCGGATCCGGCCTGCGGGCCGTAGTTTGCCCATGGCTGGTTTAGGGTGTCCCCTACCCCCCAGGAGGCAATGATTGAAGAAAGCGAAGGCCCTCACCGCACCTGGCTGAAGACAGGTTTCAGAATGGTGTGTCTTGTGGACAGTTTGTGAAAACTCTCCTAAGCAGCTTACGAGTTTCCTCTACTTTTAAAAAGGCCTGTTAACCCTGAGCCACATGAAAAAAATTATACGCTAAAGGGATTTTTTTCCCTTCCATTATGTGATTAACATCTGAAACAACTCAAATTATGCTCCAATGAGGAAAACTTAAAAAAGGCTCTCTTGCCAAAACCGGTTTGGCTCAGTGGATAGAGCGTCGGCCTGCGGACTGAAGGGTCCCAGGTTCGATTCCGGTCAAGGGCATGTACCTGGGTTGCGGGCACATCCCCAGTGGGAGATGTGCAGGAGGCAGCTGATCGATGTCTCTCTCTCATCGATGTTTCTAACTCTCTATCCCTCTCCCTTCCTCTCTGTAAAAAATCAATAAAATATATATTTTTTTTAAAAAGGCTCTCTTGAACATTAAAAAAAATTTCTTGTTTTATAATCTTCCCTTTTATTTCCAAAAAGTCCTTCACCCCAGGTCTAAATCTGCAGGATCCTCCAGCACGGCTTTTCTAGGCTGCATACTTTGATGTTAGCATCCACCTCATTGGTGGATGGTCATGAGTTTTGAAGTATTTTGAAAGCAGTTCTTGCCTGCTAATCACAGAGACACATGAGCTTCGTGTGTCGATCCTTTGATGGTGAGGATCTCTGACAGGATTTGGACACTCAGAGGTTTGCTTATAGCTATTCTGCCAGGTTACATCATCTGAATTGTACAGTTTATCTTTTTCTTTCCTATCATTCTTTTTAGAAAACATTTTTCCTTTTCTTTGATCTCTGTATGCTCTTACATCAATTTTAATTTAATAGTCACCTAAACAAAAAGGAAGCTGCTTAAAACTAATAAAAAGAGGCAGCAAAACACAGAGTAGAAAAATCTTCATGTTGAAATCAGACAGCTCCTATAGTCAGACCTTATCAGTCCCTCTGAGTATACATAAAATGAGGTTAATCACAACTTTCTGAGGCAGAGTTTCCTAGACTTAATTACAGAAACAAAACAAACAAAAACACAGAATCCTCGTGTTAACACAAAGTCTCAAATGTTTTCTAATTTAATGCTACTGAGCCATGTACAAACATAAAACTACGTGTGAATTCTTTATGCTTATGCTTTTTATACCAATTGTATAGTCAGCTACTACTAAAATCATGCTGCATAGCTGATATATCCCCAAATCTCAGTAACTTACAAATGAAATATTTGTTTTTCTTATTCATGGTGGGGTTTGGCTGATCTCGGATGGGTTAAGTGAGGATTAGCACTGGTTACAAGTAGATTCAGTCTGTCCTCCAGGTCTTTATTCCTGGACTAGAGGCCTGATGTAGGAAATTCATGTACTGGGGGGAGGGGAGTTCTCAGCCCAGCCTGTACCCTTTCTCAGTCTGGGATCCCTCACTCCTTACTGCTGCCTACTTGCTTCTCTTTAGCGCTGCCGTGGAGGCAGGAGAGGCCAGCTTCTGGCTGAGCAGCACTCCCCCTGTGGGAGCACATTGACCACCAGGGGGCAGCTCCTGTGTTGAGTGTCTGCCCCCTTGTGGTCAGTGCACATCATAGCTACCGGTCATTCCACCGTTTGGTCGATTTGCACATTAGGGTTTTATTATATAGGATTGGAATCTCCATGAGAAATGAGGTTTTAGTTTGGTTGTGTTTTTTTGTTTGTTTGTTTGGGGTGGTTATTTTTAAGGATGTATCTCAGGACTTCAAAGGCCAAACCAAATCACATACACACACACTTATTTAAAGCCTCTTCTTGTGTAGTGTTCTTAAAATTCCAGCTAAGTGCACCTTCATGGGCAGTGAAATATACTCTGCTTCCTCTAGTGGAGGCTCTGCAAAGTCCCACAGCAATGAGCATGGAGCTATGAATCTATAACCAGGAGGAAGTGAAGACCTGAGAACAGTAGTTCAACACAGTCTCTGTCACAGAAATTACAAAGATTCTGTCACCTACAGGCCAACAGAAACAGAGACCAGAAATAGCAGTAAATGATATGGTGGTCATTGGTCTACAGGAACTCCGAAATCCTGTTATGAACATATTGACCAGTTTCCCCCGGGGTTTGCAGAATTCTTTTACTAGGCCCTGGCTCTGCTCCCTGGGAGTAATGAATGCCCCTCCATTGTTCTTGTGGTCCCACGCTGCCTCAGGTATGACCTTCCTTTTCCCTCCTCCTTCCTGGCCACATGTTAAGGGAGTACCGGAGAATATGAGCAGCTTTCTCACCCACGTGGGCTCCTAATTGGGAGCCCCAACCTCTTGATCTGCCTCAGTCTCTTTTAATCTAGCATGTTGGAACGTTTGCAAATACCGCTCTCAAAAACCTGTTGGTTTTTGATGCAGTTAATTGCTGGCAATTCCATATGCCAAATGCCATACTTGTAAGGTTAGTGAGGTGTGTCTTTGTAAACTTAACTACAGGTACTTTGGGTACACCAGGCATCATTGGGACCACTTGTGCAGCCACTTTTTCTAAAAGTCATTTTGTCCAAGTAAAAGTACCTACTGTTGGACATTGCCTTGAGGTTTGTCTTACTTGGATGTAGCACTCGCATTTTGTCATTCCCCTGAGGCTTTTTTAGTAGGTCTTTCAAATGCAAGGTATGTTTCAATTTTATCTTTTACTGATTAGAAATGAGAAACAATTTTATTTGTCAACCACAGCTTCTGGAATTTCTTGGCTCTACATTCTCTCTCCATTGTGATTACAACCTGGCCGATTTTTTTCTGGGCGCATCACTTTCCTGTTGTACCTTTTCAAATGCATTAATTGAAACCTGTAAACATTATTGACATTCTGATTCAGAACCTCCTTGTCCAGTGCCACAAGTTATTTAGGTTTAATGGCAGTTTTGCAAATGTCCCACTGCCACATAACACCGTGCCTTTCTTCCAGCCTTCTGTAACATTCAGCCTTCTCTAGGGAGAGGCACTGCAAAGTTACATGATGCAAGTGAGTAATAAAGAGGAAGTGAAAGATTGGGAAGGATAATTCAATTTGTCCACAGATCTGAATCCACACAAATTTGTCAATTTGTTAAAATTCTGGTCAAAACTCAACAGAGCAGCATTAACAATGTGATATTGCCTTGCGTATACCAAATCATAGTTTAAAATATTAATACGACACTGCAATGAAGCATCATTTAGAATATGACTTGACTACCATGGGTCAGGTGATGACTCAAATCTCTGAACTGGCACTTCCGCAAAGCCATCATTCATTTCATTTGATATGGCCTCTACTTGGCATATATGTGTCATTTACATATGTGTCTGCCTTTGTGCCTTTCTCATTAATCATCTCAATTAAAGTAGCACAATGAGATATGTTGTGACTCTTGGGTTATAAGTAGTATATGATTATAAGGTAATCCTCCTGATAATACAGAGTATGCCCAAGTGTTTCCTGTCTTCTCGGCCCATGGATAGTGATGGTACAGGCTAAGAGAGCCTTAGGGCACTCACCTGGGCTGTATTACTTACATGAGCCCCCATGCACATTTCCCCAAACCAGAGCCAATGTGGCTGGACCAGCTCTTGTGGTTGTTACTATGTTTGCAAGACACAATGCACCTCAGCAAAACCATTAGGGAACTTTAAAAAAAAAAGGTTTATTATTCACAAGTTCTAGAGGGTACACAGCACACCAGAGGGCCACACACTGAGGTAGTGGGTAGAGAGAGAGGGAGGGAGCCTGGACTTGGGACTCTAACTTTATTGGGTCCAAGGTGGGATACCTAGGGTTTTGTGGGTTCAATTTTTACTGGTAAATTTAAAACATAAGAGCAGGAATTAGGGCTTGGGAAGGGAAAAGCAGGGTCACTCAAGTGGTCAGTTATGCCGATTACCAAGAGTTTTTAAAATGGGAACTTAGTGCCCATGTAACACACAGGTTCATTTGAGATGGATGTCTTTGAAATGGATGCTTCTGCCATCAGAAGCTTATTGTCAGGCACTACATTGTGGTGAAATTTTAATATTATTTTTGATGTGAAAGCACAGCATTTTTAAATTTCATCACCTGTGTACTAGTGAGAATATAGTCTCTAGATCCCCACACTGAGAACACTGATCTGAAGGATTATTGGCGGTTTTAAATGACATGACATTGTTTAAAGAGCTTAACACAATACTTGAGTAAGTGCTCAATAATTTTCAGTTTTCTTCCCTTCCCTTTTCACTTTATAGATTAGAGTTTCTTAGTCCACTGTGAGCATTAATTTGTTCAGCTCTGCCTTCAGGTGGAACATCTGTATAAATCCAGTTTTGTGAATATTTTTAAACTGAGAGCTTTTCCATCTGTTCTGGAGTTATAGCCATCCACATTATCCTCACTTGAGCTCTTAATGATATATGTGTGATGGAATCAAGACGTTTTAATGTGTGAGTATTCACAGCCTCCCCATTCCTGTCTGTTCAGATTCTACCATTTCCCTCCATCTGAGGCATTCTTTCTTTGCCAGTCTAGTTCTTGGTATTTTTGTGATACAAAATTAGCAGACAGGGAGAGTTACCAGGCCAGAGATGCATGAAGAAAGGGGAAAGGATTTTGGATTTCTGGGTCAGCCCTGGGCTCGTTCTTGTATAAAATCCAGGTAATGAGCAAAGCAGAAATAAAACTGTAAAAAAACCCCACAAAACTCTCAATTCTAAACTGGTCTAAAGAAAAAAGCGTGAAGTAGAGGCAGGAGGAAGAAGACAGGCGAATCTTAAAAGGTGGATGTCAGGAGAATAGGGGAGTTCGGGAAGACTCTGGAACAAACATAGACTATGAAAGATGTATGGAAGAGAGGTGTTATTTTTAAGGTATTGTTGTGGGTTATAACATAAATCTCCACAAAATTTCTTGAGAAATGCACATAGAATATTTAAATTCCTTGTAAATTACTTTGGACTGCTGGAGTATATATTTCTTCAAATGGAATGCTATGTTAAAACTAATTCATCTGAACCCCATGCGCACACGTACATTTGGGTCACATGCAGTCCTTTCTAATGAAACAGCTAGCATCAGGATTCCATACTTTCTTTAAAGCTCAGCAAAATTCTGTGTATTTCATGTAAGATTTTCATTTGAACATTCTCTCAAGAGAAAGTTACCAATATTGATCTTTCTTGTAAACACAGGTGCTTCTGTCAGACTTCAAAATCCATTTTAAAACTTACAAGTAGGGTGATTTTATGCACACACATAGAGTCACAGAGTGTGAAGATAGCTAAGTGATCCTCAGTCCATCCTCCCTCATCAAACACACAGTCGAGCCCGGATTCCCCAGCTTCCCTGGCAGCTAATTGGCCATGGGACTGTGAGCAGTGGAAAGTGCAGAGGTGATTAGGCAAGTTCCATATCAGACACTTACAAGGAAATAGCTTGCTGTCTAGATTCCCTTCTGCAGGCTAAATTGTGGACAAGGAGCTGAATCAGTTTAACCACTTGGGTAGAACAAGACCACAGTAACAACAACACAGAAAGAACCCAGCCTCTCCATGATCTTTTGCCCACCCAGCCAGGGCAACCAGTACTTCCTAGACTGTTAGCATGAGAAAAAAGTACACTTCTATATGTTTAAACTAGTGAGTGATGATAGTATCTGTTAGTATAGCTTAGCCTATACTATAATCAATACATTTAGAATATGTTGCTTTCAGTTAGGGAATTATTGACTAACATGTAATATAACATATATACTAATGTCTGTATTATGCAAATAATCTGTTGTAGTAAAAACTATAATCATTGAGATCATCATCAGATTTGAAGATGATGCACTGGTATGAAGATTCATCTCTTCCTGTACAATTACGTTGTGATTGATTAAAACAGAGTTCAGATGTGCAAAACTAGAGCAAACAATTGTAGTGAACCAGCTGATAGCTGCACATTCTTATAGCACCCATTCACTCAATAATAGAAATATCAAAGGATTTCTAGTTTCCGGTCCAGCATGTCATCTCTCCCATCCACACAAAAGAAAAAAGCTGGACTAACTGAAAGTCAATAACTCCTCTTAGTTCCATTGGAGAGAACAGAGTCACAGGGCAAACCTCTGCCCCCAAATTGTAGAGATAGACAGGGGGTCCCACCAGGAGAAAGCTCCTCAGGAACCAGTGCCAGAGGAGAAAAACCCAAACTGTAATTGACAAGTTGTTGGAGGCTCCATGTGAATAAGTTTGAAAATTAAAAACTCCAGGGAAAGTTTGGCCTTAGGGATATGGGGGGCACTTTTATAAGTTTTAGTTCCTGGAGCCCTACCAGGGTCTCCTAGTAAGATAAGAGAAAAGTACCCTCCCATTTCTGGCAGAGGGAGGGGAAAATAGTCATTCTAAATACTCACAGAGCACTCTGTTGTTCTTACAAGGCCTGCCTTCAAGAGAAACTGTTTCTCGAGAGCCTAATCTACTGAAGTTATACCAGAGCCTAACTGGCCTAGAGGAAGGGACGTACCCAAGTCGATCCCATTCTAGCCATCCTGTCCCACCTAAGATTGGGGAGGGGGTAATAAACAGAGAGAGGACACTGAGAAGGACATGTGAAGGTCACAGCCCTGGGGCACTGGTTTACTAAAAGATTGAGCCCTATAGGACTATAGAATGCTTTCCTCTCCTACACCTCACATCAATAGTGCTCCTGTGTAATAACAGAGGAATACAACTGAGAGAGCTCTGTGTATCAGATGACATCTTTGTACATAAAACCCTAATATGCAAAGTGTCCCCTTGGGAGTTTGACTGGGAGACCAGGAGTTCAATTGTTCACTATGACATGCACTGACCACCGGGGGCGGGGGAGGGGGTGCGGTGACGCAGAATGAAGGAAGGCCCCAGCCGGCAGCTGGAAAGCCCTGATTGCCAGCCAGGCCTAGGGA
>NW_006291208.1:148821-153004 GCF_000327345.1 Myotis davidii
GAGAGGCCAATGGGTAGAAAAGGAGACATATGTAATACTTTAAATATTTTAAATTTAAATAAAAAAAAAGAATAAGTCTCTAGCCCTAGCCAGTTTTGCTCAGTTGATAGAGTTCACTATGACATGCACTGACCACCGGGGGCGGGGGAGGGGGTGCGGTGACGCAGAATGAAGGAAGGCCCCAGCCGGCAGCTGGAGGGTCCTGGATTTGATTCTGGTCAAGGACACATATACTGCAGGCTCCTCCCTGGCCTGGACCCTGGTCAGGGCATATGCAGGAGGCAACCAATTGATGTGTTTCTCTCACATTGATGTTTCTCTCTGCTTTCCCTCTCTCTTCCACTCTCTCTAAAATCAATGGAAAAATATCCTCAGGTAAGGATTAAAAAGAAAAAAGAAAAAGAAAAGAATAAGTCTTTAGGCACACCTAAAAAATATTGTCTGCTATGTACCAGGCAATATATTTGTTGAAGATATAGTGATGTTAAATAAAAGCTCTCCCTTCGTGAAGCTTATATGCTAGTATAGAAATAGGACAATAAACCACATAATCGCAATTAGTGATAAGTGACATGAAGAAAATAAGGAAAGTCGTGGCTGGGTGGCTTGGTTGTTTGGAGTGTCATCCCATACTCCAAAAGGTTTTGGGTTCCATTCCCAGTCAAGGCACATACCTAAGTTGTGGATTCCAACCCCAGTTGGAGTGTGTATGGCAGGCAAACAAACAAAACAAAACAAAAACAAAAAAAGAAGAAAAAAATAAAAAAGAAGAAAAAGCAAGGGCTGGAAGTGATGGGGAGGGAGGACACAACTATTTTAGATACTGTAATCAGGGAAGATCTCCCTGAGCTGAGGCCTAAATGGATGAGAAGTTCATTTTATAAAAGCAGAGAGATCCACATTCGGTCCATTCAGATTTTGGTTCCTGACCCTCTAGACCAGTGATGGTGAACCTTTTGAGCTCGGCGTGTCAGCATTTTGAAAAACCCTAACTTAACTCTGGTGCTGTGTCACATATAGAAATTTTTTGATATTTGCAACCATAATAAAACAAAGACTTATATTTTTGATATTTATTTTATATATTTAAATGCCATTTAACAAAGAAAAATCAACCAAAAAAATGAGTTTGCATGTCACCTCTGACATGCATGTCATAGGTTTGCCATCACTGCTCTAGACATACATGAACACTGTAGATCCCAGAGAAGTTGATGGAAACAAAGACCAACCTCCAATGTATCGGGAAGATCAACTGCTTGATCCCTGAGGCCTCAGCTTCCTATGGGGCAGTGTTTGATGAGAAAAAGAAATTCATAAAATCTCTGAGTCATGTGATAAGTTTGTGACCAAAATTCTCCCCGAAAACCTGTAAAACTTTCAGAGAAGCACTTCTGAATTTCATGACCTATTAATTGAAATTGCTTTTCATAGGTTGATTGGTTAGTCACAGTGTACTATGATAATGTTCCGTATTAAATAAATGTTCTGTGATTGGTTAATACATCTTCCCATTTATTAGAATAACTTTATTTCTATATGCTAATCAAATATACTATTTCTGGCTGATTAAATATAGTATTTGTAGTAACTTTTATTTCAGAAATTAGGTGTTTAGTTTCACCTTTGGTCCCTATTTTAACATTATTTCTATAAAAGTCTGTAGATCTAGACCAGTGGTCGGCAAACCGACCCACATGCGGCTTTGGCCCCTTGAGTGTGGCTCTTCCACAAAATACCATGTGCGGGTGCGCACATACAGTGCGATTGAAACTGCGTGGCACATGCGCAGAAGTCGGTTTTCGGCCTGGGCAAGTCTATTTTGAAGAAGTGGCGTTAGAAGAAGTGGGGGTACATTCACTGATGTCAACCCCTCAGATTGAGGACATTTTTAGCAAAGGCCAGCTTAGGAGTACCCTAATTAAGTTAATAACAATGTACCTACCTATATAGTTTAAGTTTAAAAAATTTGGCTCTCTAAAGAAATTTCAGTCGTTGTACTGTTGATATTTGGCTCTGTTGACTAATGAGTTTGCCAACCACTGATCTAGACAAACCATTATTGAAGTCTGATACCAATACTTTATATAGATAACCAGCTGTGCATTGAACACTAGCATTTCAAATACTTGTCTTTGTATAAAACATTTTTAATTAATTTTCAAAAAATTAAAAAGATTTAAGGTTTTTAAAAAATCTTATATTCATTCATTATAATTTTTCTTTTCTATTATAACTATGTATAATTTTAGTATTTTTGAAGAAAATAGTGTTTTATAAACAATATATATTAAAATAAGCTTAACTTTAAAATTTTGTTTTAATGATGAAAATATATTCAAATTGTGGACACTTTTAGTAGAATTACATTTTATTTGTATATTTCAGAACACAGACTATGACAGAATATTGATTATAATAACACAATTAGTGATTTTGCTGAAATGAAGACAAATAAACTTAATAGAATAAAATGCAGGACAATTTATGAATTATGTCTTTCATTTTATTACTCATCTAAACATTGCCAGTCCAACAACAAAACATCCTGACATGTGCAATAACAATTAAACTTACTTATCTTTGATATTTTCCCAACAAAAAATCATAACTTTACACAGTTTTTAATTTCTCATTGTGATGGTATATTTGTCAAGATAGAAGAATGGGACATATTTTATTTGTTTTGATTTATAGAGAATGATAGACAATTACAAACGATTAACAATTTGATTTGTAACTTTTAAATATTTAGACATATGGTATGTAGGCATTCATTTGTACTCGTGCCTAGAGGCAGGCCTAACAACTATAATAAATGGAAACAGACAAAACCAAACAAAACAGAGACAAAACAGCAAGAAGAAGATTGTGAACTTGTAGAGGCCATTACCATCTGCTTAGGCTTCTTAATCAAAGCTACTGAGTTTCTCCCCACTGTTATGCCCAGATTTCAAGATCCCCAAGAAACCCACACCAGGGAGCCAGTCCGATGCAAAAGCAGGAGGTCCTTTATTGAGCTAGCTAACTCGACCCCGCCCTCCAGTCGACTCAGCGATCTCGGAAGCAGAGTGCCACCCGTGAGAAAATCAGGGCTTTAATAGGGGGGGGGAGTGAGGGGAGGGGAGCTGACTGTGGGCCCTGCCGATTGGCCAGGCGCAAATCGGGTCTCGTTACACAGGATGTGGTCATCTCTATGGCGCGCAGGTTCCTTGAGTGTCATTGGTTAGTTTAAAGAAATCCCGGCTTCCGGGAAGAAGGTACTTTCCTGAGCACATGGTGACTGCCCCAACATGGAGGATCCGGGGTAAGACGGAGGGCATAGCCCTCGCCCTTTCATTCCCCCCTTGTCTTGGAACTTCCGGCTCAATCATGAGACGGACTGCATTTTTATTTCACCGTCGCTAGAGGCCCGTAGTGGGCACACAGAACTATCAACTGAATTATTCCTATACACTTAATAAATGATCTGGTGGAAGGGAAAGAAACCATTTTAGCTTTAACAACTTCTATTGAAACAGGATTTTTCTTCTTAAAATTCCTCCATGGCTATCAAAAAGCCAAATCAAGATTAATTTATCTACTGTCCTGATGTTTGCATAAACACAACAAGAATGGTAACTGATTACCTTTGCTGGAATTTCATGGTTGAACCTCAATGTGCCCCGCAGGGCCAGGAAGCCAAGCCATCCAGCTGCCATCAGGCCTGCCTGCAGTATCTGCTGAGTTAGGTGAATCCTTCACCTGTAGCAACTCCACCTGAGCCCACGCTCCAGGCTTTAAGGCCCATCTCAGTAGCCCTCCTACTCGTTGCGGCCCAGAGTGTGTGGGGGTTCCGCAGGGATGCAGAGGCATCTTTACTGCTCCCCTTCCACTCTTACCGACCGCCAGTGATGGTAGGGCATGGGCCTGACGCTCCAGCGCCAGCCATCTTCAGGACTCCCAAGCAGGATACCAGGCTTTCTTCGTGGCATTCTTAGTGGCTTCAAGTCTTTAGAGCTCAGACAGGGCTCTTTAAAACATGATACTCCAGTCAAAGTTTTCCATTAATAACCAGTCTTTCTGTATCTATGCAAAGCCTGGTGTTTGCCATGACTTATTTAGCATTGCCAGATTTCGGAGGAATTACATAAGGAGAAAAACATACTCTGACCTTCCCTGCTAATTCCTTTTCATGGATTTC
>NW_006291208.1:157169-165728 GCF_000327345.1 Myotis davidii
CAGGGGTAAGACGGAGGGCATAGCCCTCGCCCTTTCACCCACAAGCAAGATATGCCACATATAATCATGCTGAGCCTACTCTTACAATAAAGCAACATTTCAGGATTACCAAGGCTACTCCAAAGCATGTTGTGTTTCATTGCCCGGTTGGAAGGAAGGCCTCTAGATTTAGAGCACTCACAGAAGACTAAGCAGTTACTGGCTTTTTAGTGTGAGTTCACATGAACATTAACATAACATACAGCTAAAGCTGCACGAAGGCATCACATTCCAGGTGACACTGAGATTGCATTTGCTCCCTACCTACGAAAAAGATCACATACAGAAGTGAAAATGAACACATTGGCATTGACTTTCCTGCTGTTGAGTGAGGAACCGAAAGGTATACAACTACATAGTTACCTGTGCCTACAGTTATACAGTCAAGTGTTCAAAGCTCTTCCTCTCTGTCCTTCCTGTGCACCTTCAAAGAGGCAGTGTAATCTGATTCATCACAAAAGCTCTGGTGCCCGCCTGACTCTATTCAAATACAGGCTCCATCAGTTTATCGACTTGTGTTGACAGCAATTCTATGCCTAGGTATCCTCTTCTACTATATGGGTACTAATGAGTATTTACCCTGAAGGGTGGCTGTAAGAATTATATGGGTTAAGTGCCAAGAATAGTGCATGGGCACTCAGTAAGTGTTATGTGTATATTATTTGAATTTTTTATATGTCCTTAATTATGTTCCCACCTATAAGAGTCTGGAAGAGCAGTATCAGGACATGTGTTTTGCACTGACTGCTACTGCAGATCCAAGTGGCACTTGGATATTGCGAGGCTCCCTTTGACCTAGCCCTTGGGCCATTTACATTGCACAGTTAATTGACATACATCTGTTCCCTTCTCCCTTCCTCTTAGCCCAAACTCTCTTCTACATTAGAATTTGTGGTAGTTACAACAAGACAGCCCCTTTAAGAAAAATCAATGAAAGGGATGACTGATTACTGATGGTCACTACGTAGTCTCAGGTGCAGACCTGACCTCTCCTTCCCCACCAGCTGCCTGCTGGCTGGTCAGTGGCCCAGACACTTGAGCAAGAATTAGTCTCCTTGTGCTGGGGAGCAGGGGAGGTGTCTCCGTAGAGGCCTCAAGAATCAACACAGCACCTCATGTGACAAGTTTATTCTTGACTCCTCTCCTCCAACCCCCCTTTCCCTTTTGCACTTTTCAACAGCAGGAGCATGAAAGTAGGCGACCCAAGGAAGGCCTGGACAAGGAAAGGGGGAAGGGGAGACCTCAAGCAAACCTCGGCGTGTTGACTCTTACTGTATATTTTTTTCAACGGAAGTCCTAAAAATCTCTCTTGAAACCAGAGGCTTTTGGCATAGAACATGAAAAAGTCTGATGTAAGAGGTGAAAATGCTGTTTTCCAATCAGGCTCAGGTTTCTGAAATAAGGATCTCTTTTTGCATGTTTTCAGGAAAGATGTCGGTAATGTGGTTACAAAATTTTTAGCAGACACATAAAATGGCCCTTCTATCATCTTTAAGCTCCCTCATGCGTTTCTACAGATGATTTACAGATTTGCTGGGTTCAACAATCTTTATATCAGACATCCTAAAACATGAGATGAGGTATATTTGTTTCCATGGGCTTTCTTAACAGACTTATAAGTTACGCAAAAATTGTGTTTTTTAAATAAACTTTGATGCCGTTCTTGGCACAGGGTTCTGCATGCAGGTGCTCCATAAATATTTATTCTTGATTATTAAAAAAAAAAAACCAAACAAAAAAACAAAACACTGAAGAGTAGTTCCAATTGTGTGAGGGTTTTTTTAGAAGGGAGGGAGTGAGCCAGAAAATAGTAATTCTTAAAAATTATTCACCATTTTCTGTGATTACAAAAAGCATAAGCCTCAAAACCCAAACACCAATCACATGTCTAAAGGTATATTTGTACCTTTTAAAAAGTGGCTAAAATAAAAGAACATAGTATCAAAAAATATTGTAAAAATAATTAGGTTGAATCTCTAAACACATGCAACACGTTTTTAGGAGGAGAAGAGAGAAAAAATACTTTTTATTCCATCTTTTTTTCCAATTCTCCCTGGTTATGGCAGTCCCTAGTCATCTAAAAAGCACTTTTCTTTAGCCAACCTGTGGTAACCAAGATCATCTTTGTGTACATGTGCATTATGTAGGGTGTAGGCTGAGTTCCTTTAGCCAGGAAACACCAAAAATACAGTGACACAAACAAGGGGAAGCTTATTTGCTCCCCATAACAGCCCAGAACTGAGAAATCTAGGTCTAGGGCCAGCAAACATAGCCTCTGGTCAAATCTAGCCTGTTCTTGTTTCTGTTTCTGAGGTAAGAATAGTTTTCACATTTTTAAATGGCTAAAAAGAATCAAAGAAAAGATAATGTTCTGTGGCACATGGAAATTATTATCAAATACAATCTTCAGTCCACTAAATAAAGGTTTATTGGAACATAGCAACACTCATTCATGGATTCATTCAAAGTCAAATCATTAGGGCTACTTTTACACTACAATGGTAGAGTTGAAGAATTACAACAGAGACAGTATGCCCCACAAAGTCTAAAACACTGACTGCTATCTAGCCCTCTACAGAAAAAGTTTGCTCAGCCCAAGCTAGGGAGCTCTCACTCTTGTGGTCCATTCAAGACCCCAGGTTCCTTCCATCTTGCAGTTCTTCTGTTCTTAACACATCCATGTTTCAGCTATTGGTTACAGGAAAGAGTTAAGAAGGAGGGCAAGCAATTTTTTTGAGCATGTGAAGAAGAAATCACACCATCACTTTTGCTCACATGGATTCCTTTGGTGAATTTATTAAAATATCATACACATAATGAAAGCAAGGAGGGTGGATTTGGGGCAGGGGTTGTCAGCCAAAAGTTTGACACTGCATGAAGTACAGAGAATAATGAAATCTTTAAAATCTTTTGAGTACCTGAAGTCCATTAAATTCAAAATATAGTCATACTAGCCTATGGTCAGAAGTCTTCATTCTATTTATTAAAAGGGCCCCTTTTGTTGTAAGGTAAGCTGATGTTCAAGCTAGAATAATCTACTAGAAGGAAATCTAGTATTTCAATGCATGTTTTGAAGATGAAATATTTCTCAGGGTTCCCTCAGGACCCCAGTATATAGAGCATTTTCATGTGTGTAACGCAATGGAGACTCAGTAATTGTTGCAGGTTACTGAAAGTACTTTGATATCAAGGGAAAAGTTGGGGTGTTGGAGCTCCAGGTTTACTTCAGGTCCTGTCTCAAGATCTGTGAAGTAGCACCAGACATTAGCCCACCTGTATCTCAGCTCTACTAACTGGTTATTGTTTGTATCTTCTGCACTTATATCTAGCTCATGTTTTTTAGAAATGGAGGTGATAAAGAATTTGTGTTTTTGTCCTGAGTGAATTTGACGAATGTACAACCATATTGAAGGTTCTCATCTTGACTGGCTACTTTGTGAAAAAAATTATTCCCATTCCATAAAATAATGGAATAAAAAGATAGATGCAGTCTACTTCTTCGAATCATGGGTGCAGGGGCTCATCACTTTTGTGAATTAATCTTATATTGCTTGGGGTC
This sequence comes from Myotis davidii, assembly GCF_000327345.1. NCBI lineage: Eukaryota > Metazoa > Chordata > Mammalia > Chiroptera > Vespertilionidae > Myotis > Myotis davidii. The sequence goes on from NW_006291208.1 coordinate 160,768, forward strand.
GGTTATCACCTCATCATGTGATATGTTTGAAAATCTCTGTGCAGCCATACTCTACTCTGAAGACCATGGCTGCCTGAAACTGCTCTCCTGCTTCTGAACAGATCAATGACGAAATAAACGGCAGTTTCATCCTGGAACAGTATTGAATTAGCCTTCTAAATTAGAGCCATTAGCAGGCAGTGCACATAACTATTTCGATACTTGACATGTTCTGAAATTAGGACAGAATAATATTGAAAGTCTTTAGAGTGCAAGATGGTTTTTAAATTGTGAGATTTATTGTAAATTTGTTACAGTCTATTGATGTTTTGCAACATCTCTCAAAGCCTTTTTATTTTTGATTTCAGAGAGGAAGGGAGAATCATTGATCAGATGCCTCCTGCACGCCCCCTACTGGGGATCAAGCCCGCAACCAGGGCATGTACCCTGACCGGGAATAGAACCATGAGCTCCTGGTTCATGGGTTAACACTCAACAACTAGCCACACCAGCCGGGCTCAAAGCCTTTTTGGACCAACCTACACATGGAAAGGAATTCACCACGTTTATGAGAAAAGTTGTTTCTAATCAATGGGGCAAAAAGTCTTTAATAAGTGCCATAGGAATAATTGCCCACACAATTGGAAAGAAAAAAATCAAATTAGATTTCTACCTCACAACACATACAAATTAATTTTAGGAGAATTAAGCAGCCAAGTGAAAACAATTATTTTAAACTATTAGAAGAAAATATAGGAAAAAATCTTTGTAGGAAAGTCACAAAACCCAGAATTCATAAAGGAAAAGATAGAATTATTGACCTATATTCACATTTAAACATTTAGTAAAGCAAAAGAGAAAGTAGGTAAAAGGCAGATGTTAGACCAGGTAACATATTTGCAATATATAAAGCATATGCATACGGAAAAATTATTTACAAAAAACCTTTATAAATTATAATAAGAATGCAACTAATAAGAATGTAAGCAATAGTCCTGGCCTGTGTTGCTCAGTAGTTAAAGCATCTGCCCACCCAGTGAAGGGTCTCAGGTTCGATTCCTGGACAAGGGCACATACCTGGGTTGCAGGTTGACCGGTGGCCCCAGCTGAGGCACAAGCCGGAGGCAACCAATCATATAGATATCTCTCTGTCATCTATTAATATGTTTCTCTTTACTCTCTCTCCTTCCCATCCTCCTTCCACTCTCTTTTAAAAGTCAATGGAAAAATATCCTCTGGTGAGGATTAACAGCAACAAAAAGAATGTAAGCAATGACCATAAGCAAATGTTTTCAATTAAAAAAGTAAAAATGATATAAATAAGTGAAAAGGCTCTCAAACAATGACATTATTTTACTCATCATGTAGACAAACATTATAAAGACTGAACATATACAATGGTGTATAAGCATGTGAGGCAATGGGGACATTCATGTGTTAGTGGGGGTGTAGGTTGAAGAGAAATTTGGAAATATCTATCAAAATTTTTAAAATCATGTTTCCTTCAACCCAGTAATTCTAGTCTGTGTAGCTATCCCTTTAGAAATATTTACACATGTGCAGAAAGGATCATATACAAGAATGTTTGATGTTCATAATAGTGAAAATTAAAAAGATAAAAACTTTCATAGGGGAATGCCTAAATGGATTATATAACAGTTAAAAGGCATTATATTTATATATACTATTATGAACGTTCTCTATGAAATCATTGAGTGAAAAAGCAAGCTTTAGTTTAATACACCTCTTTGTGTGTATACACTTATATAAAGTATGGTATCATTTATTTTAAAAACGAATAAAACAAAACTATAATGTTTTGTCTGTATTCCTGTATGTGACTGCATAGAGAAAGGTAGAATTGATGCACATCAGACCAGCAATGGCCACCTCTTGGTGGCTGCCTCTGAGAATGTGATTGGGTGGAGCTAGCTGAAGAGGAACTTCCACCTGTACTCTAATCTTTGGTTGCTAGAGAGTGAATTTGAGGAAAAGACCCTCTGTGAGAAAACTTATTCTGTATTATTTATTTGATTAAAGTATAAATAAAGCAAAAATACCTGTGAGGTATTTGCGGACCACCCATTCTACTAGTTTGCTCGCAATGTTTCTGCAGCTGTGTCTTGCTATGTTCCAATATGTATCTCTACAGGTCTGACTATCCAAGTGTGAGGTGAACCTATTTGTCCATAAATTTATTATTTTATGCCATTGGGACAGGAATAGGCAGTCACTCCATGCTTTGTAATTTATTTAATTGCCTATAAGTAATAATTGGAAAAGAGAGTTTAAAAGCAATCATTATTTTCAAAAATTATGACCAATATTTGTTCTGAAATGTCAAGTTCCTTGGTAAAATATCAACATGCCAAAAATGAAGGCTCCTTTTCCCCTTCATTAGAAAACAAAATTATATTTATAACCACTCAAAGTCCAATAGAATGAATTTAGATTTCTACTAAATGTTTTTACTTAACATTTTTCTAGCTTTAGCAATAAGTACCTTTCACATTTAAAAAATATCTTGATGAGAGCATAAGACAAGTTTATGGAAAACTCAATCATCTTCATTTTACACTTCAGTAAATTCAGGTTAAACCAACATCAAATTAACGAGAATTAAGATTAGGGATCAAGTTTTCTAACTCTGGCCTAAGTTTCTCCCCCTGCTACATATAGCAATCTCCCACAAACTACATACACTTTCTTAAGTCTTTCTAAAACTGAAAGCTTGACTTCTGAAGGTTATAATGCAGCATTTCATAAACTGAGATTGGAATATAGCATAAGAAGTGGAGTAATTTTAGGAAAATGTGACATTTAAAATGATAAATGTATCTAAACAGTGGATCAAAATACATAAAGGATGAAATGCAAAAATAAAATTTTGGTCTGTCACAAAATACGTGCTTATTGTATATTAGAGAGGGATTCTCCATGCAATTTCACTTTAAAATAGATCCTCCAATATTCTTTCATTTTAAAATGAATTCTAATGACTAAACTATACTCTAAAGTAATTATCATATATTAATTTTCAGTGACTTAACCTGAGACTGAGGTGTATATTACTCCTCTACTACATTAAAAAATAATTGCTGAAAGATATTTTGCTATATAATTTATATCAGAGTTTAAGAAAACAAATTTTACATGTAAATATATACATGTAAATATGTCTTCAACCAAAATTCTCTAAATGCATTTAAAATTGTGTAAATAAGGTAAGACTAAAACAACAAAATTAATTTGCTCTGTACTAGCCTATATTGCAGCATACAGCTCTATAAGTCAGTAGAATAGGCACTGAGAAATGCAAGCAACTGCACACAGGCCTATTGCTTTACCTAGCACAGCTGACCAATATGTGTCAGAGGGCAGTGTTCCAGCTGATTTCATTGTCATGTCTGGTGGCCACAGCACAGTCACGGAGACCATAGGAGGAGGAACAGGTTTCTTTCCCTCCTATAAATTACCGGTTAGGACTACTTTTGTTGTGCCAGTTATTCACAGCAAGTCTGGGGCTGAAACTTTATGATGTGTCCTTGACTTTAACTCCCTCCAGCGAGGTCAAAGCCCTTCTCTGCCCTGAACCCACACCACAGCTAGTCAAGTGCAGCTCCAATGACAAGACGCCTGCGCTACAACAGCAAGTTATATCATAAAAGAGAACTAGGACATAGTGATCAAATGATGATATTTATATACCTGATGTTCAAAAATGTGAACCTACATCCTCTTCCGCTTTAGATTGCTCCACTGCCCCGTTTGCTGCCAGGTAGTTTCGGGAGGGGGTAACATATGGAAAATTCAGGGGTCTGATTAGTCTTGGGGGAAATAGCTCTAGTATGTAAAAGGAAGATGCTTAGGTGAGCGCTGCCCAACCACCTCTAGAGAAGAAAAGGACAAATGATGCCATGACTTCCAGGTGCGGGTAAATCTACTTTCGATCTTAAAAACGGATAAAAGGTGTCCCTAGAGCGGCGAGGCCGGCTGCGAGAACGCGGGCGTCTAGGTGATCAGAGTCCTGGGGATCTTCCAGGCCGACAGAAGCTCTGAGCCTCCAGTTGCACCCAACCCAGGGTTTCGCTGCTCTTTCACTTGCGGCGACGGCGGGAAGCAAATATGACCAGTACGAGAATCTGATAACCGTTCTCTCTTTCCAAGCACTGGTCCCCGCTCGGATTCTTCTCAATTCCATTCGCTTGGCTTCGCACAGACCCCTGGCCTTGGGCTCGCCCTCTCTTCCACCCATAGGCAGCGGGCTCTCCTAGCCCCAGCCCGGCCCCTTTCCCCAGGCCCCGAGGCGAGCTCAGCCACTCCAGCGCGAGCCCCGGAAGGTGAATATGTGCCCGGTTTTGAGACAGCCAGGACCCCCAAAACCTAGTGACACCGGAACAGAGGCTCCCAGGGTCCAAGCGGCTCTGGAAGTACGCTCGCGCCCCACAGGCGCAAACCGAGGTCTAAGTTCACTTCGGCTAATCGCGAGGAGCATGAAGGGCGCGCGGTATGCAGTGGTCTCTCCCGCCCAGCCATGCGTAGTGAAGTTTCCGACGCTCGAGCCAGCTAAGACAGGGGATTTGCACCGCAGCCGCTCAGCTTCCAGAGCTACTTGCGGCCCCTCTGAGAATTTCTCGCCGAAGGGCGAAGGAAGCGGCCCCTTATGCCCCGCGCCTGCGAGGCCGGCCGGGCTGGGGAGGCCTCGGCCGCTGGGGGCTCCCGGTGGCGCCCGCCGTGGCATCTCCTCTGCGAGGGTTAATTGCCGTCCCCGCAGACGGGCGGGCGCGGGGGCTTTCTCCCGCCGGCCCTGGAACGTGGATGCCGCGGCCGCAGGATGTTCGCCGCCTGGGCCAGGCAGCCGGGAAACATGAGAAGGCCTCGGTATCCCTGTTCCCGGGCCGCGCGCGCCTGTCTGCGTAAATAAAGCCGAGACGGCGGCGGTGGCGGCGGTGAGCGCCTGGGATCCCGCGCGGAAAACATGC
>NW_006291208.1:165895-166839 GCF_000327345.1 Myotis davidii
GAGGCGGGAGAGCCAGCAGCCCTGCCGCCGGCCCCACGATCCCAGGTACAGCTTTGGGGTCGCCGAGTCCTTGCCGGAGGCCTCGGGATGGGAGGTGCGCTCCGGCCCCCGGCCCCCGGCCCCCTGGCGCTCCACGCCCTTCCCCTACCTCTCTCGTCCGTCCGGAGGGGACGCGCCCGGTTGGCCCCCAAGGCTGGCCGGAGGGTCTGCTGGGAGACGGGAGCCCACCGGGCCGCCCCTCCTCTGCTTTAACTTTGCTGGCGGGCGTTGGGCGGGGCGGTTCCCCAGAGAGGGAGCTCCACGCGTGGCAATTTGGAGTGAATCAGGGTAAGTGTGAGCACGGGAGCCGAGACGGGGTGTGGGGGGACCGCGCGTGGCTCCCCGGGAGGATGGGAAGCTGCGGTTCCCACGCCCCTAGGACCCCTTGCCTGAGCACCCAGCTCTCGGACTTCTCCAGCCCGCTCCCACCACGCCTGCTGCCCGTGGCCCCAGCCCCTGGGCGGCTGGAGGCAGCTAGGGAAGGCCCCGTGGTGCCAAACCTCGGGCGGATGCGCTGGGCAAAACACGCCTACAAATAGGAGGACTGGGCTGGGGACGGGGGAGACCTGCGGCTGGGAAAGGCTATATTTTACAAATGAAGCAGCGTATACTCAAAGCATGGAGCGCACGGATTTAAGTCCTGACCTCGGAACCGGGGCTGCGAGCACGGAAATTTGCTTGCACACTCTCGCCTGGTGTCCAAACCCCGGACACCTACCTGTCTGTGCGGGAGGACTCAGTCTTAATGGACGCGGGACTGCCAGCAGAGGTCCGACTTCACCTCCCCACGACCCGAGCCTTCGTTTATTCGCCGTGGTCCCGGTCCCACAGGTCGCGTGTTGCCGCTTCTGTGGAGAGTGTGGACATTCGGCGAGGCACAGGATCGGTGCATGGCTGTGGGGGGT
>NW_006291208.1:166925-167927 GCF_000327345.1 Myotis davidii
TTTTGTCCGACGGTGCAAGGGCCGCGATTCCTCCCTCCTCTCCAAACACCTTGCAGCCTCTGAAGCGGTTCCTTGAAACCCCGGAAAGGGCGGCTGTGGAAGGGCTCGGAGCTCCAGGGTCGCACCGCACTGTGGGAGAGGACCACACTGACAGTGGGCCCTGGGGGGCTGGGACTCCCGGGGACACGGGCTCCTGCGCTCTGAACTGTCCCCACCCTGCACATCCTGGAGCGGGAGGAAGGTCTGGGGGGAGAGGGAGTCTGTGGTGCATTTGTCCCTGACACCACTTAACTTTCTAGCTCTGAGTCTGCTAACTTTCCCAGCCCTCACCCCCACCCCAGGGACGGACGCAGGAGGTTCAGCCAAATCATCCCAGATCTAGAGAACTTTATGAAAGAAAATTCCCGAAATCCCGGCACGGCCTGAGACTCATTAACTGGGGCTTGCGCACGCAGTCGTTCATGTTCCACCCAATTTCCCTCCCTCCCAACCCCTCTTTACGACCCGAGTGGAACCTCCGAGAGGCGTTAGTCTTCCGCTGTGACGGAAGGCTACGCGAGGCCCCGCGCAGATCCCCTCCGCTCTCAGGAGTGTGCTTCTTCCAGATTAAAATCGAGGCAGAAAGGCTCGTTCAGGAGTTAACTTTCCTTTGCCGCCGCGGGTACCCACTCCTGGTTGAAGCGCGTTGAGAGCTCCATCGCCCGGTCAAGGACGAGGGCCGGGACTTGTCCCCGGAGTGTGCGGGGGCGAAGGGGACGGGTTAGCCAGGTACCGAGAGGTGCGGATTCCCTCGTTCGGATGCGGCGGTGTAGCCCCTGCCACGAACTCCGCAGCCGCTCGCCTTGGCTCCATTTGGGGCTCGGGTCGCTCAGGGTGTGAGCGCTCTCAGCGAGTAACCTGCTGCACCTTCATCTCCTAGAACCCGAGCCCTGAGGAGCTCCCGGTGGCCCGGCTCCTAGGCGCTGTGGCCGCGCGGGGCGCCCCTGCCCGCCCGCAGCCTGG
>NW_006291208.1:168075-177072 GCF_000327345.1 Myotis davidii
CAACCTCGGCCTGAGACACCGGAGGACCGGGTAGGCGCATCCTCCCTGGGCCCCGGGCCACCCGCAGCCCAGAGGGGTGGGGGCCGTGAGCGGAGGAGGCGTGCGAGTGGCCACCAGAGCGAGAGTGTTAGCGGCTTGGAGTATCCTAGGAGGGCAGGTCTCTGCCTCCTGGTTTTGCGCATTCTCATTTCAAGGTAGTAGTTTCTGAAAATATCGGGGAATCGATTGGTGAGGACAGCTCAAAAGAGGCTAATTGGAAACTGAGGACACTTGGAACTGGCCCCGCAATCCTCCCATACTTGGACCTCAGGATAGTGGGTGACCCCAGTCCCTCTCCGAACCTCGGGTGCAGACGCGCGACTGAAAGCCAAATGTAAAGGATTGAGCAGGAAGAGTAGGAACAGGGAGGGCCAAGCTGTTGGGGCTTCCCAGGTCAGGCCGGCCCGTGGGCTTCCTCCGTTCTGTCAAACAAGGCTTCGCCACAGCCTCGGGGCTCGCCTAGCCTCTGCCAGGGAGTTGGGAAGGTCGGCTTTGCCCTGGGCGCCCTGATCGCACGCGGCCGGGCCCGCTGCCAGCCGGGTGGGAAGGCCGGGAGCTTGCGTTGCCGGGTTTCGGTTTAGCAGGGTGAGGAGGTGACCCCAGTAGCTCAGGCTGCAGACCTGTGGACAACCGTCCCTAGCCCGGCCTCCTCCGAGAGGCTACCGGAGCGCGGGGTGAGGCAGAGGGAGAGGGGGCGGCCGCCCCGGCCGTCTCCACCTGGAAGATTGCATCAGCTGCTTGTTCTGCGGCGCTGCTGGTTAGTTAAATAGAGATTAGGTTTCCTCAAAACGTTACTACCAGTCCTTTCGGGTGGAATTGCATTTCAAAGTGTTTGAAGAGGCAAAAGCCCCAGAGGCTGCGGCACTAGCAGGGGAGCCTCCTGGAGTCGCCGGCGCGCGGGCGTTGGCGCGGCGACACCTCCCGGAGCCTCCTGGGAACGCAACGCCCGAGGCCGGCTCCAGGCTGCTAGTCTTTCTCCTAGGAATACGCTTTTCAAGAGTTGTTTTTCTTTTTTTCTTTTCCTTCGTGGAACAGAGCTTTCAAAGCTTGGTAATTCTCCTTATACAGGGAAAGACCCCTATAGTGTTTTCCTCGTACCCTTCCTTGGGAAATTGTCTCCTTTTCCCCAAAGGATCAAAAGAAACTGGAGAGAGCTCTAAGGGAATCAGGACAGCAGGACTTCGGTCATCCCTTGCTTTCTTCCCGCCGTCCAGTGGGCGACCTTTCCTTTGACTACAGGCGACTGGAAGCCCTGAGGGGCAGGCATGCGTTAACTCTGAAGAGCCTGCAGCACCCTCCACGCAGCCCACCAGGCCAGAACCGCTAGAGGAGGGCTCAGTGCAGGCGGGCAAGGGAAGGGTGACACAGCCTTGCCGCACAGATCTGTAACTTGAATAACATTTTTCTTCAGGTCACTTAGCCATCGTCACCTAAACTTCTAACTTGGGTTACTGGCTTCAAGATGTCCCCCTTTTTAAGACAAACCTAGGGTCCTTCACTGCCACATGACCCCTGTGCGACAAACAGGCCACTTCAGAGAGACATGCCAAGGAAAGGATATTAGCACCCAGAAATTGTGTGGCTCCCTCGCCTCAACCTCGGGACGCGCGGGGCGGGTTACCAAGGCTGGGCTGGGTGCCTGGGGGTGCCCTGCGGGGCGGGAGAGGGGAGTGGGGAGGGAGAGGACGGGGGAGGGAGGAGGGGGGATCAGGCAGGGGCCTCGGCAACCATTGAAATCCTTCCCCGCCTGAGGGATCCCCGCGGGTAACACCCAGAGAGCTTGGCTCACTAGGGCCTTCTCCTCTCCCGGTGTCCCAGGGCCCGGCAGAACAGCGGGAAGGTGAGGCACAAGCGACAGGCTCTGCAAGACATGGCACGGCCCCTCAAGCAGTGGCTTTACAAGCACCGTGACAATCCGTACCCCACCAAGACCGAGAAGATTCTCTTGGCGCTGGGCTCGCAGATGACCCTAGTGCAGGTAACCCGGGCCCACCTGACCCTTCTCCTGGCGAGGGGGGAGGAGCGGGCACGCGGCCTGTTTGTGCGGCTCTCCACCTGGCGCTTCGCCCCGCAGAAGGACAGAGCAGAGAAAGCCCAGCAGTTACTTTGCTGCTGAGGATGATGATGGGGTTGGCCTCGGGGCAGAGCTGTGTTCTGGGAAGAGTTTCTGGGTCTCCTCTCAATCCTATCAGTTCAGTGTTAATGCTCTGTTAGGGAGGACAGTGACAAGTCAACTGAAAAGTTATAAGAAGTTGTCTGGGAATCTGGACTCACGGACCTTATATAGCTGGATTCAGATGGATTGCTTGCAGTGATTTTCAGACCGGAGCCTGCATCAGAATCGCCTGGAGGACTTGTGAAAACTCAAACCAGAGCTTCTGAGTCAGTAGTAGGTCTGCGGTGGGCCCGTAATTTGCATTTCTAACTAGCCCTTGGGGTGATGCTAAAGGTGCTGGCGCTGGATCACACTTTGAGAACCAAGTACAGGATAACTTTCAAAATTAGCATTACTGACTGATCTAGGAGGTGGGTTGAAAGCGCAAGAAATGGGTTTAAGTAGAAGCATCTGGGTATTGGCTAGAATCCACAAATTTCCCTGATGGCACCTTTCCACTGGGGTTAAGAGGAGGCAGATTTCAAATAGTTGGGATACTCCTCAAGTGTAGAAATGGTACAAGTTTATTTCCTCTAGTGAACAACACTACTATACATTTGATTTGCTTATTTTCCTACAAATCTTACTTGATATTCACAAAAACATGGTGAGATATGGAAGTTATTGTCAGTATTTTACAGATGATGTAACCAAGGCATAGGTTATGTGTTAGTAAGGATAGATATAGGCCTGGAAATGATGCAATTCCAGATCAAATGCTCTTTCCATCACACCACAGTTTTCTCTAATAAATAGATAGGGTGGTAGGAACTTTTATAAATGCAAACAGAACACAAATACCTAAAAGAGTAGGAGATGCTAAATGAGCTGAGAAGTTTCATACATTGTAATAGCACTACATCACTGCTGTGAAATTTGGTCATCCCATTAGCTATATGTTAAGGGAAAATCCCCAAATAAAAAAACAAAGAAACAATATTTAACTATTAGATAAAAATGAAAATTGCTTTCCAGAGTAATTAAGATCATCATTTAGGAATTACCGGAAAATTTGACAATGCACGAAAGTTGATTTGTATTCAAGCATATTAAAACTATAATATGCATTTGTCTGGTTATTTTCAGAATACTATTATAGAGGAAAACATCTGTTTTGCTTCATATTGACAAGCAATAGTAGTAATAGTGATTTGCTGCAGCACTGGAGGAGAAAATTAATTTAGTGTGCTTGGCTTAATATCTGTTTAACATAAAGCTATGTAACTTTCAGTGGTTTACAAAAGTAGTTTCTAAATAAATTATTCCACTCAGAAAAACTTGACTTTTGAAAATAAATGAATATAGTCGAATTTCGGTTTAAGCAGGTATGCTATTTATTTTGAAAATACATTAATTTATAAAGTTATTTGAATATTTCACAATGGTGTTAGCAATAAAATACTGGATTATTTTGATTGATTATATAGTTCCACATTTAATGCTTATCATTCTTTTATATAAAAGCAAAAACCCCTTATGACATATTTAGAACATTTTTTAATTATAAAAAGTGACCTTTGCCATTAGCAGACGTTTACATTTTCATGTGCAGTAGTTTAATAAGATGCAATATAAGTAGTTTTCACTTTAATACAGAATCAAATCATTTCCTTTCTGTAATGATAGTGCAAATACAAATAATAATTCTTTTTGCCATAAGGTCTTGGTAAGGCTATTGCATTTTTCTAATTTACATGGAGTTTTCATTCATGTAATGAAAACTTTCCTTACTACAGTTTCTTTCTCTTACACTAGTCCTCAAAAAATAAAAATGCACAAAATTATGTAATTTTAAATAGGGCAAATATATTTATAGCAATAAGTAATATTTGTTTAATAAATTTTAATTTTATAGTATGTGAAGTTGGTTTCTGGAACTTTAAAATAAATAAATAAATAAATAAGTAAATAAACAAACAAACTATAATCAAGGTGTTTTATATACAATCCAATTTTATTTCAGTTACTTTCAATTAGACATAAGGGATATCTATGTAAGAAAAAAATATATGAATATACACATATCTACTACCTACCTATATGTTGTTTGTATATATATGAGAGGTTTGTAAAAGTCAAACATATATTAAGAGCCAAATGAAATTCTAACACTATGGGAAACCAAATAAATTATGTAAATACTTTACACTTCTGGGTGAAAAAATACAAAGCCATGATCTGAATAAAGCTTTTGATCCCTGCAAATTAGACCCTGATTTAATGAGTCAGGTTCTCCCACTGAATAAGTTTCTCCTGTGGAGTCAGGCTTCTTGAGAAGAATGATCATGTCTTATTCATTTTCATACCCCCGTACCACCCCAGCACAGTACTTTCCATATAGTAAACCAGCTCTACATTTTTAAAGAGTGAATAGATTCTAATGGGGGGATACCACTATAATCACCATCTAGATTTCCAAAACATGTTTTTGAAAGCTAACGAATGTCTTGAAATCTAATTAAAATAGTTTTAAAATGCATTCAATTGTAGAGAATACACAGAGGCAGCTCTCTATCTTTAATGCTATATGATGGTTCAACAGAACAAGTAAGCATATAGCCAATTTTGTTATTTTCGATATATCTGGAAATGTGTCCTATTTTTATGTCTACAGATACATATGGAACATTCTTCTTATTTCTGGTTTCAAACTCCTATTTCTTGTTTATTGCAACACCTATCTCTGTTTTTCATGATTTATATTAATAAGCTGTTGGCATAACTTTTATTCCTTAACAACAAGACTATCTTATATTTTGATAATTTCTTTTACACTTAACATTTTCCTTTTGGTTGTGTGTCAAACTTTTCATAAGAAATATTTTTGACTTATTTTGTTACTCTTAAATTAATAAAGAGGGGTATAAAACCTGGTCAGCAATCTCCATTAAGCCCAGAAACAAAAAGTTGAAACTGTAGTGGAGAGACTATCTTTAGGGCCACAAAAAAGGTACTTTTTCTGATAAATAGAATCTCTGAGGATATGGATAGACACCTATCTTATTTACCCCTGAAAATGAAGCAGAAAGAATTATTTACAAAACTTTCACTACTAGATTTGGCAACTTGTCTTAATGTGCTATAACTATGTCTGACTCTCATTTAAGTTATTAATCTGGCATCTTACTTCCTAATGAGATATAAGCATTTTTATAAAATTAACAGAGAGGTTGTGTGTGTTTTGACTCTAATCAACCAAATTTTCCATTGTACATGGTTCTTATGGCTGACCATTATTGAAATATAAAAATATACTCTGCACTCTCGAAATATAAACAGCTATATTGTAGAATAATGCAAACTGGTATACAATTAAGGTTTTGTATTATTGTAAGAAATGGATCTTACCGAAGAATAATTGCTTTTAGAGAGTTTCTAAAAAGGCAGATGGAGGCTGTATCTGGTTTTAACATTTTCCATAGTTTATGTGTGTATATTTTAAAATACATTTTTTTTCTGGATTATAGGAGTGGAATGTCTCCTTGGGATGGCTTCTTTCTTGATCATAATACAGGGGGCAAGGCAAGAGGAGTTTGAGATTACAGTTTAACAATTGGATGTTAATGCTTCCTCCTCTTATAGCAGAACTTTCAAATTTCTAGGATATGCCCATACAATATGTGGTTAAAACTATGTTGCAAAATTTTGCCTCCTATATTGACATAGCTCTACTTTTGCTTGGTATGATGCCTCTGCTGAGACATGTAGTTATGAACTGCAAGGATTACTGCAACTGCTAATTATTCAACAAGTCTCAGAAAGGTCCTTCTACATTATTCCAAGTATCATACAACGTGGTGTGGAAGTGAGGTGCTCAATATTTCAGTTGAATAACCCAGAATAAGTTTATTAATTCTTTATGTTCACAAGTGGGCAGATGCCAGCGTATCCCTTTGGGCTTTCTGTAATGCTTGCTCAGTCAATATGATGAACATAAACACCTCAGTTAGAGTAGGATGAAAATTACTTCGTTTTCTCTTCCAGCATCTAGATATGTGGTTCTCTGTGCATTTACTGTAAAAAAAAGTGTTTTTAAAGGTCTGAATTTGACATTAAAATACTATTCCTCCAGAACCTACAGGTAAGGAGGCTGTTTCATGTAAAAGAGAATTTGAATAATAATCTGAATGAACCTACTGTAAGTGAAAGGGAGAAAACTTGAACTGCTATTTTTACCTTCAGTGAAACAGATAGGGCTTGCATTAATTCATCAGAAAAAAATTGCAAAATAATATTTATGCAGATTTGTTAACCATTTATTTGTCTGCTGTTGCACAACTTAATGTAAGTAGATATTAAAGTCTCACTGTATCCAGTCCTTTGGCTCTACTATAAATTTCTGGTAATAAAATACTATCAGAGTAAATATATTAGCAGATTGAGTGTTCATCAAACTTATAAAATTAATTTAGAAATAGCCTTTCTTAGATATCATCAAATCTTTCTAGAAAATCTAATGTATAATTAATATGCTATGGGTATATAAAACATAAAAAAGGACATGACCCCTATGTATGAAAAGCTGGTTAATTCCACCATGGCATTGAAAGGTCCCCATTTTTCTATTTTAAAATTATAGTATATTAAATTTTTTGAAATTAGGCCATTGCATTTTAATAAAAATATGAGTAGTTTTATAAGAACTGGATTTTACACTGTACTGGATGGTGGTTGTGTTACAATTAAGGTTAGTTAAGAATTAAGGTTTGTCTGAATTATATGATATTTAGTAAAGAAAACAACAAAAAGTTTTGGACTTGGATTCTAATAGATATGTGACTTAGGCCTAGGGAAAGCGGCATTGTGTCCTCAGTGTATGAGAGGGGCAGAGAAGGACATAAACACACATATCTGGTTGCTAGAGAGAGAAGTGGTTGAGAGCAGAGGGTAGGATAGTTGCAACTATGAAGGGAATTAACACTTGTATGACAGGGTGGGCTGTATTCTAAGATCTTAGTTCTGAGAGTTGACAAAGATGTTAGGAATCATCTAATTCAATTTACAGATGAAGGGTTTGAAGTTCAGAAAAGTGCGTGACTTATTTCAACTCACACAGCATGATTTTGGCCAATACAGGACAAGATACCAGGTCTTTTTTCATGATACCACAGTGACAGGATAATGGGACATTCATGAGCATTTAAAGAAGTTAAGTAATTAAATCATAATGGTGCATCAACACAAATTTGAAGGTGGTTGTTAAGATCTATTCAATTGGACAGAATGGAAGTTCAGGAAAAGAATGTTCTAAAATTCCTAGTCAGTAGTAAGAAAGACTGGGACAAACACATTGGCTATGATTTGGACAATAGAAAGAGATTTGAGAAATGTAGTGAAGAAATGGACCAGGCATTTTGTGCTTCCGTAGCAATAACCTGTGTATCACAGTTAATCATAGGTAGTTTTCCACTGCTGGTCCTTCTGTGTGTGCATGGGACACAATTTATCCATTCCTAGCACTTAATACCAAGGCTAAAGCACAAGAGCATCTTGATACATGTCTATTGAATGAGCAGTCCAGAAATTGTCTGTATACAGAGGTTGGGAAAGACTGAGAATTTAAAGTCAGATTGAATTGTAGTAATAATAGCATAGCTTGGGAGGAAGAAGGGTGGATGAAGACTAAGACATCGGAAATGCCATGGTGAGATGTTACCTTATTACATGTAAGTTTAAGAGAACAATTGCTTAAGACAAAAGGCAGTAATATTGAATTTATATAAAACATCTGATGTATTTTATGCAGATACGTATATAAGTAAATGGAGGAAACTACCATGTTCTACCCATGGAAACAAAGAGAGAAAAAAATTGCAGCTTTGTTGTTTTGTTGATGTTTTTTTTAAGTAGGAATCACCACAGGTCTACACTCAACAATTAGGGCTTGAGCAATATGCAAAATGGTGTTATTTATATTATAAATCTAAAATAAAGGGAAAAAAAGCTTTCAGTGCAATCATTGCCACACAAACCACGTTGGTAATGTGGGGCCATGGTCTGGAACAAATTGACAGAAAGATGTATTTCTCTTTCCACATTTCATTCTTTAAGGGTAAATATCAGTCCCTCAGGTTTTTCATAAATGTATTCTGATGATAACCTGATGTTTTAAAAGAAACCTCAAGTACCATTGTGGCCTCTATAAATTCAGTAGCATCCTATAAAAAAAAAGCAATGGAAGTAACTGTACTTTGTTTTGTGGTGTTTTTTTTCTTTGAGAGCACTTGACTTTTAGCTTAAAGCTGGGTGTTATTTGGTCCTTTCTTCCTCCACTTGTCTCTATCTCTGGCTGTTTTGCCAGTTCCTCTTTTATATTCCTACTAGAGGCCCGATGCACAAAATTCATTCAAGAACAGGCCTTCCTTCCCCTCTGCAGGCACTGGCTTCCCTCTGGCACCCGGGACCCCCACTTCCCTCGAAGCCCTGGCTTCATCCAGAAGGATGTCTGGTCTAATTAGCATGTTATGCTTTTATTATTATAAACATCCTTAATCACTGAAGGTTTCCATTGGTCCTTGACCATCTTTTCGTTCTCTTTACTCTCACAATTTCAGCTATCACCTCTGCACATTTGATCCAAATCTGCTCTTCCTCTCCCTTAAGTGTCAGGTACCATTATATTTTCTTGCTGCGCATCTCACCTGTGTACTCTTCTGTTGCCTTCAACTAAACATGCCCCGAAACAAACATATCACTCTGTCTTTAAACAGTTCTACTTTCTTTCTCAAAATGGTACTATCCTCCTCTTGGTTACACAGATTTGATGATTCAAAGTCATCTTTAACTCTCTCTCTTCTTACCAC
>NW_006291208.1:177125-229780 GCF_000327345.1 Myotis davidii
TGACTTATCTGTTCCAATGTCCTCTTTATTGGGAACACACTTACCTACCCATTATACCTGACATTTTCCTTCAAAGGCTACCTTAAATTTCTCATGAAGTCTTGAGTCACATGTATCCCCTCTTTCCTTTGGAATCCTGTGTTGTTTTATTTTTAATTTTAATTTTCTTGTTACCCCTTACCTGAGGATATTTTTTTCTGGTTTTAGAGAGAGTTGAGGGAAGAAAGGAGGAGGAAGGTAGGGGGAGAGAGATTAATGTAAAAGAGACACATCGATTGGTTGCCTCCTGCACTTGCACCTACCAGGGCCAGGGATGGGACCTACAATCCAGTTATGTGCCCTTGATGGGAATCAAACTGGAGACACTTTGGTGTAGCTGGCAATGCTCTAACCATTTAAACACCAACCAGAGCCTGTATCATTTTATTTTAATGTATCTTAAGCTATTCTTCCCATTCTTTCCTGTAATGACTTATTTGTATACTCTTCTACCTCTTTGATTAGACTGAAAATTTGATGGCAAGGCATCTGCATTTTTTAAATTCCCGGAATACAATTAGTGCTCAGTGTCTGTAGTTAGCACTCAGCATGCTTGTTGAATGCACGAATGAGCGAGTGGAAGGAGTATCTCATACTGCAGCACCCTGAGGATATTTAGTGACCAGAGATACTGAGAGAGGCTTAGGGCCTTTATGGGAAAGTAATTGTATGATGGGTAATTTTTTGTTTTGTTAATTGAGAAATAATACTTTCTTAGGTGTCAAATTGGTTTGCTAATGCAAGACGTCGACTTAAGAATACTGTCCGACAGCCAGATTTAAGCTGGGCTTTAAGAATAAAGTTGTACAACAAGTATGTTCAAGGAAATGCTGAGCGGCTTAGTGTAAGCAGCGATGATTCATGTTCTGAAGGTTTGTTCATATTTTTATTTTGCTTCATTGGCTTTGCCTTTGTAATAAGTTTACCTCAATTGCTATTTTTAAGGTCAATCCTACAAAATATGATGGTGCCATAATGGTTCCTTTTCACTTTTATAATACTAGAAATGACAATGGCTGTTTCCTCTTGTTTATAATTCATTGTGTGTCAGAATAACATTTTCTGTGAAAATTATTAAAATTAAAATACCATAGGGACAGATCACATAGACTCCTCCTTTTTTTGCCTAAAAATTAATCTTGAATATAAAAGATAATTTTATACACTTTAAATATTCTTCCTTTACATATATTTTTAATGATTAAGCATAACAGTTGGGTGGCTGGGGAAAAGTACATACAAGTCCTATGTAGTGATATTTTTCCCTTTTAGATGGAGAAAACCCTCCAAGAAGCCACATGAACGAAGGGGGCTATAATAATCCCATTCACCATCCTGTGATTAAAAGTGAGAGCTCAGTCATAAAGGCAGGAGTGAGGCCAGAGTCACGGACCAATGAGGACTACGTGTCACCCCCAAAATACAAGAGCAGCTTATTGAACCGTTACCTTAACGACTCTTTGAGACATGTCATGGCCACAAACGCTGCCATGATGGGAAAAACAAGGCAAAGAAACCATTCGGGATCTTTTAGTTCCAATGAATTTGAGGAAGAATTAGTGTCTCCTTCGTCATCAGAAACCGAAGGCAACTTTGTCTATCGCACGGGTAAGTCTCTGCTTTTTGTACCTTGTTTAAAACCATTAAAACGGCAGCAGAGGCATTTATTTCAGCAGGTATAAAGTCATGGTTTTTATTGCTTTTGCAATAGGTTATTCATAGATTATCCATAATAAGGTTTTAATGTTTTTGTTTTGTTTTTAATTACCAGAGATTCTCATAATAGATGGCGGGAGATTTTCATTCTTAATAACAATGATAAGGATTTTTATTCTCAATAATAATTTTTAATCTTAATGATAAACATTCCTAGATGAAATATATTTTGGCCTTTGTCAATAAATTTTAATGGAGGAATGTTCTGGATTCCATAGTCAGACATGCTAATACTCTGTATTCCATGTTTTCTCTTAAATTCTTTGTTTGTTAATAATAGTGGAAAATAAACACAAATTACCATAGGTACCAAGACTTCTGTGATGGAGTAGTATCTGGCTTAAATTGCTTTGGAAATTTTACTTGTATTTCAGAAACAATGAATCAATTCCTACTTGTTCAAAACATTCAGATGGAGTAGTGAGTTTGGTAAAATTTTCTATCTTGACTTCAGTTCCCTGAGAACTTTGATCACAAAGTGTTTAAGAATAAAGGACATGTGCAGCCTATATCTGGTGGAAGTAGAGTTTGGGTCCTGAAGATAACTTCAGAAAGCATCTAGTCCAGCCAAATTATGTCCTAAATAAGAAAATCCAGCCCTAGAACACACTACTAGTTTATTCTTCTCCAGACCTATAGTACAGCTGAGCCAGCACAACAGGTAGGAGGGATGTAGCTACTACTTAGACTGCCATTACTGTTACTATTACACATACTAATGTAACCACAACTCAACTTTACTGTTATGATTACGCACACAGCCACCGTCATTTTATTGAGTAGTTATGATATGCTAGGCTCTATGGTAAATGCTATGCAAATGTTACTACATTTAGTTCTTAGCATATCAAGGAGACTGATATGTGACCCATATGACTTTATAAAGGAATTTAAATTTGGCTTGTTAAATATACCCTTCAGCTTATCTAGCCAGAAATCTGATTTTTCAGGTGCCTATAAATGTGTACAAGATACATTATCTCTGAGGATTCAGAGAAAAATCTCAATATACTTCTAAAGACTTAATATCATTTTTGTTTGCATCTCCAACTCCAACAATGAAAATAACTCCAAACATTTTGAAATACAAAAATAGTCTTATAAATAATGATTGGGTGTAGGAAGAAATAAAAAATGCAATAAAAGACTATTTGGCTAATAACAAAAAATTTAAAACTACATATTAACATCTAATATGATTAGAGCAGAACTTGGAAGTAATTTAGAGCTTTATGAATGTTAATTTACAGAGAAAGGAAAATAACTTATTCAAGTACAGATAATTGAAAAGAATTTTTTTTAAAAAATGTGAAATGGAAAGCTGAAAAATAGATAAATGATTCAAGAGGTAACTCTTTGAAAGCAATAGTAAAAGAGATAAGCAAAAATTTGCACTAGTTAAAGTTGGAAATGAGAAAGGAGATATAGCAAAGCAATCATATAGGTATTAAGCAATATTATTAAAATTATGATGAAATACTATGAATAATTATTGACAAAATGTTGTATATGAATATGTAGGTGAAATGAGTTGCTATTATCCACATAGATTAAATTATAAACTTATAATAAGAAAAGTTTTAAATCACCACTAATTCAGGAAAAATTAAGGTTTTAGTAAATCTGCTTCCCTAAACACATGATTTGATAGACTCATTGGATTTCTTTCAAACTTTGAAGAAGTAATTAATTTCCATGCTTATACATTTTCTCTGAAACATACACAATTATGGGAAGTATCTCAGTTTTTTAAAAAATGTGAATGTCATCTAAATCACAAACTAGATTAAAATAGCATAAAAGTCAAAATTTTTATTTATGATACTGATATTGACTATGAAGAAAACATGAGAAATATTGATAATATGATGTTAAGTGAAAAACAATTTAAAATTGTGGGAACACTGAATACAATTATAACAATACAAGTGTGTAGAGGCAAAAAAAGATTTTTGGAAATAATAAAAATTAATTTTGATTAGGTAATTGAAAGTCTACTATTTTTTTTAAATTCCTTATAAATTTCTTTTTGTTGCCCAGTAAAAGCAAGGTCATATTTCTATGAAATTTACCCAGTGTACTGAGTCTTCTGAAAATGCATGCTTTTTCAGAGGAAACAAAATAAAAAATTAAAGCAGGAATAGCATGCCTGTATATTTGATGCTTTTCAAAGTTAAATATCTTCACCATTTATTTCTACTAAAACATTCCATGGCCAAGTTCTATTTTTACATAAAAACGTATTTCTTAGTTGCTCAAGCAA
The DNA here is from genome assembly GCF_000327345.1 of Myotis davidii. Lineage (NCBI taxonomy): Eukaryota > Metazoa > Chordata > Mammalia > Chiroptera > Vespertilionidae > Myotis > Myotis davidii. The sequence goes on from NW_006291208.1 coordinate 181,144, forward strand.
TGAGAAAGCAGCCTAGACACGTAAACTTCTGGGTTTTTATGCATGTTTATAAACTTTAAAAGAACAGAACACAATTTTTTGGTTCTGTGGATGGAGAATTGAGAAGGACTGGTGGTATAACACTGGTCGGCTAAATTTCTGACCAAAACAATAAATGGCTGTCGTCTTCTATGGGAACTGAGTGACCGCAGAGCTGCAGCTGGGTTAGCACTCTTGCATAAGGAGTAGAACAGGGGGTTTTAATAAACACTTTCTGAACAACTGCCATGGTTTTCTCTGGCATACAGACTTACTTTGAATTCCTTTAATTCCTTCTGGTTATATCTTTTTTTCCCTCAACTAAAGCGAAATCTTCTAAGTCTGCTATTAACACTACCCCCTTCCCAGTTCTATAGTAATACAAATATTTCGAATTTTAAATTCTTTTCAAGAATTGATCACTTTAAATACAATTTATTAGTTTATCCGTGCTAAAAAATGTGTCTATTTTTTCATCCATTTTTTTGTAAAAGAGTTGCTATCTCATGGTGCATTTTAAAGGAATTGGTGTATGGAAGGATAATGTATTACTGTATTTAATTTCACTGGTTTTTGTTAAGTTTTATCAGGGAGAAGCCAGGAAGGTTATAAAGTAGTAATCCTAATGGAAGATATTACTAGATACCATCAAAGTAGATACATGTTCATTGATTTTATGTAGGCATTAAATATTTCTCTGTAATCTGCAGTCTTCCACAACATGCAGAAAAAAAAATGTTCTTTTTTTTTGAGGGGGATAATAAATATTGGTTATTTATATAACTCAATAAATATTGGCTAAACATTTCTGACAGCAGCAATTATAACATGAGAAATTATCAGAATTATTAAGGTCATTGATTTTAAATACAGTTAAGTAATACTCAAGAAAATTTAGTCACTCAGTGCTATCCGCTGAATTAAGTCATCCAAATTAAAATTACAACTCGTTTTCATCATGTTGGGGTAACAGGTGACAGTTTTCAGGTATTTGATAGAGTGAATTCCCATTACAAGCTGACTTCCAGGCCTCAGTATCAGGGAAAAATCGAGCAAGCCTTGAAATAAAATGTGTGACTTCCCCCTCTTCTTTTGCTTGGCTTGAGGACAATTCCCTATTCTGTTCTTTCTTTTTGCAGCTCACAAATGATCAACTTTTAAGTGGCTAGTACATTCTGAGCCCTACTGCTCTACTGGTGTATAATTCATAAATTTAACCTCTCCCATGAGACTTCATCTTGTTAAACTGTCTAAAATCCCTCTTAATAATACACACCTGGTGTCTACTTGACTGAAGTGAATATCCCTGAAGAAATAGAGATTTTTATTGAGAGGTGGGGGGTGGGAGGGAAGGTCATTTATTTGGTACATGGAACACTTTGGAAGGTAGATAGAATCCATTTGGATGGCTTGCCACAGTTGGAGCAAAATAAGAAAATGAGACTTTTTGGTGACTGAGGAAAGAGGAACTAGGAAGTAGAAAGAAATTTGGGAGAATGACAAAAGCTAAATACCATTTCCAAACATTTTTTCTTGGTGAATGATGACTCACAAAGGAAGAGATGTTTCTTTTTCCCTCTCTTCCTGTATGTCATATACTTTAGAATTTAAGCTGGTATCAATGGTAGCCAAACTTAGGTATGCTCATGACTTAATGAACCATTGAATTAGTCTGAAATTTAACCTTAATTTATAGCATAATTTGGAGAATTACATTCTCAGTTCTAAACAACTGAGTTAACAGATAGTTTTCAGAAACGCAATCCATTCATATACGAGGTGCTCTTTTGTGTATTCATTCAACACCAAAAAAAGTTTATTGAGACTCAGTCCCTACAGGCCCTGTTGTAGACTCACTGAAGCACTAGGTTTTGTGTTAGCCTACTCATCACAGAAATTGTAGTTGAATGAAGCAGAAGAAAGATTTAAAGAGATGCTTTGGCAGATGTTTTTGAACAGTGAATAATCACTCCTAGTTTATGTTTCATCAATTTTAGGTTTTCTGTGGCCTAAAGAAAGTCACATGGCATTTGAGAGAAGACTTCCTCAAAAGCCAGGTGTTAACGATGGTATGTTTCTGTGTGCCGATGACCTTGAGCAACACGGGTTTGAATTGCATAGGTCCATCCTTTCAACTCAGTAATTTTAGGATTTTTTTCAATAAACACTGTAAATATATTTTCTCGTTTGTATGGTTTTCTTAATAACATTTTATTTCCTCTACCTCATTTTATTGTAAGAATACAGTATATAATACACATGACATAAAAATTATGTATTAATCAACTGTTTATGTTATCGGTAAGGGTTCTAGTCAACAGTAGACTGCTAATAGTGAAGTTTTGGGGGAGTTACAAGTTATATGTGGATTTTCAACTGCATGGGGCTTTGGCGATCCTAACCTCCATGTTGTTCAAGGGTCAACTCTATAGCCTAGGTTTTTCTTTGGGGTTTTGTTGATCAGGAAGTCTACTTTCTATACCTTTTATTTTTTTTTTAATTTTTATTTCCCTTTTTGTGCTTGTCACTTCCTTATTTTTAGTGAAAGAATTGTGCTTTGGATTATTCCAGATATTCTTTACCTAGCTTGCAAATACATGACTGTCGAGCTACTCCAGCAGAGAACCCTAAAACCCCCTATCAGCGGTCCAGCTAGGGTACTTGAAAGGTTAGCCAATTTCTTGTATCTTTACTACAAAAACACAGTTACCTCCTTTCAAACATCATCTATGAATGAGGCGTTCCACATAAATAAAATTTCTAGATAGAAATGTAAGTACCGATATTTTAAATGTAGGATTTCTGCTCTCCTAAACTTACAGTATCAAACATGGCATGTGGAGTGTGCATCAATGTCTCTCTTCTCTAATCTCCTTCCTATTGATTTTTATATGTTGTTCCATCCTTTCAACTCAGTAATTTTAGGATGACCATAACCCTAAACTTGCCTCTAATTCCTTTGTATATAAAAATGGTGACTTTCTGATTGCCTTTTAAAAAGGGATCTTTTCTAATTACTTATTTTAAAGCAGCAATCTTTTAAATGGGATTTCAAGAAATTCTGACCATTGGATAGGCATGGGGTTACTATGGAATTATAAAAACTTAAGCACTGTTCTAAATACCAGAGAGTCTTCAATATTTATCAGTGATGGTGATGGGAAAACACATTCACATAGATTATTTCTGAAATTAAAATTAACTTGATATTTGAAAAGTAAGTATTTTTCTGGATTTACTTGTACAATTTAAATGAAACGTTTATGTTTTCCACCTACTATTAAAAACTGAGAGATTCGTGGCAGACAAGAATAGGAAATATTAGCATGAGCAGTTTGCTGGCTCCTCCTGGGGGTTTTGTTGTTTGGTCTCATGTGAGAGCCTGACAAAACGTACTTGTAGACGTGGAAACTCACAGCCCCTTTTAACAATGTGACTTACAAACAAACTGAAAGTATATGGCAGCTCAGTTGACAAAATGTCCATGTTTTTTAAGTGTGTGTTTGACCCTGACAGTGTCGGTCCTTTTACATGTATTTCCTCCCGGGGGCACCTCGCATGATGTAACACTAATTTCACATTTGTGTGAATTAGACAAATTGCTTTCTGAAATGCAACTGCATCTTCTTTCTCCTGTTGTGCTGCTTCCACTGCCATGTACATATTAAAGCTTGTAGGGGTGCTGAAACGGCGTTTTATTCATTTTTATAGTCCCTCTAGCCCTTAGTGCAGTATCTTTCACGTATTTGCTCCATAACTGTTTCTTAAATGAATGAGTTAGTGTGTTATTGATTTAGTCGGTCTATCCCTGAAGCCGTAGAAGACATTTTAATGTACATATGTTTATCTCTGTGAACATGATAAGAGAAAGAAAATGGTCCTAAATAACTTTAAGTGGGTCAAGAAGAAAAGGCAAATACAAAAAGTTAAAACCAGAGGAGAAAAATTAAATAAAATGTAGCTTAAAATCATGAGATGTTTAAGAGATTAAAAGTTTTAAAATTTAGAAAATATAAAATGAAATTAAACAGATTTTTAAGTAAAAGAGTGACTTTCAAGAAAATTCAAGGGTGATAAAATCCACCAAAGAATAAAAAGTACAGCAGATAGACAAAAATAAGTGGAGCCTTAGTGTTTTCGACTTCACTAAGTAATGATATCTTTGTGCATATGGAGTTGCAGGTAAGACTTAAGAAACAAAGCACAGATTTAGATCTACTGATTTAACACTTCTTCACATTTACTCTCAGTGTTAGCATGACAGCTTTAACTTTTTCAGAATCAGTATTTTTATTATTTTTTAAAGCCCTTTAATTGAGTTTTAGAGAGAGAGAAAGGGAGAGAGAAACATTGATGTGTGAGCAACATCAATCAGCTGCATCCTGCACGCCCCCTCTCCTCCCACTGAGGATCGAGCCCCCAACCCAGCATGTGCCCTGACTAGGAATCAAACCAGAAACATTTCCGTACACAGGACTATGCTTAACCAACTGAGCCACACCAGCCAAGGCAAGTATTTTTAATCATATAATAGAACTGGAGAGAGTCTACACAGAAATTTTATATTTTCTCTTTCCTCCTCTCGTGAGAATAAAGATCCCACACATTTTACACATATTCCTGTAAAAAAAAAAACCCAACAAATTTATCAATATGAAATTTTGATTCTGCAGTGTATTCGCTGTATTTTGGCATTACTGTCTACTGGCATTAAATCAATTGCTATTGATTTTCTTTTCTTTTTTTTAAAATATATTTTATTGATTTTTTTACAGAGAGGAAGGGAGAGAGAGAGTTAGAAACATCGATTAGGGAGAAACATCGATAAGCTGCCTCCTGCACATCTCCTACTGGGGATGTGCCCACAACCCAGGTACATGCCCTCGACCGGAATCGAACCTGGGACCTTTCAGTCCACAGGCCAACACTCTATCCACTGAGCCAAACCAGTCTCGGCTGCTATTGATTTTCTGATACTCCATGAATTTCAAACTTACTGGAGCTGTCAGTCACATCCTGGTATAATTTCATAGAAGTGCTTGTTCATGTTATTATATTTAAGACTGTGTCAGTATTTCCATTCAGAGAGGTTTTTTTCATTCCCGAGGGCCTCTAAATAAGTTATAAAAAATCAAGCCAAACTCAAAGTTGGCATAAAGGGCCCCTTTTTCTCCTTCTCCTATGTATAATGAATATAGGTGCATAACTCTCACTAATTCTATATTTAGTCAGGTTTGTAAACTCTTTACACACCGACAAGACCAAATAAGATCTGTTGACACCTCTCCAGTCCAGTACTAAAAAGGATGTAAAAGGTTTTACTGTCTGTGAAAATAACAAGGCAATCTATTTAATGAATACGGAAGTGGTTTCTTTCCTTTCTTTCTTTTTTGGTTCAACGTGGTTAGTTTTTCCTTTCTGCCTCCCTACTTTGTTTCTAAAATTAAACAGATACTTTTCCAGGTCAAAATTTGTCTTGTTGATGTAATAGAATTATTACTCAGGTAAATATTGGTTTCTTCCAGTTCAGAATTTTTGTACTTTTCAATTTGGGAAATTTGTGTTCTTGTTTTCTATTAGAAATTATATAATTTATAATTGTGCTTTGAGAAATCAATGTAATAATAATGATAATTTTGTTCACTTTGCCCAATTTCTTTCACAAAACTTGAATTTTTTAGTTTTCAGGTTAGATGAAGCATGGCATGTTTAAATAGCTCCTGCATAATAACCTTTTCCTCCCTTTCTTCTTTGTTATCCACTTTCTCTACTTTTCGTTGTACTAAAAAGGGAAATAGCCCAGGATTTTATAAATCCAGCCCTGAATTTTAAAGGGTCCTTTACTTCAGCCTTTAATTTGCAGGTTAGAAAATTGCTTTGGACTCTTCACTAAGCATCAGGATTGTTGGGTCTTTGAATATGAGCTGTTTGGTCTGGTGGCGCTGTGCCTGATCCCGGTACAGTAAGTCTAATTGCTTTTGGCAATTTCAGGTGTTTAATTGACTTTTACTTAAAAAATACTTAAATCACCAGTGTTGAACTTTTGAGAATTTAGGCAAGGTGTGAGTGCATTTTTAAAAATGTCTCTCTTTAATGGCTGCAATAGAAAGATCTTCACACATGTTGATAGGTGGTAGGTTGTAATAGACATACACCTGGGGATCATCCTAAGGGGAACTGGCATGGTTTGCGGAAGATCCCAAACAGTTAATACTCCTGTGGTGTGTGTGTGTGTGTGTGTGTGTGTGTGTGTGTGAGCGGGATGGTGAGGGGAAGGAAGCGGGGAATGAGGGATGCTCATCCTGGGCTCAGGAGAGAGAGAGAGAGAGAGATAGAGAGAGAGAGAGAGAGATTGAGTCACGGGGTAGGAGTAAGTAATAGAAATTGAACATAGCTGGGGAAAGCAGCTTTTGAAAATGAGCAGTGGTATCTTCCCTCTGCCTTGTACATACACTAGAGACATTGAGTCATTATCTGAAGGTGGTCAGAAAAAATGTGAGTGATAATGACAATCCACTTGGAAAGTGGTGCTGGGAAGATAGATTAGTCTCAGCCTTAAGTAATAACACCAGTCATCCACTTTTAACAATTTTGAGTCTGCCCAGTTAGAAAAGCCAGTTGTGGAGCATTTTTTGTGCCCAGTAGGACATCATGGTGCAGGATACACTGATGTGTTTCGGTGTTAACGTCACCTTTAACATTTCCTCAGGTGAGGCACGTCACTAAATGTACCAAGGAAAAACTTACTGTGGCACAGATTTGGGTAATACCTTAATGATGGCACTGTGGCCAGGGTATTCTCAAGTGCAAGCTGTGCCTTCCACAATCACCAAACTGCAGGTCGAGTCAAAACAGCCTCTTGCCCGCTGACTTCAGTGCTTTGAAGCATCTTTGGCACAGTGACCAAGAATGACATTTTTGACAGAAAGAATGTGTTCCCTGTTTGGTACCATTATATATGAATACATATATGAATATATATATATACATATATATATAGATATATATAGATATAGATATAGATATAGATATATAATCAGTGTATATATACCGTACCCAAAGGCAATTTTGCCTTTGATCAAGTTTCATTTAGATAAAAAATAATAAAATTTCTCAAAATACTAATTTTAAGAAGAATATTTTGTTAAAATAAAATTAAACAATAACAATGAAAATGAAACCTTTTAAAGCGCTGAAAGGTGGTCCGAGACAACCGTTCATAAAGTGTGATTTCCAAGAAACAGTTTGTTCTTTGAGTTTTCACATCGTTGCCTGTATATTTAAAATTTAGGGCTACTGGTCCCTTCGATTGAGCCAGACTCAGGTTGTGGTGGACAAAGCTCTCAGTATGGCAGAGACATTTCAAGTAAGAATGCCCTGTTCTGCCAAGACTGTCATTATGACACTAAAATGTACCCTTTTGCTAAGGGCCAAAATTCAGTGTTTGTCCTTCCAGTTTCTACACTGATTTAGACAACAGATGCTGAAAAGGCAAAGTGGTATTTAGGATCGTTTGTCACATGGCTTTAGTACAAGAGGATGGCTACCTGGCAAGAGCAAGAATTCCTTAAATGTTACTGGGTCTTACATTTCTAAGTGTAAACTCTCCGGCCAAAAGTTGCTTGGTGCCATGTGCCTTTGCTGTGATGTCTTTGCCCAGCACAAAGCTGGGTGGTTGCAGCACTGTGACTGCTTGAGAATCCACATAACCTTTACTTGTTTGCAGCTGAGGTTGAGTGCTATTGTTGTGCATTTTCTTCTACCGTTGTCTCAGTTGCATTTATTCTTGCTGTACATTTTTCTCCTTAGTTATCTTCTAAGCTGCTAAATCTATCCAGCTAGATCAAGGGTTTTTTCCACAACCTGTCCAGTGCAATTGGTCTTGTTTTCACTTTTATTGTGTCTTCCGGGTTTTTTATTTAAGATCTTTTCAGAAATATGGCACTACTTCAGGTTTACTCATAATCCATGGGGCCTCCAGTTGATCTAACCTGTGTACTTTTGTCTTTCAGAACATAATTTTTAATTTATTTTTTCTTAAAATGTACTTTTAAAGGAATAAACATAAATTATCTGGAATAGTAATTCTCAACTATCTTGAAAGGTGTCTGAGGACTATTTCATAGTTACTATGATTGAAGCAGTAAAATTTAGTTTATAGTTACAATAATTTTCCTTTCATTAGGAAAATATTAAAAGGCTCAACTTTATGATTTCATGACATATTACCAATCCCCAAATACCGTTCCTAATCCCCACCCCCTAACACACATACTCAGTGAAATATTATTAGGAGGCTCAGAGAAAAAGCAAAAAGACAAATGATCTATGTTCTGTTTGACCTCAGCCTCTCTCTAGGGTGCTTTAATTAAAATGATAGTATAAAGATCTGGGTAGAGGATCAATTGGGGCAATACAAGTTTAATCTATATTTTGATAACATAATTAAATGTTGTTGAATTTCTGCTGCTTCATCTGTGGTTTACTCGGCCCAGATTTTCTCTCCAGTCAGTCTCCTTGTCTGACCTGAAATTACCCACATGTAGATGAGGCCACAGGAAGTTATAATGTGCAAAAGCAGGGAGGAGTGTCTTAGAAAGCAGGAGCTTGGGATCCAGCCACAACTGCTAACAATCGGGTGTGTATTCTAAGGCAAGTCCCTTTATTAACAAAGACTTCAATTCCTTTAGCTATAGAATGAGGGCAGGTGACAAGATAACCCACAAATACGTTACTACCCCTAATAATCTGAGATTCTGTGAAATGCACAGGAGGAGAAGGAAGCCCACAGTTTACAGAAAATCATAGTTAAATGCAGACCTTATTATCTCTATTGCAAACAGAACCTGGGCTCTGAGTAACAGGACAGGGACATTTCCAAGGAGCATGTGGAGCATAGCAACAGTGTTGGCAGATAAGGATCCTGGGTTAGAAGCTAAGAAGGGTGAGGGCTCGTGGGAACACTTGTCAATGTGTTCCCCCCAAAATTGATAGTCAGTTGTCTAACACAATTTATTGAGTACATCCACCTTTCCTTACTGATTTGCAGTTCTACCTTTATTATATACTAACTTTCTTTGTGTGTGTCTATTTCTATGCTCTAATGTATTCCATCAAACTTTTAAAATATTTCCATATCAAATAGTACACTGTCCCCATGACTGTAGCTTTATTGTGCATTTTGACATATAGGGTATGTTTACTTTTACTTTAAAAAATATTCTCATGTAGGTTCTTGAATTTACTTTTCTAGTTGAACTTTGAATAAGTTTGACAAGTTTTTAAAAATTCTTGGAAATTAATTTGGGATTGCACTGAATGCATATATTATTTTTTATCCTTATGATATCAGGTCTTCTCACTCAGGAACATGGCCTATTTCTCCATTTGTTCTGATCATCTTTCCTGATACAATACATTTTTACAGTTTTCTGTACATAGGGTTTACATATTTCTCATTGTTAATTACTAGATATTTTATTTTGTTGTTCTTATTGTTTCTATTGTAGATGACTTCTTGTCTGTTACATTTATAATAGTCAGCATTGATATATGGGAAATCTGTTGAGTTTTGTATATTTTTCTTGTATCCAGTTAGATTGTCAAAGAACACACAAGCATTTAACCTTCAAATAGTAACGGTTTTATGTACTTAGCTCTTTCTCCCTTTTTCCTTTTCTCTCTCCCTCCAGGTATTACATTGCAAGAGGTTTTCCAAAACAGTGTTGAGTATTAGAAGTGATGACAGACATTAAAGGAAATTCTTCATATGTTTTACCATTAAGCATAATGTTTGCAGGATGTTTCTGATATAATCGCTTTATTAAGTGAAGGGATTCTCCTTCCATTCCTAGATTATTTAATAAGAGATTTTCTCCACTCCCAAGTACACACATAACTAAATAAGCTATTGCATTTATCAAATTCTTTTTCCACAATTTTAAGACTATCATCTAATTGTCCTCTTTTAATCTGTTTATATAGAGTACATTTCCTAGTGTTTGTCATTGAGTTTTTGGAAAAAATGTATTCCATCACAATATATTATTCTTTTAATATATTTTTGGATTCAATTTATTAACATTTTATTTTAGTAATTTTATGTCAAAATTCTCAAGTGAGATTTGTCTATGATTTTCTTTCTTTTTTCTAATGCTCTTCTTGCACAATTTTGATATTAGAGTTATCCTGTCTTGTGGAATGATCTAGAAAGTATTTAATCTTTTTCTACTCTGGCAAAGTTTAAATAAAGTATGGATGAGCTCTTCCTGGTATCTTGAAGGTTTGAAATTATCTTGGCTTAGGATTTCTTGGTTCTCTACTTTTTCTTTCACATTTTTCTTCCCCACCCCCCTTCTTTCTATGTTATGAACACATTTCTCAACTTTATCCTTCCAGATTATTAATTTAGTCTTCAATTTTGTCCCTTCCATTTAGTTTTGCTATCTTGTTTTCACTTTCCAAGAACATCTTGTTTTCTTATGGCTCCTTTTTCATAGCATCTATGACCGCTGTAGAGATTAGAATTTACCTGAATCTTGACTCTGCACCTCTTAATGGTCTCACTGCCTTTGCTAGAAGCTGTCTTTAGATGGATCCCCTAACTTGCTTTAAAAATCTGTAGAAACTGTGTCCTGGGGTCAGATGACTCAGTGGCACTCACTCAGGAGGAAAGGCATGACCTAGGTCTTCTGATGTCTGTCCCTTACCGGTAACCTTCATGATTCTCCTCATGGACCACTTACTGTCTATGAACTGCTGACTCGGAATACCTTCTGTGCCCTATTGGGAGAAGCAGCTCACACTCTACCATGGTCTTGCTGCCCATCTATTTTGAGTTCTCTGGTCCAATTTCTTCACTAACTTGATGCCATATGCATTTCATCTTTCAAGAATTTCTCAACTTTTCTTATTTGGTGATGGTACCCTATATTGTTTTCAAGCATTGCTAGGTATTTATTTGTTTTTAAATTTTCATTCTGTAATTTTAATGGGATTTTGACAGAAGTAAATAAAGCTTATTTAGCATACCAGCTTAAAAGAAATGCTGTAATATACACTTTTAGTAAATTATTTCCTTTGTTTCTGAGAGTTTTTAGTGGTAACTTGCACACATTCAGAGCTATGTACAGATTCTGAATATCAGAATAATTAATTTTTAGTAATTATCTATAGAATGGAGCATGGGAACTCCTAAAAATTCCTGATAGGTTTCATGTACATAAACATGGCACATTATGATGGGTAAGATTTTCTAAAGTATAGTGCTTGAAATAGATATGTCCGCAATTATCTATATAATAAAAGCCTAACCGACTGTTACAGCAGAACGACCAGAACAACCGGTCGCTATGATGTGCACTGACACCAGGGGGCAGACGCTCAATGCAGGAGCTGCCCCCTGGTGGTGAGTGTGCTCCCACAGTGGGAGCGTCGCTCAGCCAGAAGCCGGGCTCACAGCTGGTGAGCACAGTGGTGGTGGTGGGAGCCTCTCCTGACTCCGTGGCAGCACCAAGGAGCAGGGAGCTGAGCAGTAAGAAGCAGTGAACAGGCAGGTGGTAAGGAGCAAGGGGTCCGGGCATGCCCTGAGGGGTCCCAGACTTTGAGAGGGCACAGACCGGGCTGAGGGATAGCCCCCACCCAGTGCAAGAATTTCATGCACTGGGCCTCTAGTAGTAATATAATACTGTATAGTGGTACTTGGCAGCCGTGCACCTAATAAATACTATACTTTTGAAATGTGATTAGAATCCAAATGAATACTGTTTTACTCTGTAGTTAAGCATGTGGCAGGGCATGCTAGAAGTGACATTTCTTTCTTCCTTCTTGGTGGAAAATTTAAGTTCTTTGAGTGAGTAGTGTTGGGAATTTTTAAGTAAAAGCAAGGAGCTAGGAATTTTTTGCCAATCTTTCCTTAAAGCAAAATTATCAGTTAATGGAGAATTAAATAATAATATGCTTTATATATTTTTTACCTTTTCATACTTGGATTATTTTAGTAATTTTAATTAGTGCTACAAATGTATTTAATTAAACTTAAACATCAAAATAAAATGACACAATGGAAAGGAAAGGGTTATCATGTTTCAAAACATTACATCAATAAAGTACATATTAAAATTTGCATATTAAATTTATTTCAAAGATGTCAAAATATCTTGGTTTTCTTTTAATTTCTCTCTCTCCCTCTCTTCTTCCCTCCCTCTTTCTTTCCTTTTTTTTTTTTTTTTTTTTTTAATCAATAAAGTGCATTGTCTTTGTTCAAGGCTTTGTTGTCCAGATTCTTCCTTGGTTTGTTCCACTGCAGCTGAGCTGACTGAATATTTTGCAGTATTTCTATGTTTCTGGAACTGGTGGACTGACCACAGAGTACTTTTCTACGAGTTTTTCTTTCTTCCCTCAGGGATATGCTTGATTGTCCAGCTGTCAACATGTGGAAACTGTGCTGTTTACATAGCAATGAATTTAAAATGGGTCACTGTTCCCAATATCTTTCTGAGAGCAGCACCCACTTTTATTGGAGCACCAAACATTTCCAGAGCCTGCACAGTGACTTTATTGTCAATGTATTAGGCAGTGCTATACTGGCTGGGTCTGTCCCTGGATTGTGTAGCTATGCCTTGGTACATCCTTTGAATGACTAGAATCATTTTGATGAGGCCAAGAGCTTTTCATGTTATCACTACTTGAACTCCCCATTGGGCAACCAGCTAAACAGCAGATAACCAAACCTAATTCTTAGCCAGTCAAGGCTTTTCCTAGAATATATAGATTTGAAGGGTATCCTTTTTTGATGATCCCATACATCCTCTGTTGGAGATGCTAATGAGCAGCAGCATATCCAAAACTTTAATAAAATATTAAGTGAGGCCCTGAAACTCAGGAGGACAAGAGAAATGCCAGAAGGCCAGCTTGAGATAGTGGCACATACATTGCCAGGAATGGACAGCTTGAATGCCATAGTCAGGAATGGAGTATGTTGTTTTATAGTTAATTAACCATGACAGGTTCAAAAGTGATGGCTGTGTTTATACATCAAAGAATGGTTTTTATGCCTATGCATTGGTTTTCTATTGGTTTAAAACAAATTGCCACATAGGAGTGATAGGAGAGGGAGAGATTGGAGGACATCTGAATACTGTCAACAATAAAATTAAAATTAAAAAACATATTACCACACATTTAGCAACTTATAACAATACCATTTATTACCTCAGGTCAGAAGGCTGGCACAGCATGACTGGATTCTCTGCTCAGAGTCTCACTAGGCTGACATCAAAGTGTCCCTCACACTGGGCTCTTAGCTGGCAGCACCGGGAAAGAACCCGCCCACTGGCTCATTTAGGCTGCTGGCATAATCCACTTCCTGTGGCTGTAGGACTGGCTTCCTTGCCTTTCAGCTTCTGGAGGCTGCCCTATGCCTTCTCTCTGGTCCCTGCATTTTCAAACTGGCAACAGCATGTTGAGTCCTTTTCACACTTGAGTCTCTCTGACTTCTCCCTGCGCCTCCAACCAGGAGAAATCTCTGCATTTAGAGGCTCGCGTGCTTACATTGAGCCACCCTGATTATCCAGGATAATCCTCCTGTTTTAAGGTCAACTGATTGGTAATCTTAACTACATCTGCAGTGTCACTTTTAAGGTATAACATATTCACAAGGAGTCGTGGAGGAAAATTCTCCCTATCCCACCAGATACCACTTGGCAGGGGAATTTTTAGATAAGGTTTTGCCCTTTCAACCTCAAATGTTTGGACACTAAGCATCATCATTATTAGTGTGATCTTTTCATTATAAAGTGTAAAAAATATACAGCTTTATATGCTTTTTGCATGGATAGTCAGATAAACAGTAACCAAAACTTGTCTAAATATGTTAGTTGAAATTTACATAATTATTTACATATGGGTCCCCCAAACCCACACATATGTATTTTCTTTACACATTCAGTTAATCTTGCTTTCCTTAAAAATACAGATATTTTGTCTCATAGTATAAGGCAGACATCTTATGCAGGCCAGCATAAGACAATGCATTGCTAAGGTTAATTGCTAGAAGGTTCCCAGTGGTATGATGAATGTTTATTACACATGGTAACAGCAGCTGTCATTTACTGAGCATTTACTATGTGCCTGGCACTGTGCTTTACCTATATGTGTTATATCATTTAGTCCCCACAGTAACATTATGATGTAGGTATTACTATCCTTATTTTGAGGATAAGAGAATAGACTTCAGTGGCAGAATTTGCCCACATAAACTGTGATGCTGCAGAGCCAGGATTCAGACTCAGATCTGTTTGACTCTAAAACCTTGCTCTTGACATCTATCTACCTTTTGTTTTTGCTTTTTTGTTAATCCTCACCTGAGGATACCTTTTCATTGGTTTTTAGAGAGAGTGGAAGGGAGGGGGAGAGACAGAGAGAGAAACATCGATCTGAGAGAGAGACACATCAATTGGTTGCCTCCCGCAGGTGCCCCGACCAGAGGCAGGGATCAAGCCTGCAATGGAGGTATGCACCCTTGATCGGAATTGAACCCGGGACCCTTCAGTTTGCAGGCCGATACTCTATCCACTGAGCAAAACTGGCCAGGGTGACATCTACCTTTTGCTTTGTCTCAAACCTGGGGAAAGTGACAAAGATGGTAGTTTATCTTTGAAAGATCCTTCCACCTCCTTTTCTAAGTTTCTTCTACCTCCAAAAGCACCTATGTCCTATGCTATGTTCAATCCCCAGCCCAGTCCAGGAGGTATTCTGCCTGCCCCTTCAATCCTCCAGAGTTAATGGTTATCTATGTCTCAATCAAACACTGCAGGGCAGCTGATACTTGTGAGGTGATACACAAGGGCATAATAATAACAATAATAATACCTGTCATAGTAGTCACACAATAATAGTAGTCATTGAGCATTCATCAAGCACCAGGCACTGTGCTAAGCAACTGACTTGCATTTTCTTAGACCTCGTAACAACCCTGTAAAGCCACTCTCATTACTCCCATCTCCCACAGGGTATTTTGAAAGCAGAACTAGTAAATATTTAAGAGATTAAATGTACTAGAGAGGTTAAAGAGAGATTTTCTCCCTCCTCTGGGCCATCCTAATCCTCCCCCCATTCCAGAAGATTAGGATCAGCCACGTGCCACCTTCAGTCCAGAATCTATTTCATCGCCTCCATTTTCTTACTGCAGACCCTGTCTTTCAGAGTCCTGGTGTGGGCATTTGAGATGATGCCATTAGGATGGGGCCTTCTTTGCAGGAGAGGCCAGGGCATTCCAGCCTTGGCTTCCCAGGAGGGAGCATGGAGCATCTGTGTAGAGAGGAGGGGAGCCCAGTAGTCAGAGGGAGACCAGCTGCTGGAAGCAACCCTCCTTAGAGTTATGGAGTTTAAAAATGTGGTGAAGGAAGAGAAAGCAATCTCACAGAACAAAAGCTATAGGTCCCTTTATCAGGGGGAAGCTGTTCCTTTGGAAGGGACAGCAAATATGTAGAGAAAACAAGCAGAACTGTAGTCAGAATCCTTCCTGTAGTTTCCCATGGCCCCAGAGTGCTGAGGGCAGGAAAAGAGGCAGTACCCGCCCCCTACCCCTCCCCGCCCCGGATCCTGGCGTCCAGGCCTCCACTTACTGCCTTACCCATGGTGCATTTTATTGAAGGCTTCTACTTCAGGCTACCCTAAATCCACAGAAAATAAAGTTGTGCCTTGAATTTCAGGATAGATACATTCCCAAAACTTGAGATTTAAATAGAATCATGTTTTAAGGTCAGTACAGACACTTGATATTTTAAAATAATCCTGTCATGTACCCTTTAATTGTATGAACAATATAACTCAACTTCTGGGTTTTGTAAATTGAGATTCTAAGATAGAGGGGTTTTCTTAAATTTAAGGTTAAACAATATCAACTGCCTTTTTTCTTTTTACATCTGTCCTTGTGTCAGCAGTAATGCCTATTAAAATATTGTATCCTGGTCATAAAATGGAACTGAAATAACTGGAAAATATAATACTGAGTGTATGAACTGTGACTATCATAGTTTTAAAACCACAAAAATGTTGTCTTTATGTGTGAGTGTATGCACTCAGTTTTTTTTTTAATTTTCCTATAACAATGAAGATTGATACTTGAGGAGAAGAATTAATATTTTTAAATTTCAAATGCTTACTCCAAAAATCGGACTCAACAGCATTCTTTTTAAAAAAAAGTAAATAAACTTTGACTTTTAATCTATAATTAAAGCCAAAGTTTTCTTTTAATTTTCAAAGCTTGTCCTTGAACTAAAATAACATGGAACATTTTAAAACATGGCTCCGGGCTGCTGTAGATACATTTTATTTAAACCACAGAGACTGTGGTTAGATTTCTTAGTGCCAGACAAACTGCAAATTATAACTAGCTGAAGTGACTGCGTTTCTGGATGTTGTAGTAACAACAAGGCTGGTTGTTTTGGGGGCACTGTTCTCTCTCTGGGCTCTTCTCATGAATGACTTAATCCCTATGTAAGATCAAATTTCATGCCAGTTGCCATGCATAGAAAAAGCAAGTAAAGCCTCTCTTGCCTTCCACAAATTTGATGCGCTCGCTTACGAGGAGTGAGGCAGTCGGCAGGAATAGACACAAAACAGACATTGTAAAGTGAGGCCAGAACACAGTGAAACTACAAAGGTTAGATGAATGATAAAAATATCCTTTAAAGTGGAATGCCATTGTTTATTATGGCAAGAAAAGGGGGTAATATCCATGATTGAATTGTAAAAATATTTTTACTAAGGTCATTTTTGTGCTTACTATTCTGGTATTGGATTAGCAAATCTCATGCCAGATTAGACATAATAATATATTGTGTTGCTCTATGTACTCTAGAAAGTGCATGAACATCTGTTATTTTTATTTGATCTTCATTACAACACTGTAAGGAAAAAAATAAAGATAATTTTTCCCACTTTCAATTATTCCCACTTTCTCTCGATTGGGAGGGAATTATCCACTGATGATCGTCCAGAAAGAGGAGTTGAGTCTCTAGCTCCTCATTCAGGCTCTTTCCACTGGGTTTTACTGAGTTTTCCACCCTGGTTAAGTGTACTCAAAATAAAAAATCATTTATGGGGAACTCTCCAAAACTTCCTTTTGTATACACAGTGCTTTGAAAATTGGATGAAATGCTTTGGATCTCTCTCCAGGGAAATGGTACCCACTCATTTCACCACCACACTTTTATTTTTTTAAATCCTCATCTGAGAATATGTTGTTTCTTTTAATTGATTTTAGAGAAAGAGAGGAAGAGGGAGGGGGAGAGAGAGAGAAAACATTGATCAGTTGCCTTCCATACAAGCCCTGACTGAGCCCGAACCTGCAATCTAGGTATGTGCCATGACCAGGAATCGAACTCAAAACCTTTTGGTGTACGGGATGAAGCTCCAACCAACTGAGCCACCTGGCCAGGGCACTGCCACACTCTTTTGGAAGCCAGATGACAGCAGGGATATCTCTGATTTAATTGGTTGCTTGTCTATTTAAAATGTATTGATTTTAGAAAGACAAAGGGGGGGAGGGAGAGAGAGAGAGAGAGAGAGAGAGAGAGAGAGAGAGAGATATTGATTTGTTGTTCTACTTATTTATGCATTCATTGGTTGATTCTTGTATGTGCCCTGACTGGGGATCGAACCCACAACCTTGGCGTATTGGGACAATACTCTAACCAACTGTGCTACCTGCCAGGGCTTCTGATATTTTAGATTATCAATATAAAGTTGTCTTCACCAATCTAGTGGCAGCAGGACTCCCTAATCTGGTGCTATAAAAGGAGAAAATTTAGTCAGGTGGAGAATTTGCAAACTGGGGAGACACAGCCTCTGATGGAAACCAAAAATACATTACACAGAGACAAAGGGGTGGCCCACTTACATAAAGTGCCCATCCTAGTCACGGATTGGTCCATTTCTGTGCAAATGAAGGATCCAATTTTGCACAGTCTGATTGGTTCAAATAACACTGTTTTGATTGGTCAGAATCACAAGTCCTAATTGGTCATTATGAAGCTTCTCTGATTAGTCAGTAAAGATGCAAATGAGACTATAGCTGCCCAACTCCTATTGGACAGGGCAAGTCTCAGCTCACTGTTCGAAAAAGGATCCCAGGAACTCCTCTGTAAGGTTCAGCTCAGATGGCAGGAATGAGGGCAGGAGACTTGGCAGCTCCGTCTGTGACTTTTCCCTGAAGTTCATGAGAGCCACCTGTAAATAAAAGCTGCTAGACTGATTGTGAATTTGGGCCCAGTTAACCACAAGGAGACCTTTTGGCAGATATATTCCTTTTCGGGGTCAACAAAATCTACATAGGATTTTCTTGAGCACTTTATTCACAGTGTGAAAAGTCAGTTCCATCTGAAGAGTATTGCTGATACCCGAGGGTTCTGTCTTTAAAGCATATGTCACTGTGAACTTTACAAGGTGCTTTTAGTTTATGGGTTTCATCACAATTCCACAATGTGGTCCCTGTACTGTATGATGTTGATTCAGATATGACATGTACTCCCTTCTCAAATGCCAGAAGATCCCCCCACTCTCAGAAGGTGTGTATGTGTAGCAGACTTTATGGGAAATTTGAAGGGAATGAAGAAAGATCACACACCATGCAGTTCACCTAACTTCACGTGGAGCACCATGTTTCCTTGTTCTGAAGTGTCCTTTAGCCATTGCATATGAGACTCTTCCCTGCCTGCTCTGCCCCACGTGGTCCCCAGCCTCACAGCATCTCACTAGCTCCATGATTCCCCTCTTTCACCTTTCCTAATCACCCCCTACTTCCTCAGTTGCCTCAAAATCTCAAGGTTCTTTTCACACAGTATAGTCCAGTGATGGCGAACCTATGACACATGTGTCAGAGGTGACAGGCAAACTCATTTTTTGGTTCATTTTTCTTTGTTAAATGGCATTTCAATATATAAAATAAATATCAAAAATATAAATCTTTGTTTTACTATGGTTGCAAATATCAAAAAATTTCTATATGTGACATGGCACCAGAGTTAAGTTAGGGTTTTTCAAAATGCTGACACGCCAAGCTCAAAAGGTTCGCCATCACTGGTCTAATCCATATCTCTCCAACTTCAGTTCCCAAACTCTGTCTCAAGCCTACCTTTCATTCTCAAACTCACACATCCAGATATTAAACAGATTGAAGGTTCCTTGTACTTCATGACCTTCACCTTCCTTATAAAGCATTTGTGATGTTTGATGGCAATTTATTTCACAGTTATACCTGATTATAATTTTAGGGTTTTCAAGGATTCCCTAAAACTCAATCACCATCCTTACCAGATTTGGAACCCCATTTGGAAATAGCTTTGGGGGTTTCTTGTCTTTTAAGGAGTGGGTTTAGAACTTCCTTGGGGTTCATCTTTGCAGCAGAGTTGGAAATGAATCTCGGGCTCTCTCATGACCTCTTCAGGGCTGCGTCCAGGATGGGGCAGCTGGCTTGGAAGTGATATCCGGGCTGAGGAGCTTATCCCATTTACCTGCCCGTCCAGAAACTGAGGGCAGTATTGAAGCTTCTGGGGAAAAAAGAAAAGAAATCAATTAGTCCAACAAAACCTACTTTGGTTCATGAGTGTGTGTGTGTGTGTGTGTGTGTGTGTGTGAGTGTGTGTTTAGAGAAAATGATATATGTACTATTGGGAAAAGTGAAGAAAATGATACAGGAACAGAAAATGGCATAAAATGGTATTTGAAAAGTGGATAGTGATTTTAGGAAAGGAATCTTTTAGATAAGTTATTTCATTTAATTTAAATTTTAAACTATGTTATTCTAAGAGATGCATACTTCTTCCCAGAGATGCAACATCCCTCGTTGGTGATGGTCTGTGATTTTAGAGCACTGCTGCTTGGATTCTACATCTGTTTCCAGGGTATTCTGGCATGTATAGTTTTCTTACCTGTGATGGGCAGTACACAAGAATTTATCACATTTCTGACGGAAACTTTTTATTCAGTGCCATAATGTGATTTAGAAATATCATTGGTAAACGCAAACATTAAGAAATTGGCAGAGGTGTGGAGTTAAGGGTAAACCAGAAATATTATATATGCACTGCAATTCTGAAGTTGTGTTGAAAATTGGACGTTAGGCCCTGTCCAGGTTTCCCTCTAGCTTGGAGACCTTCTGTGGTTCCTGATGCCTTAGCTCACTTTCTGATTGATCAGTCAGAGGAAGGCTGGGAGGATGCTGTAGCAGAATGTTAAATCAGTTGCATTTTGTGTTTTCTGACCAGTTTATTATTAGACTGGTCTCTCCAAGTTCTTTCTGCCTTCATAAAAAACCTCAGCCAAGGTCAAAGGGCACTTGATTTACTTTTTTATTTTAATCATTTTGGGTGCTGGAAACAAATTATATATAATTTTTTTTCTGGGGAGTAAGGGGTGTTTTAATATTTTATGATATATCAAATAAGTCTCTTTTAATAAAGAATTAGAAATCTGCTTTTGACAGAGAATAATCCAGAGCAAAGACAGAAAATACAAATATGATGATATGCCACATATAAAAAATAATGATGTCAGAGAAAGAAAAACAGAAGAAACAATAAGTAATGGAAAAGAAAATCTAAAAGAGAAAAGTCTAAAAAAAAAACTTCATTTGAGGTGGGGAAAGGATATTGGAAAAGTTGATTAACTTGAGAAATGAGAAAGCTTGAGGAAAAAGGGAAAATAAGAATTTCACAGGACATGACTCTTATTTCTGGATCAGATTGGGCATTCTGAGAACCAGGGAACCTTTATATGCCAAGAATTATTGACAAGTTAGGCTTGAATGGACTCTTGAAGGAATTTGTGGAGATATATGATATACCTACTGATAAAATGTTACTTCTGGTTCCATATTGCTTTATTCCTTAGATATAATTAAGGCTATATAATAAGCAACATTCATAACAATTTTAGAGCCATAAAAATATTTTAGTCCAACCTATTTACTTTAAAAAACTAAGGAGATAAGGACCTGAGGTAACTTAACCAATAGTGCACACTTAAAAAATACTTAACTTTTAATATATCCTTATAAATTCTTTATATGTTTTAGAGAAAATATTGAATGTAAATTCTTATTTTCCCCTTTTATATAAAAGATAGACTATTGACTTCAACAACAAAAATGACACAATTTGAAAAAATGGGCAAAGGACTTCAATAGACATTTCACATGTAAAGATGTTCAACTAATCATTAGAGAAATGCAAATCAAAAACACAATAAGATACCCCTTACAAGTGTTGGTGACCATGTGGAAACAGAATACCCTGGAAACAGGGACTGGAACAGATATTTTATACTCACATTCATAGCAGAATTATATATAATAGCTAAAAGGTAGGAGCAATCCATGTATCTGTCAACAGATGAATGGATAAACAAAATATGGTACATACATATAAAGGAACAGTATTTAACCTTAAAAAGGAAGGAGATTCTGACATATACTACAAAATGGATGAATCTAGAAGACATTATTCTAAGTAAAATAAGCCAGTCATAAAAGTCCATTTGTTCTCTGTGTATATATTCATATTCTTTTTGCTATGGACACTTTTTTATTTATAATATTTCATTAATTTGAAGAGGACTTCATGGAATAGAGAGATTGGCTTGTGATAGTCATGAGTAACAAATATTTTGTTTCAATTAGTTATACATGCTTTGATTTATCTTTTGATTTTTTTCTCCAAGTAGCCTTTAAAAATGTAATAACATTTATTAAACAGAAATACCAATTAGAAAGGATATATACACCCCTATGTTCATAGCAGCACAATTTACAATAACTAAGATTTGGAAACAGCCTAAGTGCCCATTAGCAGATGAGTGGATTAGAAAACTGTGGTACATCTACACAATGGAATACTATGCTGCTGTAAAAAGAAGGAACTCTTACCATTTGCAGCAATTGAGTGGAACTGGAGAGCACTATGCTAAGTGAAATAAGCCAGACAGAGAAAGATAAATATCACATCATCTCACTCACATGTGGAATATAATGAACAACATAAACTAATGAACAAAAACAGAACCAGAGTAATAGGAGCATAGAATAAACTGTCCAAGCTATGAGGGAAGGTGGGGAGGTAAGGGGGTAAGACATCAATCAAAGGACTTATATGCATGTATATGAGCATAACCAATGGACAAAGACAGGAGAAAGGGAGGAGAGAATGTACTGGGGGTTGGGGGCGGCCGGGTAGAGGTCAATGGGGGAAAAAGGAGACTCATGTAATGCATTAAACAATAAAGAACTTAAATTAAAAATATATATATTCTTACACCCTTAAAATGTAATAACATTTATTAATCTTTTTATGGCTTCTAGATTTTAAGTGATATAATTTTTTCACTTCAAAACTTTAAAGGGAGTGTCCCAAGTTTTCTTCCAGTATTTCTATGGGCCTCAATTTTTCCTTAAATCTTTTAACTATGTGGGATGTATCTTAGTTTGAGACATGATATAATATGGTGTGAAGAAAACATCCAGTTTGTCCTAACTGATATTGCTCAGTGGTTAGAGCATTGAGCATTGACCCGTGAAGGGTCATGGGTTTGATTCCCAGTCAAGTTCATGTACCTGGGTTGCAGGTTTGATACCTGGCTTTCAGCCTGGTCGAGGCATGTGAAGGAAGCAGCCAATCAATGTATCTCTCTCACATCGATGTTTTTCTCTCTGCCTTTCTCCCCTCTCTTTCTCTCTCTCTCCCTCCCTTGCACTCTCTCTAAAAAAAGAAAAAAAAATCAATGGGAAAATATCCTTGGGTGAGGATTAACCAAAAAAAAGAGAAAATATCCAAATTAATTTTTTTCAATATAACTGGCCAGTTATCCTAATGCTACTCATTGAACATCTGTTTTTCTCCTCCCTTTCTAGTTGGGAATACCACTTTTAAAATGGAATTTATCTCATCTCTCTATTATCCTTTATTCATTTTTCTTTTTACTCATGTTCTAGACCCACAGTTTTAAGTATTGACTTTAAAATATGTTGAATATCTGGCTTTGCTTATTCTTCTTTTTCATAGTTTTATAACTATTACTGCTTGTTTGTTTTTCCATATTAACTTTAGGATCAACTTATCTACTAAAAAAGCCCATTTGTTATTTTTATCCTGATTGTTTTACATTTATGTATGCAGATTTATGTATTGAGATTGTTAACTTTATGAATTAGTTATTTAAAAAATTAATATTTTTTAGGGTGTAAAATCATGTTGTTTCTGTCTCTATTTGTAACCATTAGTAGTAGTCTTTTTAAATGTTCTAAATAGATCTTGCACATTTCTTATTAAATTTATGTCTAGATATTTTATATTTTTGTTGTTTTGTTGTTATAAATAGAATCCTCCCTTCCATCACATATTTCTAACTTGTTGTTTTTTATTCAAGAAAGTAAATAATTCCCCAAAATTAATACTGTATTCTGCTATGGCCATAAAATTACTTATATTTTTCAGTAGTTTTTCAGTAGACTTTCTTGTACAGTATACAATTATATTATTCATAAATAGTGATGGTTTTTACCTCCTTTCTAAAATTTTTGCCATGGGTTTCTTTCTCTGGCTTATTACATTGAATTGTGCTTCTAATATAGTGTTAAATAATAGTGGTAATAAATGCAAATTTTATTTTGTTTTGGCCCTTTGTGGCAATATTTCCAATATTTTCCCATTAACTATGATGCTGGCTTTTGGGTTTCAATCAATGCCTTCAGATTATGGTTTTAGACTTTGAACATCTAGGTTCAGATTTTATTTTTCTCTACTACTAACTGAGAAACATTAGGTAAATTGTCTAACTTTTTAAAATTTATTCCTATATTTATAAAATGTGGAAAAGAAAAATCCAGGCCTCAGAGAACTGTTGATAATGATTATGAAATCACCTGATGAGCTGTGCTCTGTAAATGTTTCTTGTTATTCCTGTTTCCTCCAGGACAGAACGCTTTCCTACAGAACTCTCTTAAAGATTGGAAAATGGATTTCCCTTTGTGGCTCTGAGCCATTTCGTAATTCCATTCACAATACAGTTTCTATATATATTCCAAGGTTGGAAAGAAAAAATGCTTTTTGAATGATGAGCAAATTCCTTTCTGACATTTAATCAAAATGTGTTCCAAACCTGGAGCTTTCTGGAATGCTAAAAAAAAATATTGGTCACCTTCTTGTAAAAAAGTGAAATAAAAAATGTTTATGTGCCTCAGCACTTCCTGACTGAGCTAGAAGTGAGTGCACTGAAGTGGTGTTATTTTGTGGTGTTTCAATTCTGGGGAAAATGAAACCAGAAAACATAGGAAAATTTTCAAGATTTTTGCTTGTGAAAGCTTTTTTTCCTCCCTCCTCCCCAACTTTGGTAACATTGCGAGGGCCACATAAGTTTGACTCAACTGCAGATCTTCTGCAAATGAATTCCGTTCAGTGAGCTGCAACTAATGTTTTCTTCTGTGTTAAGTTCTGTTTTAGAAAATGAACTGTGTGTCTGCAGATACCAGTGGCTGTGCTCACTTTCTTAGACATAACACGCCTCCTGACAGCCTTGCTGGGGCTTCCATACTAGTTCCTGCGCAGAGTTCTGTCTTGGTCCATCCTGCTGCCACTTAAATGGCCTGCCTTTTCCTTTGTGAGAAGTCACCCCCACATAGCTCCACTTCTAAAAGGGTTTATGCTACTTGAAGTTTGAAATATTAACTGCCCCCTCCCTCCATGCTTGAAAAGGAAAATGTGTGGTCATTATATGCCCAGTGTTTTCCGACACCACTGACCCTCCTCTTCCGGACGCTGACTTGGGTCTCGGGGTTAAGCTGTGGAAGTTGTTTTGGAGCAGCAGCCTTCTGCACTTGCCCTGCTGTTACATCAGTGGCTCAGGAGGTGCCTCTGGCTTCATCATGAGGCTGGGCTTCAGGAGAAATGGCTAAAACTCATTTCCCTGGATTCATTTCTCTAAGCATTGAATTTGAGGAAGCCTCCCTTTCTAGGAAGATTGTGGATGCAGCTTTGCATTAAAAGCTAGTGAGGCCTTAAAGTCTTCTTTCACAGAGACTGATCTGAGGAGGCCACTCCATCTCTGGCACGTGTTATGAATTTATTTTCTGACCTTAAAGGCACCACACCTTGGAAAACATACTCCTTTTATTTATATATCAACTCATCTTTTGTGAATCTCAAAGCAAAAGCATAATGAGAAAACAATGGGGGAATGTGCCAGAGGTACCTCGAAAGATTCAGTTCTTTCTAAGGAAAAGCTCTTGGAAACCTTTGTTTATTAGACCCAAGTGGCAGTTGTTCCAACAATAGCAGTACCACCGTTTACACTCCTCCACTTTACAGAGCGCTTGTCAAAGCAAATTTAGGAAGTTGAAATAAAAGCCAAAATAGGAGGCATTAAGTGAATCAGTCAAAAACTAACCCTCTACAGACATAGCCTGAATGGCTAGCAGTGGTTCTCAACCTTCCTAACGCCGCAACCCTTTAATACAGTTCCTCATGTTGTGGTGACCCCCAATTTCATTGTTACAAATTGAACATAGTTAAAGCATAGTGATTAATCACAAAAACAATATGTAATTGTATATGTGTTTTCTGTGGTCTTAGGCGACCCCTGTGAAAGGGTCGTTCGACCCCCAAAGGGGTCGCGACCCACAGGTTGAGAACCATTGGGCAAGAGGAAGCATGCCCAGAGAACATTCACGGGTCCCTGAACACACTCATTCCAAGCGAAGGGCTCCATCCCTGTTAATTCAAAAATAAAACAGGAGCCAGGGAACAAAATGTATTCCTCTCCGTGGTGAAGGGGGACTCTTCACAGCTGTAGAAATTAAAATGAGCAAGCTAGAAAACGACAGTAAGTGTTCAATTTATCATTTTTGCCACCAGGTAAACTTCAGAGGACAAAAGCATCCTCCTCTTGTTCAGGACTGCATTACCAGTTGTTAGCAAAGTGCAGTCAAGATCTGTTGAATGACTGGTTCATTGATTGATCTCTGGGAATATAAAAATACTTCCACCTTTGAAGCAATCTTAGTTTGGAGAGGAAAGTATGTATATCTTTTGTTATGTAAATATAACATCAAGCAAAGTAAATACGATGGGCCGGAATCCATTCTTGGGTAATTGGGAACAGACTCTGTGCCATGCAAATGGTTTACATTACTCCAAAAGCAAAATTTTGCATTTAATGTAAGATATAGTGGTAAAATATTGAGCTTTTGCTTTCTACTGATAGTGTAAACATTACTCCAAGATATAGTCTCTGGAGATAATTTAGGGTAACTCCTATTTTTATATGCATGTTCTGTTCTGGAGACTTGTTGTAAAAATTGACGGCAAGTTATTTTCTCTAAGTGACAGTTTGTTTACAGAAATTCCTTGAAATCTTGATGGTTATTGAAAAGACTGAAATAAATGTTCCCTGAAACTGCCTGTTGCTGAGCTACTCCACACCTTCCAAAGTAGTACCATACTTTGTTAGTAAATCACCTAAAATCTATAAAGGTCATGGAGGCTGCTCCCTCTGTTAAATGAAATATTTATGTTTCAACTCCAAAAACATATTGTGGATCATTTTGGTGTTTTAAGTTAAGGGTACAGAGTAAATTATTTCAAAATTATGGAGGCCAAATGTCATTTTCTCCAAAACTTTGTGTAATATCTATTTATCTGTGGGCAGAT
The DNA here is from genome assembly GCF_000327345.1 of Myotis davidii. Classification (NCBI taxonomy): domain Eukaryota; kingdom Metazoa; phylum Chordata; class Mammalia; order Chiroptera; family Vespertilionidae; genus Myotis; species Myotis davidii. Next base: position 207,864 of record NW_006291208.1, read on the forward strand.
GACTGTTCAGTATAATCAGAGGCAGACTTTGTCAAGTTAAGTCTAAGTAAACACAGCTGAACATAAGCAAGTTGGACTACAAGGTTTTCTTGAGCTTTGCCAACAGCATATGACCTTGGAGAATGCTGCTTTTTTTACTATAATCTGCTTTCAACGGAAAAAGGAATTCTTCTTGTTTCACATTAACAAGTGATGATTAGAAGCTTGTTATGTTCTAGTTTTTAGAGGCAAGACAAATGAACATCATGCACGCACCCAGCAATAGGCCACCTTCCTGAGGGAAGCTCCCCCTGCCAGGGAGCTGAATATAAACTTCGAGTGTGGAAGCCAGTTAAAGGGAGTTTCTTTCTAAAAGAAAACAGTTTTTGTTTGCTTCCTTATATGTATTTTTTTTTGTCTCTGTGCCATTTCAACAGATTGAAATGATGGTTTCGAATGCCACTAGAAAATGAACTTTATTGATTTATCCATTCGTTAGGCAGCATCTGTCCTCAATCGGAAACTTTGTGTTGTCATTAACTTTCCGTTTTCAATAGAAATTCTCATTAACTGCTTTATGCTTTCCACAAGTCTTTTCTTCTTCTTTTTAAAAAGTACATGTTTATTTTCAGTCACCTAATGCTGTCTTCTTTTGACGTGGTATGGAATCCAATATTTAAAAATGTTAAGGTCACTTTGTTGCTCAAATGAAGGATCTATTAAATATTTAAAAAGGTGGACTTTAAGTGAGAACTTAGGTAAAAGATGGATTAGTAGAGATTTGCCTTGAAACTGCTGGCTTTTCAATACTGTCTGACTGGCTATGAGCCAGATCCTCCAATCTTTCCCTTTTCTCACTTAAGGAAACAATTTCTTTTCCCTTCCCCCTTCGGGGGTACATTTTCTTCTGAGAGGAAATGCAGAAAGTATTAAGGGTGTGTGACTAATAAGATTTTTTAAATAATTCATCTTTCAAGACTTTGGTATTTTACACTTTTATTTTTTTAAATCACATGTTGAATAACATTACCTAAGAATATGTGACAATTTTAGATCTATGTGCTAAAATAATCTGTAGTTAGATTTGTTAAGACTCTTTCTTATTTATGTATTTATTTGTATACCTCTTTTCCCTATATGCTCATGTGTTTCCATGTTAAAATAAATGCTTTGAGGAGAAAACACAAAATCATTTCTCAATATATTGCTAAGTAATCTGGCAGTGAAGCTCCCTCTTTTCTGTTAAGGGCGGCATCACACCTCTGTAAGAATGTCAGCATCCACTCAAAATCAAACCCATGATGACCTACTCCTCCAAAGTAGAAGTTGCTCTTCCTCCTTTCTTCCTTAACTCAGAGAATGCTGTTTCCATCCACCCAATCATCCAAGGCAGAAATCCGAGAGATATCACTGACTCCTGCCTCCCTCTTCCAAACCCCATCTAGTCATTCAGGAAGTCTGCCCCCTCCATCTCTCTCAAAGCCTGTCTTTCCCTTCCATCCCACTGCTATGTCCTTAACCCCGAGACTCCTCACTCTGTCTTTGGTTCCTGCCGTGATTCTACCTAGCTCCTCCAATCCAGTCTTTCACTAAGGCTAGAGGGATCTTCTGAAATCCAAACCAGATCAGATCACTGTTAAACATCCTTTAGGCATTCCCCATACCTTTCAGGATAGAGTTCATATTCTTTGTCTTAGCACCCAAAACCATTAACCCCTCAATGCCTGGCTCTGCTCATCTCTCTTGGTTCATTTCCCAATGACTCCTTTATACACCTCATTCATTTCAGCTTCACCAAAAAGATTCCCAGAGGAGTGGTGCAGTGGCGTGACATTGGCTTTCATACAGCTATTCCCTTTCCTTTGAATGCTTTTCCCATCCTCACCTTGGTGACTCCTGCTCATCTTTACCTCAGGCCTATGCTTTCCCATCTTTTCCAGGTCTAGACATGCAGATAATGGTAAGGTGGTTGGGCACTCTGGCAGGAATGGAGCCGGCTCCTTGCTGCTGGAAGCGATTTCCCAGGGTCTCTTCTCTGTGCCCCAAGCATATATGATCTCTTCTCTCCTTTGGAGCTCCTTTCAGGACACCCCCCCCACCACCACCCTCCCCTGCACCCCCTGCTCCACTGCCATTGCTCCCTTTCCGTATGCTCCACAGCACTTACCACAATGAGCTGTTGTCATCTATTTACCAAACTGTGAGTTGCTTGGTGAGAAATCCATTTGTAATTTGTATTTCTAGTGCCTATCACAGTGCCTACCATATAGCATGTATTCAATAAATGTTTGTGCTCTGAACCCATGAACCTGTGAATAAGTCAATGAAGACAACATGAAAAAGAACAAATTATATTCCACTTAAAGTTAGGAGATCTGGCTTCTAGTACTAGCCCTATTGTTTACTGACAGTTTAGCTTTGGACTTGTCAGTCTGCTTTTCTGAGTTTCAATTTTCACATTATAAAATGGAGAAATGATATGTGTGCATAAAAAGGAAGTGAGATTATTTGCACATTTATAACTTGCAATATGCTCCATAAATATTATCATTTCCATGAATTAAATTGACCTGGTCCTTAACTATGCCCCCAAATTTAGGATTGGGCGGGATAAAATGCTGTGTACAAAGTAGTTTTCCATTTGACACTTACAAAAAAATACTTTGATTTTTCACTTGGTTAAGCTCAGATTCACTGCAATGTATTTGCCCATTCTCCAACAAAGTACCAGGCATCCAAAGACAGCAAAAACTACTCCAAAAGAAATTGAGTATTCCTCCCATTCTGCTATGCAGTGGGGGAAATCTTTAATAATTGTCAGTCTTTTTGTAAGGTGTCAGGATTTGAAATAATCTATATATTCTTGCTTCAGTCAATCTAAGATGTTAAGTACAGTAGTTTACAAAGCAGTGATACAATTACGGTCTTTTAAGTAATGTATGTTCTAAGTAGTTATTTACTCCTTGTGAAAAGTAGGTATACCAGTTAGACTTTTATAGAAAATTCTTAATAACAAGGATTATTTGACCCAGTGATCCCACTTCTAGGAATATATGCTAAGAAACCCAAAACAACAATCAGAAAGAATATATGCACCCCCTATATTCATAGCAGTGCAATTTACAATAGCTAAGATTTGGAAACAGCACAAGTGCCCATCAGCAGATGAGTGGATAAAAAAGCTGTGGTACATCTACACAATGGAGTACTATGCTGCTGTAAAAAATAAAGACCTCTTACCACTTTCAACAGCATGGATGAACTTAGAGAGTATTATGCTAAGTGAAATAAAGCCATCAGAGAAAGATAAGTATCACATGATCTCACTCATATGTGGAATCTAATGCACAAAATAAATTGAAGAACAAAATAGATCCAAAGACATCGAAGCATGGAACAGACTGATGAATCTCAGTGGGAAGGCAGGGTTGGGTTGGCGGTGGGAAAAGATTAACCAAAGGACTTATATGCAGAGCCCATGGCCACAGACAATAGTGTGATAAAGGCCCGGGAGGGGCTGGGGCAGGGTTGAGGGAGTCAATGGAGATAAAAACAAATGATGTGTGTAATACTTTCAGCAATAAAGATAAATTTTTACAAAAATAACAAGGATTAGAGAAGTAGCTTTTAAGCATTGGGAATTTCCAAAGCTGCTCCCCTAGATTTAAATGATATATTTTATCTTGAGAAATATCTTCACATTTAAAACTTTCTCCAAGCAATTAAGAGAAAACGATCTAACATCTATATGACTGCATGGGTAACATGTGTAAACCTCTAGTCCAATAACTGTTATATTGGCCAACTCCAAAAATGAACAGATCAATTGCTGGAATTTGCCTTGGTAAGCTCATAACAGATTCCACCCTAATGTTTTGCATGTTATGGCTGCTAAGCAATTTAAGTGACCTTCTCCAAGCCATTGTAAACTAATGCCTCTGTAATATCCAGTCTTGCTTTTTTGAGAATTTCTCACACCAGAGCACCATAGACATAACATAACTGACCTTGACTTCGCTTAGACAATTCAAATACAAAAACCATTTTGAATTGTTATGTTACCTGTTATCTGTTCCATTCCAAGGTTCAGCATTCATCAAAGTTTGCTGCCACTACAAAAATAATATATGCAATTCTGGAATAATCAGAGTTGCTATTTATTTACTATTACTGGATGCCTGGTGTTTTACAGTGACTATTACTAGTTTTTACAGCAGTACTTATTGTACAGTATTTTTGTATTTTACAGATGAGAGAGAGAGAGAGACTCAGAGAGATTAAGTAATTTGTCCCAAATCCCATGCTAATAAGCAATAGAACTGAAATTCAGACCTCAAACTCTGGTTCCAAATCTGGCCTCTTTCCAGTGCACCTGACTGTTGGAGGACTCTAATGCAGTGGTTCTCAACCTTGGCTGCACATTAGAATCACCTGGGAATCTTTTTAAAATCCTGATTTCTGGGCCTTATCCTCCGGAAATCAGGATTTTAAAAAGATTCCCAGGTGATTCTAATGTGCAGCCAAGGTTGAGAACCACTGCTCTAGTGTGATGAAGTTAGCCCGCCCTTCACAGTTAGAGCTAATTTGTAGTAAACAGGTGCAATCAATTTCTCAATTTAAGAGAAACCAAATAGCAGCTGTAGGAATTTGAGCCATTAATTGGTTCTTCTCTCTCTGTCTTAAAAACTACTGAAATTATCATGAAATTCTATTTGAATAATTCTTCAATTAATCATAAATTCTGACTCCTGTTTCTAAAGCAACCTTTGAATAGATGCTTCCATCTCTGGGTTACTTTCTGCTTTTCTTAGCCCTGCCAATTATTTTGATTATGAATAGTCATGTACATAATTAACAAATGTATTTTCACACATTCACCTTCATTATCACTCATCTTTTATTTCTTTATTCTCCCACTAGGGGCCCAGTGCACAAATCTGTGCACCTTGAAAGGAACTGTGGGCCGCAAAGCTGCGGTAGGCACAGGGGCAGGTCTCAGCCCATCCTTCAAGCCCCCTCCCGGTCTCTCCCACTGCGGTCCCTGGCCCCCTGTCTGTCTGCAGCCCTGCTCCTGCTGCCACAAATCTCACACACTGACAGCGCCAGCCCCGCTCACATCTGCTGAAGGCTCGGATCAACTGGGGCTGGCGCCAGCAGGGGGTGCAAGTGGGGCCGGTGCTGTGAGTGGGTGCAAGCAGCAGTTGCTGCCCCAGTTGCCCCTCAGGAGCAGGGGGAGGTGGAGAAACCTTCAGGGGCGATCAGGGCAGGCAGCCACCACTCACATTCACTGATGGCGCCGAGCAATCAGGACCAGCGCCGGGCACCAGCAGTGGGTGCAAGCTGCAGGTGTGAGTGGGGCTGGCGCTGGCAGTGGTTGCAAGCGCTGGCTCCAGCACCAGCAGCGGGTGCAAGTGGGGTCATCACCAGCAGCAGGTGCAAACGCTGGGCAGCACTGTGGCACACGGGAGCAAAGAATTTTCAGTAACCACCCGAGGCTAGCCCCGATGACAGCAATCGGTGCCCTGCCTTGGTCTGGTGCCCACACTCACCTGCTCCACCATCCTGCCGCAGCCAACACCCACCATGTTCCACACACGCCCCCTGGTGGTCAGTGCACATCATAGCGACTAGTTGTTTGGTTCAGTTCCAGTTGTTCCGCCCTTTGGTCTATTTGCCTATTAGGCTTTTATTATATTGGATGAGCTCATATAAGTAGCACGCATACAGATTCCTTGTTTCTTGCACTTTGAGGATATTTTTCTACATCATCTTGTCCAAGTAAGAGTCTATATATTACATTTTCTAATAAACTCTATTATAGGATGACTTTTATAAACCTGTTTAAGTAAGCTGAAAATCAGCTAGATAATGTATACAGTTGCTTAGAGTTTGGAACAGAAAAGAAATACTTTTTCTAAAAAACCTTCCTGACCAACTCCACCTTCCCACCTCCTATTCTTGTCTTGTGCTGAGGCTGTGTAATTGAATGCTGCCCTGAGACCTGAGACATGTGTTTGGTAATGTCTTGTACTAGGCAACCATTGTGGGTGGCCTTGGAAAGATGGTTTCTCCTCCCATGATAGGAGGATGGTTTCTCCTCCTTGGGTTCCCTTGGCCTTGGACCCATGAGCAAATGGTATGCATAATAGAGAGTGGGCACTCATGCTAGACATGAACTGGGTATGTGTCTAACTGGATAGACATCTGAAATAATAGAGGGCATCATGACCAATGGTGCTGTGGTGTATTTCTAGCTTGAGGGACCCTCACATCTCTTGGTTTCTTGTGAGAAACTATTCTGCCCATCAATCTATGACTGAGCTATACCAACCCCTCTTGCTTCCATCCACCTTCTAAGTGTGAAAAAGTGACCAGAACTACTTCGTCCTATTAGGGGTAAGAGAAGGCTTTGTGCCTGTAAGAGTAGGGAATCTTGCAAGGGATGTATGATTTTTCTGGCTGTTATCCAACCCCCGCCAAAAAAAAAAAAAAAAGAGAGAGTGAAAAAAAGGCAACTTTTTTGTGCTCCCATGATGAAAATACATATGTAGTTTGTTTACTCTTGTCCATGATAGCCAGGCTCTTGTGTACAAAACTTTGATTCAAGGCAATAACTACTACCCTCTTCTTGTTACTCATTCACCATCTATTTCTGGGTGTCTGGAGAGAATTTGGAATTGGAGGATTTGATTTTTAAATCACTTTTCAGTATGTATAGTATATCCCATCACCAAATACGTTGATAAGTGGATGTGGTTTGTTCTGGAACTGTAATTTTTTCTTTTTTCCTTTTCTTTTCTTTTCTTTTTTATGCACAGCTTACTACCTCTCTACTCCTTTTGTTTATTTTTAATTGGTTTGTATGATTGATTGTTAAAATATTACATTTCTCTCTGAAGTCATCAATAAGTAAGGAATAGGGTAGAAAATATAAGAAATAGCAGAGGATTGCATTTAGTAAAAATAAATAATTATTAGATTCATTGTCTCTTTCTCTAAATCAATAATCTTTAATAACAAAACCAAATGTTTTTATTTTAAGGTATCTTATTTACTTATAAAAACATGGCATTTATATGACAATATGTATGGCAGATGTTTGGCAGTTAAATATAGTTAAGTCATGTGAACATGCCACTCTTTTGTGTTTAAATGTCCATGAAATAACTTTGCAAGAACTTTTCTTGTTCTTTTTTGTAGTCATTGAGCTCTGGCTTTTTGGTTTTGTCTAAGATTATAAGGGTGCCTGCTCTCTTTTTATAATTTCTCTGATTCATGTTTAAGTACTACATTTTTAATATCTTGTGATGCCTACAAAAATACCCCTCCTGAATATTACATTTCTAAGGCTGTGGCTGTGGAGCCTTATTATTTTAGACTCACAGTATCTAGTTTGGTGGCCACTACAGCAGTGGTCCCAGCACAGGATGACTCCAGGTCCCAGCACGTGCTTCAGGGAGAGAACCGGCTCAGCTCACTCCCAGAGACATCCAACCAAGAGTCATTTTCAGTTCTCAGTCTGTCCCTGGACCGTTGGGTGGCTTCGAGATGACTACCATTAGCATTTTGGTTCTCTTCAGCCATTTAGTCCCAGATGGTTTGACATTCCACTGCTGTTCAAAAGCAAAGCCTCCAGCAGGCCTAGACAGGACCCTCTCGATCCTCCTTGGCTACTAGATTCATTATCATGACCACTGCGCTCTGTTTTAGCAATTCTGGTATCGGTGGTGGCCAAATTATTTGCATTGTGGTTCTCTTTCTTATCCCTGTTCCTCTTTAGACATCATATAGCTCCATCTACCTCTCAGGGCTGCTGTAAAAATAACAGGTTAAAACTAACCAAAAACTGTTTGTTAAACCTAATCACTCTGTTGATGCACAATAAAACAATGCTCTGTTCTTTCTGAGGCAGGCCTGAGTAAAATATTCTACTGAGGGCAGCAGAAACAAAGTTTACTTTAGTTTATAAAAGCTTATTATGCTACCCTGGAAAAAAACTTCTGTGAGGTTGAATAATTCGTTTTTGATAACTCTGTGTGGATTAATATTTGTCACCCTATTTTCCCAAAGGAAAGATTAAAAGAAAATACAAGACTTACAAAAATAAAAGGCCCCACAATTACAGCAATATAGAGCTGAGCCAACATGTTTATTTTCAAAACAGAAAACAGATCTTATAACAGTATATTATTATCGTAGCTGTTCCAATTAGAAGAAGGAGGGTGATTTGATTATTCTGAAGAAGCCTGTAATATGTCACAATGAAAATTTTGGGTTCCTTTATTCTCAACTTTGTCTTTGTAATGACTGTCTCCAAATTATATGTCATAGCATAGGAAAAATGATAATAACTGGGGAAAATAATGGAAGTAAAGTGAAGTATTTTATTTAAAAATGTGTTTTTAGTGATATTATATTCATGTTTAAGCAAAAATAGGTAATAAAAAGTATTTTTGAAGCTACAATCTGAACAATATTTCCTTATAAAAATGATATATCTGCTATTCACATGAAGGGAAAATCAAATTTTTTCCCATTAAATACAGACCTAAGACTGTTACTTGACCCTTGTTGGAATACCAGGAATCCATGTGTTTTTTAAGTAGCAAAGAAATGCTGTCAGTGCTGCTACCCTTGAGTGAACCCCCAGGACTTCCAGCTTTCTGGAACTCTTTACTGAAAGCAGTCCCCTTCTATGCTCCACAATAGTTCTGCTCATGGGTGGCCCCTCTTCCATCTACACAGAACACACTGGGGGGCTTGCTCCTCACGTGTCTGTGACCTACATAATCACGATCTCAGAGATGGACAGCAACCTGTCCTTTTGAGACATTCCCCTGTATATTTTTTTCTCTTTTCTACAGCATCCTAAGATGGGTTAGAGACTAGGTGTGTTAGTAGAAACCTGTGTGGAGGGCTTAGCACCTCCATGGGACTTGGAGTGGCCCCATGACTACTAGTAATCACTTTGAAGAAAAATGAATGAATGTCACTTCTTCACTTTAGGAATTGTAGCACCATATCTCTTACTTACTATGGACCACGCACAATACCAAGAACTTGACACTTAATGTAAAGTTGATCCTTGAATAACATTGTTTCATTCAATGTTGTTTTCTTATAATACTGATGAGAAAAAAAATCAATTCTGTCTGGGCCACTGTCTGTGTGGAGTTGGCATGTTCTCCACGTTTCTGTGTGGGTTTTCTCCAGGTACTCTGGTTTCCTCCCTTGTCCCAAAGATGTGCATGTGAGGTTAGTTGACACATCTCCATTGTCCCAATCTCTATGAATGTGGGTGTGGAGGTGTTAGGGGGTGTGAGTGCACCCTTTGATGGTCAGGTCCCACCTTGTACCTTGAGCTACTAGGACAGCTCTGACCACCAAAAATTCTGAACCTGAATAAGCAGGTTGGACAAGAATTCTCTTACTTGTTTTTATTCATCTTATTTATTTATTTAATTTATTTTGGTCTGGACAAAATATTTAATATTAAAACCAGTTTAAGTTTGATTAATGTCTTTTAGAGGTATTGCCATAAAGTATATATTGTTACCTAGATTTACAAAGAGTTTATGATATAATCTTTTGGTTAAGTATATTTGACAACCTTCCCAAAGTTTAAATTTTTAACTGAGAAATGACTTTTTAAAAAAATATTTATTGTTGAGAATATTACAGATGCCCCCTTTCTTCCCCCCTGTATCCCCCCTCCACCCAGTTCCTACCTTGCCCTGCCCCAGGCCTTTACCACACTACAGTCTGTGTCCATAAGTAAGATCTTTTGTTAATCTCTTTCTGCCCCCTTTCCCTGTTTCCCTCTGAGATTTGTCACTCTGTTCCATGTTTCCATGCCTCTGTTAGGTTGAATATTTTATTCACAAGTTTATTTTGTTCATTAGATTTTTTGTTCATTTACTTTTAGATTCAATTGTTGGTAGATATGTATTTATTGCCATTTTATTGGTCAGATTCTTCTTATTTTCCTCCTCCTCCTCCTCCTCCGCCTCCTTCTCCTTCTCCTTCTTATTCTTCTTCTCCCTCTTCTTAAAGAATACCCTTCACCATTTCATGTAATACTGGTTTGGTGGTGATGAACTCCTTTAGCTTTTTCTTGTCTGTGAATCTCTTTATCTGACTTCAATTCTAAATGATAGCTTTGCTGGGTAGAGTAATCTTGGTTGTAGGTCCTTGCTATTTATCACTTTGAATATTTCTTGGCACTCCCTTCTGGCCTGCATAGTTTCTGTTGAGAAGTCAACTGACAGTCAATGGACACTCCCTTGTAGATAACTAACTGCTTTCCTCTTGCTGTTTTTAAGATTCTTTCTTTGTCTTTTTAAAAATTTTATTTATTACATTGATTGGGGTGACATTGGTCAACATGAACACATGGATTTCTATGTTTCAAAGACTTGTATATTGCACCAGTGCCCACCACCCAAAGTTAAATCTTTTCCTGTCACCCTCGTCCCTCTGGCAACCATCACTATGTTTGTGTTTGTGTTCATAAGTTTCAGTATTATATCCCACATATACCAGTAAGTGAAATCATATGGTTCTTAGCTTTTCCTGACTGACTTATTTCACTTATTTCTATTTCATCCTTTCTTATGGCTAAATAGTATTTCATTGTGTATATTTGCCACAACTTCTTTATCCAGTCCTCTATTGTAGGACACTTAGGTTGTTTGCATGTCTTTGCCAATGTGAATAATCCTGCAATGAACACAGGGTGCATATATCTTTGCAAATACATGATTTCAAGATTTTTTAGTATATACCCAGGAGTGGAGTTGCTAGGTCATATGGTAGCTCTATTCTTAATTTTTTGAGGAATCGCCAGACTGCTATCCATAGTGGTTTTACCAGTCTACATTCCCACCAGCACTGAATGAGGGTTTCCTTTTTTCCTCAAGCTCTTCAACACTTGTTATTGCTTGTCTTGTTGATAACGGCCACTCTAACAGGTGTGAGGTGGTATCCCATTGTAGCTTTGATTCGCATTTCCCTATCAGTGGTCGACAAACTCATTAGTCAACAGAGCCAAATATCAACAGTCCAACCATTGAAATTTCTTTTGAGAGCCAAATTTTTTAAACTTAAACTATATAGGTAAATACATTGTTATTAACTTAATTATCTCTTCTTCCCTATCCCTTTAAAATAAATGGTAATTTGTCTGGTTCTCCCTTTACTTGTGATATTGAAACTTTTTATTTGTAAGTTAAATTGGATTAAATTTTGTTGACCAAATATGATTTTATTTTCATATATCTATTGGCTATTTGTATGTCTTCTTGGGAAAGGTGTATTTTCAGCTCCTCTGCCCATTTTTTTTTATTGGATACTTTGTTTGGTGTTGAGTTTTATGAGTTCTTTATATATTTTGGAAATTAAACCTTTGTTGGAGCTACTGTGTGCAAATATCATCTCCCATCTGGTTAGCTGCCTGTTTGTTTTGTTGTCCATTTCTTTTGCTCTACAGAAGCTATTTAGTTTGATATAGTCTCATTCATTTATTTTTGCCTTTACCTCCCTTGCTTTCACAGTCAAGTCCACAAAAATGTTCTCTATGACCCAGGTCTATAAGTTCACTACCTATCTTATCTTCAATGTAACTTATTGTTTCCGGTCTTATGTTTAGGTCTTTGATGATTTTTAATTAATCTTTATACATGGGGACAAACTGCAATCCAGTGTCATTCCTTTGCATGTGGCTTTCCAGTTTCCCCAGCACCATTTATTGAAGAGACTATCTTTACTCCAATGTGCATTTCTGGCTCCTTTGTCAAAAATTATCTGTCCATATACATGTGGTTTTATAGCTGCGCTCTCTATTCTGTCCCACTAATCTGTGTGTCTGTTTCTCTGCCAATACCATGCTGTTTTGATTATCATAGCTCTGTAGTATAATTTGAAGTCAGATAGCATGATGCCTCCAACTTTGTTCTTTTCTTTCTTTTTTTTTTTCAGGATTGCTTTGGCTATTCAGGGTCTTTTGTGGTTCTGTACAAATCTGGTGACTTTTTGTTCTATTTGTTTAAAAAATGACATTGGGATTTTGATGGGGAATGCATTAAATCTGTATATTGCTTTGAGTAATATGGCCATTTTAACTATGCTGATTCTTCCAATCCATGAACACGGGGATATTTTTTCATTTTGTTGTGTCTTTTTCTATCTGTTTTAATAATGCTTTGTAATTTTCAGTATATAGGTCTTTATTTTTTTAATTTTATTCCTAGGTATTTTATTCTTTTGGTTGCTATTACAGAAGGAATTGTTTTTTTCTATTTCTTTTTCTGAAGTGTTGCTGTTAGTATACAGGAAGGCAATGGATTTTTGCACATTGATTTTGTATCCTGCAACTTGACTGTATTTGTTTATTGTTTCTAAGAGTTTTTTGGTGGAGTCTTTAAGGTTTTTATATACAGATCATGTCATCCACAAAAAGTGACAGTTTGAGTTCTTCCTTCCATATCTGGATGCCTTTTATTTCTTTCTCTTGCCATATTGCTCTGGCCAGGACTTTCAGCACTATGTTGAATAAGGGTGGTGATGGGGTGGGACACCCAACACTTCTTCCCATTTCTGAGGAAAACTCAAATGTCGAACAAAAAGAAAAAAGAATTAAAACACATTAAAAGATTTATTTGGATAAGTTGCCAATAGTGAATTTTCCCCCAGGAAGAGGGCAGGAACAAGTAGTTAGACATTTCTGTTTGGATAGAAGCGGGAAGGCAGGAAATTTTGTGCAATGTCACCATGAGTACCTCAAAGCTGTATTAGTGCCATTGGAATAATAAATTTAATTTGGTGGTGGGGAAAAATAAAAGAGTGGTGAGAGTAAACATCCTTGTCTTGTTCCTGATCTTAGGAGAAAAGCTTTCAGTTTTTTGCCATTGAGTATGATATTAGCTGAGTGTTTATCATATACCAGGGTCCCAGTGCACGAATTTGTGCACCTTGAAAGGAACTGCAGGCAGCCCATCCTCCTCTTCCCCACCCAGCTGCTCCAGCCACAGCCCCTGGTCCCCTGTCTGTAAGCAGCCCCCGCCACCACTGTTCTCATGTGCTGACAGCACTGGCCCTGCTCACACCCACTGACGGCATGGAGCGATTGGGGCTGGTGCCAGCAGTGGGTGTGAGCAGGGCCATTGCTATCAGCAAGTGCAAGGGGCAGTTGCTGCCCTGATTGCCCCTCAGGAGCAGGGGAGGTGAAGCCCTCAGGGACAATCGAGGCCAGTGGCCACCATTCACACCCGCTGAGGGGGCTGAGCAATCAGGAGGGGCAATCAGAGGTAGCAGCCACTGCTTGCACCTGCTGAGGGCACCGAGTGATCAGGGCCAGCACTGGGCACCAGCAGCGGGTGCAAGCGGCAGCTCCGGTGCCAGCAGCAGGTGCGAGTGGGGCCAGCACCGGCAGCAGGTGCAGGTGGTGGCAGCAGGTGTGAGCACCCGGCGGGACTGTGGCAGGTGGGAGCAAAGAATTTTCAATAACCACTAGCGGCTCGCCCTGATGACAGCAACCAGTGCCTGATGACAGCAACCAGGACCCTGCCTTGGTCTGGCACCCCCACTCACCTACTCCACCATCCTGCCGTGGCTGATGCCTGCCATGTACCGTGTGCACCCCCTGGTGGTCAGTTGTTTAGCTGTTCAGTTGTTCCGCTGTTCGGTCTATTTGCATATTAGGGTTTTATATATATAGATGGCCTTTATTACGTTGAGGTACTTTCCTTCTATTCCTATAATGTTTTAATCATAAATGGATGCTGTGTCTTATCAAAGGCTTTTTCTGCATCTATTGATAAGATCATATGATTTTTACCCTTTCTTTTTTTTAAGGTGGTGATTATGTTGATTGATTTGCAAATGCTGAACCATCCTAGTTCCCCTGGAATGAGCCCCACTTGATCATGATGTATTATTTTTGAATGTACTGTTGTATTCGATTAACTAGTAATTTGTTTAGGACTTTTGCATCTGTATTCATCAGGGATATTGGTCTGTAGTTTTCTTTTTTTGTGTTATCTTTGCCAGGTTTTGGTATCAGGGTTTTATTGGCTTTGTAGAATGTGTTAAAAAGTATTGCCTCTCCTTCTATTTTTTGGAAGAATTTGAAAAGAATAGGTTTTAGTTCTTCTTTGAATATTTGTTAGGTTAGAATTCACTAGTGAAACCATCTGGTTTTGGACTTTGCTTTTGGGGGGAGGTTTTTGATGTTTGTTTCAATTTCCTCATTGCTTATTGGTCTACCTACATTTTCCAATTCTTTATGATTTAGTTTAGGAAGATTATATATTTCTAGGAACTTATCCATTTCTTCTAGATTATTAAATTTGGTGGCATAAAGTCTTTCATAATATTCTAGTATGATTCTTTGTATATCTGTTATGTCTGTGGTGACTTGCTGGCAGCAAAGACCAACAGTAATTAACATATAAATGCGAGACTTCCGTCAGAAAACTGATGGACTTTGATATTCAGCAAGGGCTGAAAATCTGCATATTATTACTTACTGCTGGCTGAATGGCTGAGGGCAATCCCCTAACCTGATAAACCTTTATTGTTTACCAGATTTTACCATTGATGTCTGTCTTCTTTGCTAAAGGGAAAATGTATATTCTAGTAAATAAAAAACTATGGGTCCAGAGATTCGGAGAGCCATTCCACTAGAGAAGGGCCTCCGCCTGGTTCCCCCAGTGCCTTCCAAATTTATATTTCTTACCTAGTGTATCCATTTGTGCGTGGCCCTTTCTCCAGATTCTGAATCCTTGCTGCAAAAAGTTGTGGCAGTGACTTCTCCTCTCTCATTTCTGATTTTGTTTATATGGGTATTTTCCCCTTTTTCCTTAGTGAGTTTAGGAAGGGATTAGTCAATTTTATTAATATTTTTAAAAAAACAGCTCTTTGGGGTTTTTTTGTACAGTCTTTTTGTTCTCTACTTCATTTAATTCTGCTCTAATTTTTATTATTTCCTTTCTTCTACTGTTGTTTCTGTTCTTCTTTTTCTAGTATTTTAAGGTGTGATGTTAGATTGCTTAGCATAATGTTCTCCAGGACCATCCATGTCAACAGCTCACTCTTGACCTTAATTGCCTGCTTCATTTCCAGGATTTCTGATTGATTCTTTTTTAAAGTTTCTATTTCCTTGAAAAAAAATACTCATTTTGTTCATTGATTTGTTTTTTGAGTGCATTAAATTGCCTGTCAGTATTTTCTCATATTTCGTTGAGTATTTTCAAAACTGCAATCTTGAAATCTCTGTCATTTATATCACCCGAGAGGCCCAGTGCATGAATTCATGCACCAGTGGGGTTCCCTCAGCCTGGCCTGCGGGATTGGGCCGAAACTGACTCTCTGACATCCCCCAAAGGGGTCTCAGATTGCAAGAGGGTGCAGGCCAGGCCGAGGGACCCCACCAGTGCATGATCGGGGCCAGGGAGTGATGCAGGAGGTTGGCCAGCCAGGGAAGGACTGTGGGAAGGCTCCAGGGCATGTCCGGCCCATCTCACTCAGTCCCGATCAGCCAGACTCCAGCAGCAAGCTAACCTACCGGTTGGGGCGTCTGCCCCCTGGTGATTAGTGCACGCCATAGCAAGTGGTTGAGTGGTCTTAGCATATCATTAGCATATTACGCTTTGATTGTTTGAATGGGCAACTGGATGACCAGACACTTAGCATATTAGGCTTGTATTATATAGGATAATTCCATGTGTTTCAGCCTACTATCTGGGGATTTTTTATTATCTTTCTGGTCATCGTCATTATTGTGGTTATTCATGGTATTTGTTTCCTCCTTTGTTTTCCCATTTATCTCTGAAGAGGTCTTTCTACTCTATTCCAGTAGATGGCACTGAATTGCAAGATTTTTACCTCTGTGGCCTCACAGTTTTGAGCCTCTGCAGCTTCTGTAAGGCAGTACTGCCTCTGCTGCTTGGGAGTGGGGTTTGTTTTTCCTCACTGTAATGGAAACCCCGGACCTCCATGGGTCCAGCCCAAGCACCCCTCCTGGGGTTTAGAGGGAAACAGTGATTCTACTGCAACAGCTCTTGGATCACAAATAATATCCTCCTGGAGTCAACTCCAAGGGCAACAAGAGGCAAGTTCTGGGAGTCTAATCAAGGGCAGGGCTCTGATTTACTTTTCTTTTTTTAAAATAGATTTTTATTGATTTCAGAGAGGAAGGGAAAGGGGGAGGGAGAGGTAGAAACATCAATAATGAAAGAGAATCATTGATCAACTGCCTCCTGCACGCCCCCTATGGGAGATTGAGCCCACAACCCCACAACCCAGGCACGTGCCCTTGACCGGAATCAAACCTGGGATCCTTCAATCCGCAGGCTGACACTCTATCCACTGAGCCAAACCAGCGAGGGCTCTGATTTACTTTCTTTGTCTGAAAGACCACCACCAGGCCCAGTATTGGGGGTCCACTTGGCAGCACCCAGTGCTCTGTAGGGAAGGCATCTGCTGACTCAGTGTTTGCTCCTGCTGCTCACATGCACAACTCAGACCCTCTTCCCAACACACCGTGATTCAAACACTGCACTCTCACTGCTTGTGCACCTAACCACACAACTCAGGCAGACAATGTCTTCTCCTGTTGCTGGCAGCTCACCCCTTGCCACTCACAGATTACCTTGCTGGGATGCCCCCCTACCCCCCACCACTAACTGTCTGTTCCTCCTGGCCAGCCTGGCTTTCTCCCCTTTCTTGGCCAGTTTCCAACTTCGCTACAGGTGTACTGCCTTGTAGGGCTGCTGCATCCATGGCTAGCCATGTTCATGCTTCCCTCCCTTCTCATCTCCCCACATATTCCAGGAAGCCCACCTTAGGTGTTTCAGAGGTGGGTCTCTCAGGCATGCATCTGTATTGAGCAGGAACTTCTTTGGTTATTATAGATTGTTAACTTGTTGAAATGTCAGGGTGAGAGGAAAAGATGTGCCCTTTAGCCACCATTCCTCTGATGTCACTTCTCTTTCTCTTTAACCCATAGCATTTTAATTTGATGTATCTTGATTTGGGCCTCTCTGGGTTCCTCTTGTTTGAGACTCTGTGCTTCCTGGACTTGTAAGTCTATTTCTTTCACCAGGTAAGGCAAGTTTTCTGTCATTATTTCTTCAAATAGGTTTTCAATATCTTGCTCTCTCTCTTTTCTCCTTCTGGCAAAATGCGAATGTTGGTACACTTCAAGTTGTCCCAGAAGCTCCTTATAGTATCTTCATATTTTAGGATTCTTTTTTCTTTTTGCTCTTTTGCTTGGGTGTTTTTTGCTTCCTCATATTCCAAATTGTTGATTTGATTCTCGAAATCCTCTGCTGTACTGTTGAATCCCTGTAAATTATTCTTTATTTCAATTCATGTATACTTAATTTTTGACTGATCCTTTTTCATGTCTTTGATATTCTCACTAAGATCCTTGAAAGTTTCACTAAGTCTCTCAAAGCTCTCATCAAGATCCTTGAGTAACCTTATAACTGTGGTTTTGGAACTCTGTATCTAGTAGTTTGCTTGCTTCTATTTCTTTCCTTTGTGACATGTTTCTTAGTCTCCACACGTTGGTTGCTTCCTTGTGTTTGTTTCTGTGTATTATGTAGAGCTTCTGTGTCTCCTGGAATTGGTAGATTGGACTTGTGTAGTAAGTGTACTGTAGAGCCCAGTGGCTCAGCCTCCCCTGTCACCTGAGCTGGGCACTCTAGGTGTGCCCCTGTGTGGGCTAAGTGCACAGTCTTGTAGTTGAGCCTTGATTGCTATTGGCGTCACTGGGAGGAGTTGATCTCCAGGCCAATTGGCTGTGAGGACCAGCTGCAACTACAGTGGGAGAGCTGCTGTGCAGGAAACACTCCTATGGAGCAGGACTTGCTTCAGTGGGACTTTAATAATTGTAAATTGCTATGGTCTGAAGCTGTCCACCGGGTGCACTGGCTCTAGGGCCTCCAGAAAGATGCAAAGTCAGCCACTTCCTGGGGCCACCCAGCAGGAGTTACAGAGGGATATGCAGACAGCTGCTATTTGCTATTTGTATTGGGCTTGGAGGTGCCCAGGCAAGGCCCAGCTGTGAAGCAAGGCAGGCTGTTGCTAGTGCCGGGTCTTGAGCCTTTTACTGAGAGGTTTGGGGCATGCTGACACCAGCTGCAACTTGTTTGAGAGATTTTAGCAATCTGAAAGCTGAGCCAGGACAGGCCATTCATATGGAAAAGTTGCTGCAAACACCCTGGGTGGGGCTGCAAATTGGATGGGCCAGGATCTCAGGGAATCACCAGGGCATAGCAGTGTGAGTGAGGCTGATGGAGACTCAGAATGGCCACTGCCAGTCAGTCCTGCAACAGGGGAGGTCCCAGCACAGAAGCAATGATCCCTGCAAGCACCCCCATCTGGGAGGAAGCCGCCCCTGAGTTCCCACCCTGATACCAGACAATCCAGTTTCTCCCTGTATGTGTCTGGGTCCCCCAAAGCTACCTGCACTGGAGCCCAGAGGGATCGAGTTTGAGTAAGTTCATGCACTAGCCCTTTAAAAGGAGCACCTGAGCCTCCAGCAGCCTCCCTGTCACTCAGCCACAGTCTCTACTGGTTTTTACAGCACATAGTTAGGGAGACTTCTCTTCCCAGCTTTGGAGCCCTGGGCTGAGGCTGGTGTGAGACTGGGACCCTTGCTCCTCACAGGAGGCCTCCAAAGAGAAGGTCTCCCTCCCAATTAAAAAAAAAACAAACAGCACACATGGTTGTCAAATGAGCCCATTCCATACCTCTGCTCTTCCTATCAGTCTCAATGTGCTTTCTTCTTTACTTCTCTAGATGTAGGACTTCTATTCAGCCAGCTTTCAGGTGGTTCTGAATGATGGTTGTTCTGTATTTTAGTTGTAATTTTGATGCGGTTATGGGAGGTAGCATATAGGGACGGTTACCTATGCTGCCATTTTCTTGAGAGATCTTATTCATCTTTTAAAAATGTATGTTTAGCTCATATTTATTTTAATGTTTAATATTAGAAGTAATTTGGGTCTTTACTTAGAAGTTTGGTGATATCTTTGTTTTCAGAACATGCCATAGAAACTTAACTCTTGTTTCTATTGATTAGCCCCGTGATTTTCAACCTGTGTGCTGCAAGAGTTTTTAAAACATGCAAGACCTGACTATTTACTAGTATTCAGGGCCACTGACCTCTTTTCCCTTAGAAGGTCAAGTAAAAAACTGACAACAGCCAACAAAACAATAGCCACTTGGTATGAATGAATCAAAATTATACCTTTTTTTTCTTTATCAGATCGGCAAAAAAGTATAATATATTTTTTGGTGTGCCGCAGAATTTCAGTAATTAGGTTATGTGTGCCATTAGATGAAAACAGTTGAAAATCACTGAATTAGCCTATGGTAAAACTTGTTTCCTCACATGCTGTTTCACTTAAAGTCGCAGTTTCCAAGAACCTATCCAGGAGAACTTCCTGTATATCATTTAATCCTTACAGCAACCTGGGGAAGTATATGTAATCATTATCCCCACTTTATAGCTAAAGACTTAGATACAGTGTGCATAAATAATTTCCCAAGGTCATATAATTAGCAAGTCAGCTAACTCTTGTCCTATGGTCCTAAGACACATCTGTGCCTTATACAAATTATTGTACAAAAAGGTGGTTTTGAGCGATAAAATGTGTTGTTTTCTCCCTAAACATATCATCTTGTTAGGTTTAAGGAAATTATCTCCCACTTTTTTCCCTAGATCTTTTGTATTTTAAATTTAGGTGATGATAGTAGAATAGTTTAACAAATGGTGTGGGATGTAGATCCCTTGGCAAAATTTAGAGTGGATCCCTCTGGCAAGATTTGAAGTAGAGAGGGGTTATTTGGTAATCTCTTGGTCAAAACAGGTCATCAGAAATCTCTTGACTAAGTATTCTTGGACCTCCACCCACAGCCAAGACAAGTCAAGCCATTTACATCTTTATGCCTAGTTCCTTTTTAACTTATCCTGCCCTTCAGAGCCATAA
Organism: Myotis davidii; assembly: GCF_000327345.1. Taxonomy (NCBI): domain Eukaryota; kingdom Metazoa; phylum Chordata; class Mammalia; order Chiroptera; family Vespertilionidae; genus Myotis; species Myotis davidii. The sequence continues at coordinate 227,840 of NW_006291208.1, forward strand.
ACTTTCCGAATTTTATTTCAAAGGCTCTCTCCTCCCCAGTTTAGACTTTAAATGACTGTTTCTGAAATTAAAAACAGAAAATCACAGAACCTTTAAATGTAGAAATGTGTGAACATAGAACAGCAACATTCCAAGTACAATTTTAACATTTTAAGTGTATTAAGAAATTGAAATGTATTTAAATTGTAGAAGAAGGCCTGGTAATACCATGCATCTTATGTATAAAATATGTTTTTTTTCTATTAATAAATGCAGCATATGAACAGTGAGTAGGGAAACTGCCATTTGCTACTCTTTGGAAAGATCCAAGAAAGTTGTGAACATCATCTCTTTTTTAAAAAAAAAAAATATATGTTTTTATTGATTTCAGAGAGGAAGGGAGAGGAGGAGAGAGACGGAAACATCAATGATGAAAGAAAATAATGGATCGGCTGCCTCCCGCACGCCCCCTTCTGGGGATCGAGCCGGCAACCCAGGCACGTGCCCCGACCGGAACTCCTCAGTCCACTAAGCCAAATTGGCTTGGGCCATCATCTCTTATTGTGTCATTTTTGGTGTTTATGCAGTCAAGCAGGTTTAACATTAAGATCTCCCTAGTCTGAAGAGTCATTTATAGAGATGCTAATTTGAGGAATTTGAAAAGAATGGCAATAATGTGAGCTAGTTTAAAGATGCCCGGCAGTTCATATATGGGAGGATGGTTTTTCAGAGATACCGAAGACCTTGTCAAATACATGGATGGAGCCAGACTTTCCAGCTAATTTCTAGATTGTTAAAAATGCCTTTTTTCTTTATTCCAATGGTCTTTTTGCTGAATAAAGTCATATTAGTATTTTGTAATTTAACACTATTCAACTATATATTTATTAAATAAGTCAACCTTCTAGAACTGCAGTGTAGCAGTTAGAAGTTGATCTCAAGAAAAATAGCCCTCATTAAGCTTCAGCTAAGAATCAGAGTAAGTCCATTCAATTTTCAGAATAATGGGCCAACTTGCATGTAAAAGGGAGTGCTTTTATAAACAATTAATGCCCCTTGCAACACAGGCACACAGAAGTTATTCATGTATAGTTAAGAAGTCATTTTTGAAACTTTGGCTAAAAACTGAGCTTTCATGGATGAAACATTTTGAGGAACATCTCCAATATTCTCCTTGAGAAAATGAAGTAACAAAATCTATTAGATACTTAAAATTAGTAGATATTCTTTAAAGTGGCTCCAATGCATTTTGTCTTGGCATGTTGTGGTGCTTTGGCACAAAATAGTGCCAGAAAGCTTTTTTTATCTTTGAAGATGATAGATTCTGCACATTTAACTCATTGTTCTGAGCTGATGGGTTGAAATATTTCATCTTTACATAATGGTTTTCATATTAAATCTCTGGACAATACAAAATTTTCTGGTGACTGCAATCCACCCCATATTCTAAATATCAAAAAATGTAAAGGAGAAGGCTAACTGTCTTTCATTTTACAGGATTTATATAGTAATAAATATATGTGCTCAAACTGTCTTTTACAAAAGATTAAATCAGATGGTCTTCATAACAAGCCTATGGGCTTACTATTATTAGCCCCATTTTACTAGTATAGAGGAGAAAGTCAAGCAGCTGGCCAGCTATTACACAGACAGTGTGTGGTAAAGCAAGAGTTCAACTCCTGCTGTCTGGTACCAGGGTCTGGGCTCCAACCACTGTACTATACTGCCTCGTGCCTCACACCAGACCACACTCATAGTTTGTAATGATGAGCTAATAATGGAAACAAGAATATTTAACATTCCAGACCTCCTTCTGATCACTCCCCAATAATTGCCTCCCCATAGACCTCATTCTAGTCTTCAAAGTGAAGTTTCAGACTGAAAATGTTAGACTTTGGAAAGGTAGAGCCTTTGAGATCACAGAGGGACAATCTTTGTAGATGGACTATGGAGAGAACAGTA